>NC_090266.1:1166516939-1166830124 GCF_040414725.1 Anabrus simplex
TCAAAGCCAGAAGTAGGCAGTTGAAATGACACCGTCGAAAGTTAGCCGATACGAAATAAATAAATAAATGAATCAAAAATTGTTATTATTAAATGATTCAATGAAGAGAAGTAAGATTTTTTCCTAAAATTATAACATATCAGGTGATGATTTCCTCACGTTTTCCCTTAGAACTATCATCATACTGTCAATCTGTCATAGTGTGTCTAACTATAATAATTGAATTACTAGCTGAAACCCGTCAATGGGGTAAATATTTATTGAAGAATTTCCTTACATACGACATTCTTGTACTTCTTTAAATTTTCTTTACGTTGCACTGACACAGATAGGTCTTACGGCGACCATGGGATAGGAAATGGCTAGAAGTGGTAAGGAAGCGACCGTGGCCTTAATTAAAGCTCAGCCGCAGCATCTGCCTACTGTGAAAATGGGAAACCACGGATAACCGTCTTCAGAGCTGCCGGCAGTGGAGATCGAATCCAGTATCTCCCGAATGCAAGCTGATAGCTACGTGTGCCAAACCACGCAGTCACTAGCTTGATCCATTCCTTGTACAAATACCTTTCGGCACTATTGAAACTTTAAAATATCGCTCTCCCGACATTACAACATTTAACTGGCCATGGCTGAAAACTGGCTGAGGTAAACAGAGACCTTCACGTCACTTGAGGTTTATTGACCGGGGTAAAAAATTCCAAGCGAATTGGAAATTGATGCCTCTTGAAAGGAAAACGAAGTGTTTTATCGGATGTCGTTAATTCGAGGTATTAAAGCTCTCTGTCTAACTTCATCTCCACTCATTCTTTCCAAATCTAAACCATTTTCGTACATACTTCCTAGAATTAGGCCATAATCTCGTTCCTATTTCTAAGCAGCATAACTATGGCTCTAAATTTTAGAATATGTGGAGGCAAACCATTAATTTGAATGAATCCAAGAAGTATTAAGAAAAGTGAAGTAGCTGGCTTTCATCTTCAGTATAATCTGTTGACGTACGGTTTTGAACAAACAGGTATAAGACCTATGACTTTCAAATTAATTAAGAATGGGAACTTTCGAGAAAATTATGTCATCTTTCGCAGAAGTGAACGTTTTGCTATGAATTTCAATCACGATATCATCATGTGCTAAAATTCTGGTTGGTAGTTCAATGACATTTGATCCGTCACCATCTACAGAGGGGTAGTCGTCGTTACTGATTTCTTGCAAAAAGTCAGCGAATTCAATTGTATTTGCTTTTCCGTGCATATTTTTATGTAAGCGGCAGCGTTTTGAAGGAGGGTCAAAGAGGAGAATATTTAATTATAAATAAATAATTGTTTGGTTATAAGCATGTTACAAGAAAGGCAAAACCTTTATGAAATCCCCTCACGAGGACTAATTTTCCCAACGGAAGGAATGGAATATCATTGCCTATGATATAGTTTAGAAGACTGTTGACACACCTTAACCCTTTGCAGCCCAATTTTCTAAAACATGTTCCAACAGTCTGGTCCAAAATAACTTTGCACATTTTTTCCATCCCAGATTAAACTCAGAACTTTTATTAGTAACTATAATTATAAAATTATGATTATTATATTACATAAACAAGAGTCTAATGAGTTACTTACAGGTTTACACGGAAGTCGTCAGTGAAGGAGTGAAAAATAACATAAAAAACTGAAGTGGAGTGATGCAGCTAGTAGGAACCTGCGGTCCTCTAGTTTCCTGACTTGACGAATAATAGTCTAGCAGGCTCACTATCATGAAATGTTACCTTCCGGTAAACCCTACTGTCGTTTGCATTCACATTTGTATGTGCGGAAGTATTTTCAGCATCACTGTCACTCAGATGATCAATACTGACCTGAGAAGCGTCGTCATTGCCGTATCCGTATCCCCTCCTCCACCCCGGCTCATTACCTTCGTGCGTCTTCTTGCTTTTGTAGCAGTCACTGGAACTTTCTCTTCTAAATCTTCAGGAACAACATATGATGGTCCGGGATCATTCCTTGCTTTTTTACGCACAGGTCCATTCGTCGAAGTTTACTTGCAATGATAGAGTTCACAAGTCCTTCATATTCACTTGACAGTTCTATAAACTCTTCGTCTAATTCAAAAATATAATCATCGTCACTCCGTCTAAATAAACGTGCATACGTATTTCTCCTACATTCACATTTGCTGCTTTTATATCGCAAATGCAACAGAGACAATTCGCATTCACACGTGTGCACACTACTCAATGTAAGCAAAACACAGCTGACAGGCCGCGCGGGTAATCATGACGATACACGGCTACATATATCTCGTATTTTTTCCATGGAGATAACAGAACGGCTTCCTTTGTGCACACAAATTTGCTCTAAAAACTTCGGGGATATCGATCGATCTCAATCAGGTCAAAGAACTTCTATAAATAACTTCTTAAATGCAACGAAACATAATGTCGAGGTGACCTCGACGTTGGACCAGTTACAATAAACCATGATGTCGAGGTCAACTCGACGTTGGACCGGAAAATGTTAATGAGCGACTATTTGCTATTGGGGCTGTATCTCATATTGAACTGTACTTATCGAATATCGTCAGCTGCTTTGGAATGTAATTCTAATCCAGACACCGAACTGCCATTTTAATTTAAAGAAATTTTGAATGTAATGTTCACGGTTCAACAGGTGGGCAGCAGAACAGCGGCTATTCCTCTCTACGAAGTACAATACAGTTGACCAGTAAGACACTGACTGAGCATGCGTTTCTACTCCCCTACTACCTCCCCTATTATGCCTGCTACTCAACCGTCTCGCGGTTCAGGAGGGCTTGAAGTACTGGCGAGCGCAATAGCCAACCAGAATGCTACATTTTTCTTTAATAATTTAAAAATATACGGCAAGAAATGTTTAAGCTCTTAAAGATACCCTGCAAATCTATAGGCCGAGAGCTTTCGTCAGAATGCTTTAAGACATCGGTTGCTTTAGCTGTTTTCTCAAAATCGATGTAACTAAAATCAGCCTAGTGCTTTTAATATATAGATAATACCAAAATAACTAGGTGTCCCTGCCTGGTTCCTTGGTTGAATGGTCGGAATAATCGTCTTCGGATCAGAGTGTCGCAGGTTCGATTCACGGTCGCGTTACATCTCGCCTTTTGTGTTCGTCTTAATGCATACCCCGTCATCAACACGCACCACAGTATCAGAAGCACTCTACTATGGGTTGGCGTCAGGAAAGGCAATCGGTGTAAAACTAGAGTCAGCGCCAATCGCAATTAATTGGAGAAAAGCTAAGTAGAAGCCTAAGGTGATAGGCTCGCCACGTTTAAAATGGTTAACGTTTGCAGGGAGTAAGGGTGGGGATGAAGAAACAAGGGAAAAATCTACTTTCAGAGTATGTTCTGTTAGCAAGAGTGTACAAGAGTCGGGTCTCTGAACAGTGCAGCCGTACACTCCTGAGGAATTTAAATATTCGGGTAGGAAGTTTTATGTAAATTACAGGCAGATCGGGCCACTCCAGTCAATTTCAGCATACTTTGTAATGAAATACACCAAAGCGCCGTAACAGTAGTGGGAGACTGATGGTTCTGCCATATAGCGGACGTGGAGTGATAATATAGCGCTGTCCTGTTCTGTTCTATATCGTCTTCTGACAGCTAGTGTTCGCTCGGATGTATGAATGTGGTTGCAGTGTTAGGTCTAAAAGGTTCGATAAAACACATACAGGATAGCAACTTTTAATGGCGGGATTTGAACCTCGAATAGTGAAGTTCGCAGTCCAGTCGTAACGAAATTAAGTAAGTAAGTAAGTAAGTAAGTAAGTAAGTAAGTCACAGTGACAGTTGCAATATAAAGTGCAAATAGTTTGGGATATCAAGGATGCAATGCATATTAAAGTTATAGAATGTTGTTTATTGTATCACAGAGACACACGATGTGGAAATGTAGGTTTAGTGAATATTGTCCCTTCTTCACGCTGCCTTAATACTGTATATAGCCTCCTCTGGAACTGTTCAGATTTGTGACACGCTGTCATTCTCATTCAATCTGGGCAACTCTAATGAGGTCTGAGAATGTCTGTGGAGGTTGTGGACGATCAAAAAAGCCGTTTTCAATCTGTCCCAAAAATGCTCAATGCAGTTCGAGTCCACTAAATTAGATGACCAGTTCATATAGTTGATACCCGCCTCTCTCATTAAATTCTTCACTGATACATCTCGATGAGGGGCAGCATTGTCGTCGCCGAAAATGAATTCAGCACGAAATCCATCACTAAATGATTACACAAATTGTCGAAGAATTCCTTCGGTATGCCGCTAGGTACTTAACATCCCTCGAATTGTTGTCATAGGTGTACGATTGCCCTGCCCAAAACATTACACCACCACCTCCAAGTGCTTCAGCTGCAAACATGACATTACGCCATTCATCCAACCTTCAACAAAGGTGTTGCGTGACCCGTATTCTCCTCTCAACACGATAACGATTCTCCAGTGGAACATGTCATATCGGTCGAAATGACCTTAACTGGGCACTATGCAGCCGATTGCGTACAGATTGTGAAGATACGCAGACCCCGCTTGCCCTCAGGTAGTCGTCCCCTAGTTGTAGAGCAGCCGAATTTGCACTTTAACACGAGTACACCTATCTTGACATGGCGTTGTTACCCTTGGTCGAACTTCCCTCGGTCCGTCAGTCACATCATTGGTCTCAAGGTACCTAGTCCATGTTTTTGACACTGCGCTATGGGCAATCCTTACGATGCGTGAAACTGATGGTTGTGTTTGTCCACGCTGAATCTATGCCACAATCGTGGCTCGGTCAAACTGTGAAATACGCATAGCACACGAGCTGGAACTCGTACTGCGCTTTATACACGACTACCAGTCTTACCCGACGTGGCGTATTTCACCCCAGGCTCAACACAGACCGTAGGGAAAGACATGCGCTGTATTGTAAACAGGAAGTTGAATAACTTGTGTGTTTACAATGCTTTCTACGACTTACAGCAGGACTCATACGTCTTACCACATAATGTGCCTAATTCCACAATATTCCGAACTTGTTTGAGGTGTATGATAAAAGTAAAGGAATATACTTAACAGTGGCTCGTATTACCATAGTACTTCAAGTTAAGGCCAGGAGAAGAAAATTAACCAATCTCCTGTCTACCACAAAGAGAAACAGTACTGTGTGAATAAGCTAGGAAGGTAATTTTCGACTTTCACAGACGCAGCTCAAATGAAGCTCATACAAAAATAAATTCAAATTTATCATCAGAGATCGCTGGAGAGATATGTGAAACTGCGCAATAAAACAAGCAGACGAGCAAAAGCGCCAAACTACGCCATGCTTACAAATGACGTTATTAAACCGAATATCACGCAAAGCACTCAGAGAATGTCAGGCTAAAAGTACAGTAAGTGGGCAAACAACGTGCCTCACAATGCTGCAGACAAGAACAATTCTTTGCACAGTCTTCATTTACTGCAGATATTAAGACATTATTTTGCTTCCTCATCCTTTGAAAATGTAACCTACATCCATACTGATTTATTCTGAAGACCTGCGTGGATCTGTATGTTGTTTCTGTTTTTGATCGTACGTCCAATGATTAAATCGATACAGTCTTCCGCATCACTCTATGCTCACCTTTTCGTCTCAGTGTAATTAATGAATTTATTTTACATCTACCGTACATTAATATGTTTGTCATATTCATGTCTTATCACCGAGCTTGAGAGCTGCAGTCGACTGCGGCCAGTATCCAGTATTCGGAAGATAGTGTGTTCGAACCCCACTGTCCGCAGCCCTGAAGGTGATTTCCCGTGGTTTCCAATTTTCACAACAGTAAATACTGGGGCTGTATCTTAAGGCAACGATTTCTTTCTACTCACTCCTAGCCCTTTCCTGTCCCATCGTCGCCATAAGACCTATCTGTGTCGGTGCGACGTAAAGCAAATAGCAAAAAAGAGCATGTCTTAGCATTCCACCAAAAGTAACTGTGAAAGTCTTGAGTGTCTCAACATATTTCCCATTCAATCAATCAATCAATCAATCAATCAATCAATCTCTCTCTCTCTCTCTTCTCTTATTCTCCACCTCTTCATTTCAAAGGTAGAAAAACGTGCGATGTGAAAATGGGTTATATGGGTTCTATGCATTTCAAGTCCATTCGTAGACCAGTTCATGAAGTACACGAGTTCCATTGTCCAAATTTGCGATATGACCTTCTTCTTCTTCTTCTTCTTCTTCTTCTTCTTCTTCTTCTTCTTCTTCTACTTCTTCTACTTCTAGTTGTTGTTGTTGTTGTTCTTCTTCTTCTCGGCCATTATCCAATTACTTGGGGTCGACAGTAAATGAAAGTCTGACACAGATTTACGGTCGGATGCCCTTCCCTCCTTTAACATGGACATGTTTTTGGGCTGGGGTCTATTTGGACTTAGACAATTTTGCGTGGACAGAAAACCGACACCGCAGTATTCAGGAAACTACGTTCGTCACCTAAGTCTTCATCATCTTCCTCACGTTATTACCGTGTGCCAGAACTCTGCCTTCTATATGCTAAAGGTACAAATGGCGCCGTGTTTTAAACGAGTTTCCACTGTCTTTACTGGTGTTTGTCGAAGTCACATCAAAGCACCTCACACCGAACGCACGGTGTTTGTACTCTGGGCTACGGCAGCTGCAGTATGGGACGCGTGCGCATAGTTCTTGCATTGCAAGCACGAGTTCGACCTGGCAAGCATGAGTTGCCAGTCTGAATCTCAGCTGTTAACATTGTGAGACAGTTATCATCGCAACAAAGTATTTTCGTATGTAAAAGTCCTTGTTTCATCTTAACGGCCGTGTGAACTGTAATAACTCTTGCTATTGGTGTGCAGAAAATCATAATGACGTTTAAGAAAACCCTCCTTATGATAGAAATATTGGTGTTTGGTGTGCTGTTAGTGCAAGAGAATAATTGGTCCTATTTAATCCAGACGACAGTAAATGCAGAGAGGTACCAAGATGACATTGTGACGCCGTTCTTCCAGAGTTAATGGAAGAAGAAAAATCGCGTGGGTGGTTTCAACAAGAGTCAGCCCTACTCATACAGCAGAAGATTCCCTTCTTACAATCTCGGAAGTGTTTGCAGACAGAGCGACCAGTACTGGCTTATTACCCCCTCGTTCTCCAGATCTAACAGTGTGCTATTTCTACTTATGGAGTAAACTGAAAGAAAAAGTGTATCGAACAAATGCTCACACTTTGTAGGAACTGAAAGAACATATTACGAATTAAATCAGAAACAATACAGTGATAGAACTCACTCGCATCAACCAGAATGTGGCTACCAGATATAATGTCTGTATCACTTCCAGCATCTTTTATCAGGTAAGATTTCATATAAGATTGTATACACGCTTAAGGCAGGGCGGCCACGCGCGATATAAGTTTGTCTGAGGCAGCTACCGTAGCGCAGAATACAACCACCGTACGTTCGGTCTGAGTTTATAAGACAGACACTGTATCTTTTTCCTATTTTGTTTTACGTCGTACCGACTCAGGTAGATCATATGGCGACCGTAGGTGATGGGAGGGCTAGGACTGGGAAGGAAATGTGACCTTAGCCTTAATTAAGATACACTGTCTGACAAAAAATGTTAAGCACCCATAAGGAGAGTTTGAAAGTGAATGAAACTACATATGCTAATGTTGGCGCCAGGACAGAAGGGTGTTGCACACACACACACACAGCCCCACACCTACACCCCCAGTGAGCGCAATGCATGCCCTTATGCGGTTCGGAATGTTGTCAAACAGCGCTTGGATCATCTCCTGAGGCATGTTCGTCCACAGTTGTTGCAGATGTCCCTCCAGATCCCGTAGGTTTGTACTGGGACGGAGTTCCCTTCCTATGTCATCCCACACGTGTTCAATGATGGTGAAGTCCGGGGATCTTGCTGGCCACGGGTGGACCTCAACATGCTCTAGTCAGTCCGTAGACACACGTGCTGTGTGTGGACGTGCATTATGTTGTTGTAACACTGTCCAGGGTGCTGTACCATAAGGAGTAGGGCGTGGGAACGCAGAATGTCTGTGACGTATCGCTGTGCCTTCAAAGTCTGCCGAAGCATTATTAGAGGTGACCTGAACTCATATCCTATGGCTCCCCACACCATGATGCCAGGTATTACGCCTGTGTGTCTTCCAACACTATGGGCAGAATCTGCCTCCTACCCTCGACGCTGCCAAACCCGCACAAGATGGTCATCGGAGGTTATGGAGAAGCGGGACTCATCATTGAACACGATGTGACGCCAGTCGTCTTTTGTCCATGCCCCCCAGGCAAGGCACCACTTCAAACGTAGGCGTTCGTGTTCTGGTGTCAATGGCACCCGACGCATGGGGCGGTAGGACCCCAATCCGGCGGATACGATTCGTCGAGACACTGTGCAGGAATTCACAGGGTGTTGCATAGTCTCCAGTACATGTCCGTGGATGGCGGGTGCCGAAGTTATGGGATCTCGAATTGCTTGGCGCACCATACGACGGTCCTCCCTTGGGGTGGTGTTTCTTGGTCGACGCAAATCTGCACGACGTGACTGGGTGCCCCATGTTCCGATTGAGTGCAACATCGGGCCATTGTGTCATCTGAATGACCCACATGCCTGTCAATTGCACGATATAACCAACCAGCCCCATGCAGTCCCACAATGCGGCCTCTGTCAAATGCTGTCAGTTGGTGGATAGGCTATTTAACGCGTCTGCGAGGCATCGTAGCTGCTTCGTACTGTACGTAGTCCTCTCTGTACGTCTGACTCTCAGCAGTTGACTGAAAACAACTATCAACAACAGGACGGTGCCATGACAAATGCACTCTGGTTGAAGTTCTACATATTACAGATCCTTGTAAATCTAATCATTTACTCACACATCATTGGTATGTATCTATTTCGAAATTAGATAATATTGGACTTCTTCTTCTGGGTGCTGAATTTCTTTTGTCAGGCAGTGTACCTGGTGTGAAAGTGGAGAAAAATGGGAAACCATCTTCACGGCTGCAGACAGTGGCGTTCTAACTACCGAATGCAAGCTCACGGCTGCGTGACACATACCGTGTAGCCTTCACGCTCTGTGATACCCTTCCTGACGCTAACTCTGCGTAAAGGAATTTATTTACTGTTGCGTGTTTGTGTACTGGCTGTTAACGTGGTGTGTTGTGTCTATATCTAGAAGAGTGTATTAAGACGAACAAACATACCCAGGGCCCACTCCCCGAGCCAGAGAAATTAACCATATGTGGGTAAAATCCCAAGCTCCGCCCAGGTCCCTCTGAACAGAAGGCTCAAACTCTGATAATTTTCCCAAGAAACTGGCTAATAGTTATGACTATATGATGTAATCCCGAAAGAGGAACATCGTAATGAACTGTTAAATGATACACGTGAATGGATTGATGTAATTTTCACGTAGCCCATGTGACCTGTCTGAACTTCAAAGATGATCGATGTCACGTTCTGTACTATCATAGAAAATATCTAAGAACAAGAATGGAACAAAATCTACAATTTCCAAGCCCAAAATATTTACTATTCACAATTATACCCTGGAAATGTTGCTGCATGTGAAACATGCCAACAGACTTAGAGTACAACATTGCCAAACAGAAACATTCTACCCTTGACAATTGTATTCAAATAATCGCCCAACTGCCAATTCAAATTTAAAAATTTACAGGTCTTCTTTTAATGTTCCATTCAGGTATTGTATCATTCTACAACACCACTTGCCAGAAGATCGGCCTTTTCTGTCAGATACGAGGCGCGTTTTCTTGTGTAAATGCAGAAAGATTCTTCAAAGAAACACAGCATTATTTTGGAAAGGTATTTTCTTTGGATTCTACACAGCTTAAACCACTTCTCCACATAGTCGCCACCAATATCAAGACAATTGGCGAAGTAAGTCAAGCGAAGTTGTCTCCGTACAGGCCATGAAGGCCCTTGGAGGGGTGAAAGGTAAGGCCTCACTATCCATAACCCCGGCACTTGATGGGGTAGAGTGGTTAGCTCAACACGCCGCCGCCTTTGAGCCCAGAAATTAATCTGGTACTAATTTTTGGTGTAGGCTGAGTGAACCTCGGTACCATATGGACCTCCGGAAGGGGAAATCTCGTTTCTTAAAATGTTCGATTTCCTGTCGGGGAATCGAAACAATATCCTTTCGAGTAAACCGAGCACGCCTTCACCGCCTCGACCAGGCAGCCCCTCACCTGGCTGAACGGGGCATCAATTATGGTATGCCTTCGTCATAGAACGACCCAAAACCGAGAAAGTGACTGAATTGTGTATCGTCTGTCCTCACGAACTTTCGCTTCAACCACACCCACCTACGAGGACGGACGGTCGGCCACTCCCTGGATGTCATGCACATGTTGATGGTCTTCATTCAACATTCGACCGCATTTTCTCATCATTCCATCCGTCATTGCATACACCTCACTCACTTGCCGATGAATGTCAGCTGGTTTTATGTGTCGTGCATTCAAGAAACGAATCACGAGCTGTATCCCTCGGTCAGCGGTTGATCTATCCTCTTGAATGTTATACGCACTCACTGCAATGTGGGCACATTATCTTCTTACTTTTCTTCTTCTTCTTGATTAGTTTTCTGACATCTTAGTAAAATGCTGCGTCCATTCGCTGGTTTTGCGGGTTAGTAATATACTACTGTAGGTGCCAACATGAAAAAGTTAGGTGCATAACATAGAGGAAGAGAGATCTATTTATTGGGATTATTTCACAATTGGAAGTGACTAAATTAGTTAATTACCATTTTGGTAGGTTTCTGTTATTTGGAATTGACCCATAACACTGGGACAAAAGATTATAAGTCTTAGCGTCTGTGTGATCCGTCACGATGGCTTACTGCGAACGAAGTAGACCGGATCACAAAAAATTATAGGATTTTATTTTATATACCTTGCTTGAAAGGAAGATTTTTCAATTCGATATTACATACATTTAACAAATTGGTTAATTCTGCAATGTGAACTGTCGCATGGTCCAATAAACATGACACATTTAAGGGAAGTTGGTAGCCTGAGTTCAGTAGTTTGGTTATGAACTCACTCCGTTGATGTTCGTATCCCATGCATTGAAACAAGATGTGATGTATACCACAAATGCCTTTCCAAAAGAACATATATTAATTTCTAAATTATAGAGTCGAAACAGATGTTGCGACGTGCATGGTCATACTATGTTAATGTCCCCAACGTTGCACGATGCGTGTCAGCAGATGAAGGAAGTTATTATGAACTTTTGGCACCGCAACAGAAAATATACGAAAATCGCATATTTCCTCGAGTGTTGTTTGAATAATGTGTGACATCCTCAAAGATTAGAGTCAACCAACCACGCTGAATGACACAGGCGGTGGAACATTGACTTTGAGACCCACGTTGGCGGGTTTGACTCCGACTCAGTCCGGTGGTATTTGAAGGCGATCTAATACTCCAGTCTCGTATCGGTAAATTGACCACCACGCGAAGGAACTTCTGTAGGAATAAATTCTGGCACCTGAGTGCCTACGAAAACCGAAAAGTAGTTAGTGGTTCATAGCACGGTAACTAGAAGAGAGACAGATGCGCAGTAGAGTGGCGTGGTTGTGACGTGACTGGACTCTCCCTCCCATTGCAGTACGCCTTGTTTTGCGTCTTACTGTCAGTCTATATACACTGTGGTGCCAGTGTTTTCATTCTAAGCTGTGAAATTCGGTGCATTGCTCTTCGTCTGTGGTCTGCACATTATTTATTTAATCATTTAGTTAATTTCGAGGTTTGGGAATGTTTTAAAAGTCGTGAAATCGAGCGTATCGTTCGTGAGTGACGTAAACTCCAGTGTGTATGTCATGCTTGTGCTGTTAAAATGCCGAGCTGTGAAGTTTCAGGCAGTACAACCCATCTCAATAACACAAAGAAACATATAGTAAGTTGTCCTTTTATATATTCCCGAAAGTCCCAACTCTGCACAAACATTGGGTATATTTTTTGTGAAAGAAAATATGTTTTAACTCTAAAATCGCACGTACAGTATACACTCCGAACATTGTCTGTTCTCTGATTTTGAAAGAGATTTACAACCTGAACTGTTAGCGCCCCCACTTCCCCGCCTCACTAAGCACTTGTTTAAAATACGTACATTTCCTTTCCAAAACATTCCCACACTTTTTCCGCTTCATCGGTTAATATTATTTCTTTATTGTTAAACGTTGAATTTTTTAATCTGTACGTGTATAGGGTTCTTATTTTAAAGATTTTCGAGTAACTGGGAGCTGTAAATACTAAAATTTACGGTATGTTGGACCATTTAAAACTGATTTTTAAACATATTAACAAAAGTGCTCACTTTCTGGTTTTCAAACTAGGTCAGCAATGTTTACAAAAGCTCACAAACAAAAAATTTTTAAATGATAACTTTATGCAAATCTTAGTGATTTTCATGTGAAAATATTACATTACAACGTAAGCGTATTTGCGATAAGGAAGACAAGCGGGGCGGTTCAGCACACTGATTTGCAGTAAGTTACAGCGCCTGGCAGACTGGAGTCCACTGACGTCACATGCTTCTAGCCGGCTGAGCGTGACACCTATCGTATCCCTTCTAGTTACCGTGGGTCGTAGAACTAATGAAATTATTATCCTAGTGGTGTAACTTCGCACTAACACATCGAAGGTTTTCGGCGACGCAAGGATGGCAAAGGGTTAAGATTCGGAAGGTAGTGACCGTGGCCTTAAGATACAGCCCCTGAATTTACCTGGTGTGGAAAGGGGAATCCAAAGAAAACCATCTTCAGCACTGCTGACGATCGGTTTCGAACCCACTATCTTCCGAATACAAGCTCATACCAACGCGTACTCAACCAGACGGCAAACTCGCTCGGTATTACATTATTGTTATTATTAATAGCAGACCGGGCGAGTTGAACGTGCGGTTAGGGCCGAGCAGCTGTGAGCTTGCATCCGGGAGATAGTGCGTTCGAACCCCACTGTCGGCAGCCCTGAAGAAAGTTTTCCGTGGTTTCCATTTTCACACCTGGCAAGTGCTGGGGATGTACCTCGAATAAGGCCACGGCCGCTTCCTTCCCGGTCCTAGGCCTTTCTTATCCCATCGTCACCAAAAGACATACCTGTGTCGATGCGACGTAAAGCCAATTGTAAAAAATGCGGTAGTATTAGTATAGTAAATCAGGCGGTTAAACATACGTAGAATTTTAGTAGGTTAAATGTAATTTTAAAGTCTGTCAAACACTAATTATAACACCTGTAACACTATAATATACCTGTAAAAGAACACAATATTAGAAAAAGAATGGTTTGGATTTCTAGCGATTTGATACTTTTGGCTTCGAAATTTGCCTAATTGGCTGAATAAGTTTTAAGAAGGTATATTATAGTGCTACAGTGTTATACTGTTAGTGTTCGACATACTGAAACGTTTAAAGTTATATTAACTGAGTCGACACTGAAAACTATGAGTAGCATTCAGAATTAACTTCTTTCCTCAGCCACTTTTTCACAAACCTGATGTGGTCGCGGATCTGATCTGCATTGCACATCAGGACATGAGCCGGTTTTATGGCAGGGAGCCTTAGAGCCTTTTCCAGAATAGATAAGATGCTTCAATAATAGACTCCAGTATCTTGTAAATGTTGTGTACATTTCCATGTAATTGTGTCCTCTCTAAATTTTAAGCTCAATCTACCGCACGCCTTAGTGTTAAGGCACTGTAAATATTTAAGTAGTGTATGAATTTATATGTGACTGCCTTTTAACTGTTAGACTATTGTGGTACACTGTTTGTAATAGAAATTCACCCAACATTTACAAAATATTCCAAGTGTCTACAATGTAATTATGTTTCTTGATATGTAAGGTCATATTTTAAATGTATTTTCTGTAATTTAAGAGGATTAGAACTTTAATAGTGGCAACTATTCAATTACAGCTTATACAAAAGAGATACATGTCACCAAGTTTTGCTGTCTTTCAAAGTAGTCACCAGCATTGTGTACAAACCGTTGTCAGTGATGTAGAAGTCGTGGGATATAGGTATTTAGCAGCGCCTTTTTTATTTATATTTATATTTATAAGTTGCTTTAAGTTGCACCGACACAGAGAGGTATTACGGCGACTATGGGACACGAAAGGGCTAGGAGTGGGAAGGAAGCGGTTGTGGCATTAACTAAGACATAGACTCAGCATTTCCTGGTGTGAAAATTGAAAACCATGGAAAACCATCTTCCGGGTTACCGACAGTGGGGTTCGAACCCACTACCTCCCGAAAACTGAATACTGGCCGCACTTAAGCGACTGTATATATCGAGCTCGGTTACACATAAGAATAAAATTAAGAAAGTATCAACTTTACATGCCTAATTGCAATTTATATCCACACAATAAATAAGTAGCAGCACTTGTTGTGTTGTTAGTTCGAATGGAGCAGTGACGTATCTCTGGAACAGTTCCGAAGCGAATGCCACGAAGTGGTTCTTTAATCTTAGTGTTGAAGTCAAAGTCACAAGGGCTTATGTCCGGAGAGTATGGTGGATGGTACAGCCATTTCTAGCTCCATCGACCGAACAAATGAGCCACAGCTTGCGCTGTATGCGGCCGAGCGTTGTCGTGCAAAATAATGTGTGGGTTCTGCAGAAAGTGTAACCGTTTCTATCTCAAAGGTGGTCGCAGGTTGTGCTCCGAAAATGAACAGTAACATTGCGCATTGACGGCCTGTTGTGGAGGGACGGAATGCGTTAGGATAATACCATCACAGTCGTACATGAGAACAACGATAAATTTCACATTGCTGGGGTTCTGACGAACTTTCGTTCTTTGGAGTGACCCGTAACGACGCCATTCGTTCGATTGGCGTTTCAGTTGTGGCTCGTACTATTTGGCCCATGTCTCACCCAGCGTAATTATACGGCGTAAGACAGCCTCTCCTTCGCGCTTATAGTGCTCCAAGTGATTACGAGTACCGTCGTACTGTAACAATTTCTGAATTTCCATCAAATCACGCGTAACACATCGTGATGCAATTTTTCTCATGCATAGGCGCTTCTTTAGAATGTAAAGCACAGTGGTATGCGCTAATCCGGTCTGTTGGGCCAGCTCACGAATCTTATGGCTTCGATACTTACACTAGGACGACTTGGGTGACGAACGTCTGCCACATTTTGGCGTCCCCGGTTACTCCCAAGAAAACACGTAAAGCGACAAAGCTAAGTGAAATATACGACGGTTTTACAAAAGACATTTTCCTAAAAAGAATTCAGACTCTTTTTAAGAAATGAAATACCTACTCTTAATAAAATGTTAGCAATAGTGACGATACATTGCCTAAATTTGCACGTGCAAATCTTCACAGGCTTTTAAAAATTATGAAACTCCTTACATGTCTCGAAAACGCCATTGGGCGCAAATTGAAAAGAATTAAAGAATGTTGTGGAGAAGGAAGTATTTACGTCAGATAAAGAAATTTCGTGAGGAGGATAGATCTATTTATTTCCTTCATGAAAAGTGGATAAATGCAGGACACACTACTACAAAAATTTGGATACATGAAACTATAGAATCTAGTAAAGATGGACTTCTTAGGGGATTCTCGAGTGGGTTATTGTACTCCACATAGGCAATTAAAACGGTTTTCTCAAGCGAAACAGTCAAATGAACGAAAGAGTAATGTTTTGGAACAGATAGTACTTCAGAATACGCGTGCTTGCGATTGCTTTCTTCGAATCTCAAATGTGGTCAAACAGACTGTAATGATGACAGCCCCATAATGCCTCCATCAAACAGAAAACTCACGCACAATGTGGAGTAATATATTCCTTTTCCTTTCAAGATTTTGTATTATTCTAACCCCAAACGAAAAGAGCAGTGATTTCCTTATTTATTTAATCGTATGGTGATTTTATACAAAATGTATACGAGGCAAAATCAAACTTTAAAGTCCATCCTTCTCAGCCATTCAGATAAACCGGGTGTGAGAGCTGACAAATCGTCAGGAGTGCCAGGGTACGAATGAAAAGGACAGCGTTGGACCAGGTGCTCAATCATCTGTCCTTCCAAGTTACAATCACACATTGGTGAACTGATGCAACCCCACTTGTACTTGAAATAATTTCAACAACCATGTCCAGTCCTTAACCTGTTGATACGGCACCAGAGTTTCCTCGGTAGGTCAAAACCGTTTGGCTTCTTTGTGGGATCAAGTTGGTGGACACTTGTTCCCAATGTTTTTGTTGACCACTCATTCTTCCAGCTTTATTTTACATCAAATCCATCCGCAATGAGTTGCCCTGCAGTGACACTTGCTGGTATTCTTGATTGCAGCCGTTGCTGTGACGGATGGCAGAATTCTTGCTGCAGTGGCAAAGAGGTTGACGCAAAGATTTTCTTAGCTTCCCTTACTAGAGCTTGCTTCCTCCTTAAGTGAGATGGAGGTATGTGACTCAGCACAGGTAACCATAAATATAGAGTTCATTTGATGGTACCATCAATGCAACGCAATGTATCGTTCAATTTTGTGTCTACCTTCTTCACATGTACACTTCCCAACTAGACAGGAGCACAGTACTCAGCAGCCGAGTAGACAAGACTGATGCCAGTTAAACGTAGACAATCAGCAAAGTCTCCCCAGCAGATACCACAGAGCTTATGTAGTATGTTATTTCTTGCGGCGACTTTATGAGAAAGCTTAATGATGTGCTCTTTGTAGCTCAGGGTTCTATCTAAAGTAACTCCAAGATATGTTGGAAAAGGATGGTACCTCGACTTTCGTCCGTTGAGCAGAATCCTTAGTTTGTAGTTTGCAGCACGATTCGCTAGATGGTAACAAGATATTTCAGTTTTGGTTGTTCTGGAGATCAATCTCCAGATCTTTAAAAAAGTTGACATCTTCTTAAGGTCCTCCGTAAGAATTTTTTCACCATCTTCAAAGTCATTACTCTGTGCTACCAGTGAATGTCATCAGCATATATGAACTTAGTTGATGTTGTGGTTGGTAGATCATGAATGTACAAACTGAATAGGAATGGTGCTAAAACAGATCCCTGTGGTAGACTGTTATTTAGTTTTCGTTTGTGGCTTTTAGTGTTGCCTGAAAAAACTTCGAATTGTCTTTCACTAAGCATGCTAGTTATTATGTCCACGATTTCTAGACTTGGTACAACTTGCTATAGTTTGTAGATCAGTCCCTGTCGCTAATGTCATATGTACCTGTCAAGTCGATGAAAACAGCTGCTGATTTTAGTTGTCCTTGAAAACCAGCATCGATATGTGTAGTTAGGGCAAGAACTTGATCGGTGCAGCTGCGTCCATGTCTGAACCCAGCTTGTTCAGGAGGAGTACCAGCTTCAGTGAACGGAGATATTCTTACGACAAATATTCTGTAAAATAATTGTATTACTTTTTGTAATTTTACTGATTACTTTTTGAAAAAAAGTAATTTCTAATCGTAACAGAGTAAAACATTTCTCAAGTAACTGTAACCGAGCACAGTTACCTGTTCCTTGTACTCTTCCCATCATTGCACATCTCATAGCATTATCGTTGCGCAGGCTAAAGTATAGTCTACTTGCTACTCGTTTCAGTAAGTTTACATTATAACCTATTCATGTACAAAAATCCGGGCTCTAATAATAATACATCTGTAAATCGCAATTACACCTGAAAAAATCATTTGTGAAAATGTTGTAGCAGAAATACTGACCCGCAGCACATATATCATATAGAGCGAGAATGAACATATCCGCTCAACATTGAACCTTAAATGACAGAACCTTACCGGCCAATGTTCTAAGCAGAAATATTTCACATAGTGCTTTATGCACGATGGAGATGCCCTTCCCAATTACAATCCTGTATGGAGAGATGCAGTCAACTCTTAGGTGTTTCTATGGCTGGTGGAACGAGCGAGTTGGCCGTGTGGTTAGGATCGTGCAGCTGTGAGATTGCATTCGGGAGATAGTTCTATAGCCTACAGACCTGAAGATGATTATCCGTGGGTTTCCATTTTCACACCAAGCAAATCCTGAGGTTCTACATTAGTTAAGGCCACGGCCGCTACCTTCCCAATCCTAGCCATTTTCCACATCTGCATTGACGAAAACCTTCCATGGGTTAAACAAGTATCAAACATATATACATATACACACACACACACATACATATGGTTGTTGGAAGTATGATGTGATGTGTGTTAATGAAGAGGAATTAATCAGGCGCGCTGAGCTCCTTGACCCATCCAGAAATAAAACTCAGTTCACTCCAAACGGATGGCCACTCTGCTGACCATTCAGCCAAGAAACCGGAATATAGCATCCAGGATATGATTAATATTAATTTACTACGACATTACGTGAAATTCAGGGCGCTTCCTTGCTATTAAGCTCGACTGATATGAGTCGAGGTAAATATAAGCCTAGTGTATAACTGCCGCGAAAATAACAATATGGCAATACAGAAATCTATACATGCTGTATTACGTCAAATATTGTACGATATTCAATGCATTGGAAGCCTCCTTGGCTCAGGCGGCAGCACGTCGGCCTCTCACCACTGGGTTCCGTGGTTCAAATCACGGTCACTCCGTGTGAGATTTGTGTTCCACAAAGCGGAGGCGGGACAGGTTTTTCTCCGGGTACTCCGGTTTTCCCTGTCATCTTTCATTCCAGCAACACTCCCCACTATCATTTCATTTCATCTGTCAGTCATTAATCATTGCCCCAGAGGAGTGTGACAGGCTTCGGCAGCCGGCACAATGGCTATCCTCGCCGCAAGATAGGGGATCATTCATTCCATCCCTGATCCGGTCACTGACTGGAAAACAGGTTGTAGGTTTTCATTTTCATTCAATGAAGATGGTGTCATCACAACCCCATGTACATTCGACAATCTTCATCATTTCCTTTGTCCTGTAAAATGTTGTTGTACATGACGTACCATTTTCAACATACGGTACCCTTCAAATTTTTTTGTTGTTTTACAATTGGATTTACATCGCACCGACACAAGCAGGTCTTATGGCGACGGTAGGATAGGAAAGGGTTCGAAGTGGGATCGAAGCCGCCGTGTCCTTAATTAAGGTAAAACACCAGCATGTTCCTGTTGTGAAAATGGGAAACTTCGGAAAACTATCTTCAGTGTTACTGACAGAGGGGCTAGAACCCACTATCTCCCGAATTCAAGCTAACAGCTGCGCACCCCTAACCGCACGGCCAACTCGCTCGGTCCCTTCAATTGTCCTTTACCTGTTATCCATGAACTTTTGTAACCAATTCGCAATTATTTTCTAACATATCAGCTCCAATTCCAGCCTCTCTACCTTTAGTCGTACGTAAACAGAGAATGTTAACATTTTGGATGTATTTCGAGGAACAATCACGTTCTTCTATCCATTTCTTTAATTTTCTAACGATATCGGTTTTATATCGCTCCATCTAACCACTCTCGAGTAGGAAAAGGCTAGGAATGGAAATGTGAAAGCCGTGGCCTTCATTACGGTACAGTTCCACAATTAGTCTGGGGATGAAAGTGAAGAAGTCACGGAAAATTTTCTTCAAGACTGCTGACAGTAGGTTTCCCAACACACAATGTACGCTTACGACTGAATGACCGTTCCATATAGCCATCTCACTACGTATTGAACAATCCGGGCAATCACGTCAAAATGTACGTGATAGATAATACAGTAAATAAATATCAGGAAACGAAAGGGAGGAAAGCCGATTGTTATGTAGCGTGCGGCGGCATACACAACTAGATTATGAGTGACAGAATAAATCCGATCGCATTTTCAGTGTGAAATGTTCCATTAGTAACACAGTCGCACTTCCGAATGTCAAAAATTTTGTCTGCTAGTGAATTAGTGTGTCAACTGTCGTGGTTAGGCTGCCGTTGCCTGATCCAGGAATAATAATAGTAATAGCCGCCTCTGTGGTGTAGTGGTTAGTGTGATTAACTGCCCCACCTGGAGGACCGGGTTCGATTCCCTGCTCTGCTAAGAAATTTGAAAACTGGTACGAGGGCTGGAACGGGGTTCACTCAGCCTCGGGAGGTCAACTGAGTAGAAGGGGGTTCGATTCCCACTCCAGCCATCCTCGAAGTGGTATTCCGTGGTTTCCCACTTCTCCTCCAGGCAAATGCCGGGGTGGTACCTAACTTAAGGCCACATCCGCTTCCTTCCCTCATCCTTGTCTATGCCTTCCAATCTTCCCATCCGCCCATAACGCCCCTGTTCAGCATAGCAGGTGAGGCCACCTGGGCGAGGTACTGGTCCTCCTTTCCAGTTTTATCCCCCGACCAAATGTCTCACGCTCCAGGACACTGCCCTTGAGACGTTAGAGTTTGGATCCCTGGCTGAAACAGAGAGAAAAACCAACCCTGGAGGGTAAACGGAATTATTATTATTATTATTATTATTATTATTATTATTATTATTATTATTATTATTATTATTATTATTATTATTATTCCGAAACCTTTCAGGTCATGAATGGTAGTTGAAGACTTTCACCATCCCTTACTTCGGCATTCAGAGGTATAGATTTCGTCGCTCTATGTCCAGCCCATTGCCCCCAGTAATAAACCTGGAACTCATTTTTGGTGTAGATTGACTGAACTTTAGGGCAATTTGCGCCTCCAGAATTGGAAATCTCATTTCTAAATGTTTCCACTTCCTGATGAGGAACGAACCCATGTAACCGAGCGAGCTGACTCGTGAAATGAGCCGCATAGCTGCAAGCTTGCATTCAGGTGATGGTAGGTTCGAACCTTACCATCGGCAGCTCTGAAGGTGGTTTTCTGCCGTTTCCCATTTTCACACCAGTTAAATGCGGGAGCTGTACATCAATTAAGTCCACGGCTGCTTTCTCCCCAGACCTAGTCTTTTCCTATTCCATCAACGCCGGAAACCTGAGTAAATGCGACATAAAACCAGTAACATGGAAACACCCCCTTTTCTTCCTAGTGAGCCGAGCATGCTTAACCGTCTCGGCTAGACAGCTCCTAACTCCGGGCCGGCCAAGAAACGCGCGCCTGTGAAGAACTTTCGAACGCACTGGACCCTTACCAGCCACTCCTACCCTTGATTGCCAGTTATTTGCGGTCACGGACATTTGCTGTCACCGGACATTTGCGGGCCCTGAGATATAATTGTGCCCACTCACAGAAATTTCCCAGCAGTCACCGGAGATTTGCGGTCACTTCAGCAGGGACTGGAGCTCATTAGCTTGATCTCAGGATATCCCCACTAACCTGCCTGGGCTCCTGCTCGCTCGTTCTAGATTAACATTCTGGATTAAGTGTCATGTCATATAATTTACTGACGACCAAATTATTATATCGTCGCTCCTAAGCCAAAACCACGAATGTGACAATGCTCTTCCAATCCATTATTTCTCTTAGGACTGGTCACGCCTCCCAGACGCATATTGATACGCAGTCCATCAGAACAATTTTGGTTGAGTTAATTTTCACATGATCATTTGCGAAGAAAAATGAATCTTAAATACACCATACTCTAGGAGTGGGTAAATATGTCACGCAAACATACATTCCTAGTGTACGGTACATTAAGGTTCATTTTCCTTTACACCCGCGTATTGGTATATGAACTAATCGAAAATTGTTCTGATCGACTGTATATCAATATGTGGCTGGGAAGCATGACCAGTCTTAAGGGAAATAACGGATATGAAGAGCATTGTCACATTCGTGGTTTTGGCATAGGAGCGACGATATATATTCGAATTTAGAGCATGTTCGTTAAATTAGAAATAGGCCTCTACAGAAAATCCAATGATGTCATTTTCATTGCTTCATTTTAAGTTTCATTTTACGTCAGGTTTTGAATTTGTTAATATGTTAATATTTTTTATCGCAGATGGAATGCAAAAAGCATTCGTTTTCAAATGCGTTTCAACCAAGCGTCAATTTTAAGACACTGTTACTTAAAAACCCGTTATCTGATCTAATCCAACTTTCAACACAATATACATTACGATGGTTTATACTTTGCTTATAAACTGCAGAATCTCATGTTTCCAAAAAAAAGACATGATTTGTTGTTCTCCTCCAGACACACACCGGTGACGATCCGATGTTGACTTTCCCTATACTTTCTGTACATATAGGCCTAAGCATTGTAATGCGCACAATGATGGGTTAAGCTATCAGTCGTTAAATAATGCACGCCACAGAAAAATTTTGTTTTCAAAGGGAGCGAGCAGGAGCCCAGGCAGGTTATCGCGGATACCCCGAGATTATTTTAATGAGCCCCACCGCTTCTGCAGTGACTGGAAATCTCCTGTGGCTGCTGGAGAATTTCTGTGAGTGGGCACAAGTATATCTCAGTGACCGCAAATGTACGTGATATTGTGGTGACCGCAAATGTCTGGAGACCTTATTCTTAACTTCCCCCGCTATACCTGTCTCGCATTACGCAGGTAGGCTATGGATGAAAAAAAAACCGCAGTTCCCTTCAGGCAAGGAACTCAATATTGGAAACATCCTAGGAATATAAGCTACGAATTTTAGGTAAATAAAATAAAATAAAGTATGAGAACGTATTCTTTATTTATTCCTAAAATTACAATCATTTTCTTAATCATCGTTATTCGGTCGATTTGATTAACAGTTTGCCTTTTTCTACCATTGCGAGCACTAATGTGAGTCAATGTAGAGTTTCACCTAAGCCATTATAACTGCATTCGGTGTGGATATTTTTCAAAAATCATTAAACTCCTGAGGGTATTTATCCAAGGAATGAATTATATAAATAAGTTAATTTGGCTAGAATTTGAATCAAAAAGAAAACGAGTAAGGAAACAAGCGATTAGGCCGGATGTGATTTTCGAATTTTTTAAAGTTTGACTCACAATTCAAAACCTTTCCGGGCCCTTTAGCACTTCAAATTTCGGCACAATTGAGTAAATGCTTAATGTTACGTTTTTCGTAGTATGGGGACCCCTATGTTGTCCGTTAAGAAGTATTTTCTACATTCTAACTACTCCTCAAAACCCTTCCTACGACTCGCTGCAAGAAACGTGATACCACAACATACCATAATTGCACAGCGATGATGCAGTCGGTCTTTGGTTATTATTAACCCCTTTGCGTCTCTAACTCCTTACTTCGTCGCTTATTTTTCTATATGCATCAAAAATAACACTGGGATAAGACAGATGACTGGTTGGGAAGAGAATTGCACGCGGCATCACACGGTGTTCACACATTCCTGAATTCCTTTCTCCACGACATATATGTTGACTGTTTGACCGATGAAAATGTTTTCTTGTGATGTGATTTACATGTAGCGACTTTTTCATTGAACGTTTTTATGAGATATTCAAAATATGTTGTTTTATATTCCGCGTGCTTTCCTTCTATATTATAGTACTAGCGAATGTACCCGTGCTTCGCTACGGTATTCTACATTGTATTCGAATATCGAAGTAAATAGTGTACATGCAGTAAATAAGATTGTTTTAAAATTGCATGTCTCTTAGCGTTATCCGAGAAAGAGCATGGGGAGGTCCCCATACGTTGTTTCCAATGTAAAGTGTTTGTTATGGATTTGTGATATAACGGCAGGCTCACTTGCCTACTGGCATTCACAATCAAGTTGGGAAGTTTACATTATAATTGCAGGCCCTATTGCCTACTACGCGGACAGAATCGATTTGGGGAGTTTTCGTTAAAATGGCAGCCCCCTTTCCTACTTCCAGACAGATTACAGTTGAGAAGTTTTTATTATAATAGCAGGCAATTACCCTACTATCACTCGAAATTGAGTTGTACAATTATCATTATAATGCCAGGCCCATTTTCCTACTGCCAGCCAGCTTACTGCCAGTCACACCAAGTTGGTGAGTTTCCATCAAAATAGCAGGCCACTATGCCTAATGCCAGTCACATTTTAGATGAGGACATTTCTTTATAATGGCGGGCACCCTTGCCTACTGCCAAACACAATCGGGTAGGGGAGTTTTAAACAAAACTGCATGCTCACTTGCCTTCTGCGAGTCAAATCGAGAAGTGAACTATTCATTACAATTGTAGGCCTTCCTTACTAATGACAGTTACACAGGAGTTGGAGAAGGAACCCTTTCATACTGCCAGTCAAAGTCGGTGTGGGGAGTACTGATTACAATAGCAGACCCACCCTTTCTCGATCGCTAAAAATCGACATCAGTGAATATATATAGATCGACATACGAAAGTATATGCGTGTTTACAATATTGAAGACCTTCATTTACAGATTAACTGCTACTAAACGTACGTCATATCGACAAAGGATTATACCATAAGACACGCCGGATTTAGTGGCCTAAATGGCTGGTCCTATGATATGTCATCTATTCTTGGGTCAGATTGAGTTAGAAACGTGGAACAGGGTAACGTTTTTGTAAGATTATCTCACATTACATTACTTTTCGGATAATTATGTGACAGCTACATACATAGCATTTGGCTCACATATGGCTACTGGGTGGGCCAATTTTCGTGAAAAGTTTGATGATTCTGTATTTCATATAAGTAATCGAAAGTATGAATTATGCATGTGAAAAATCCAAATTGACTTAACATCGATTAATAGAAAAAAATCAAACGTAAAAGGGATACAGATACAGCAAAAAGTCATAAGACCAAGGTTGTAGATCATTCCAAATTGAACGGAGATTGTGCAATCCGTTATGTGATAGGAATTTCCGAAGGTCTGCACCATCATTAAAATTGCCTGCGTATTTCGATATTCTTCGGGGATAAAAATGAAAAATTTAATGATCTTGGATGTTTTCCGTTCGTTACAGGCTAAAACGTATAATTTTGTCAAATTTCAATTATCTTCTTTTTCTTCTGGCAGATTATGCCGCAATCTGGATTTTGGGCCAGGCGGGTAATAATTAGGACTTTCAGGAAACTAAACCAAAAATTATGCAGATGGTCATTATTACCCCTTAAACGGAAAGCTGTACGAAAATTTCGCCAAAATAGTCAGTGTAGAGGCACACAGTCGTTACGATTTGATTTATATAGATAAGGAATCTGCTCCATGTAAAACACCTTTTGGGCTATGTCCGCTGGACTTAACCTGCAAAAGTGACCATTTATGATATCTCCCTTATTAATCCTCCTGATAAAAAATGCACATGAAAAAAAGGTTTAGAGGTGGAATTCCATCACGTTTGGTCGATTTCCAGTCAGGTTGGTCTTGTTCTGTATATACTGTGGAAGAGTGAATTCACCATTTGTGTTCCCTATAAACCGCCAGTCCATTCCGGAACATGAAATGTTATTTACGTTTAAAACCTACCTTTGGACAGGTGGATGCTAAATATAAATTTTGGTTCGAATGTCTTCAGTAGTTTTCAAGTTGTAAGGAATACGCTTTACACGCACCCGCTCGTGAGTTAAGTCCGATGGGACTTGTACAGAAAAACGGTCCGTTAATGATATCTCCCGTATTAATCCTCGTATCGAAATGATGCACATGAGAAAAACAGGTTTAGAAATTAATTTCTACCAAGGCAGGTAGATTTAAATTAACGTTGGTTGTGTATATTTTGTGGAAGTGCAAAATCACTGTTTCGGTTTCGTATAAACCCCAGTCAGTTCAGGGATTTAGAAACAATATTTGCCCTAAAACCTATCAAGGACAGGTGTATTCTAAATATGAGTCTTGGTGGAAATACATCCAGTAGCTTGTAGCACTCGCGTACATCGGTGTAATTAAGGAAGAAAATAATACAGTTAAGAAAGTTGAAAGTAATAGAAAATGGATTATAACTGAGGACAGCCGGATAACGACAAGTATGTAAATGCCAAGTTAATGTATTGGAAAATCAAATGCGCCTCAATAAATTATGCTAGTGTGAGTTATGGATATAATAAAGCGGTAACAGAGGAGAAATTTAGGTCCAGTGATTCCTAGGTAAACAAATAAGAAGAAGATGACTAATGGTGTTATTATTTAATTTATTCGAGGGCGGTTATAACATCCAACGATATTCCGCCAATATCCCGCAATATAGGCTGATTGACGCCTCCCTTTCCTTCTACCCAAGGAACAACCACGAATTTAAAAGCATGATGAGGAAAATGGCAATACGTTACTTCCCTGCTGGCATGCAGTCAGAGACGTTGCCATGGTAACCTGTAGGTTCGCTGTCGGTCTGTCGGTCACTCAATGCAGAGCATGATACCAGCGGAAAATTGTAAATTTCTACGTCATGTGAAGAGTAAGGTAAATTATGAACATAACGAAAGTTGTTTATAATGAAGAGACGTTTCACTTACGGTAAATGAAGTTTACAGAAAATCAATAGTATAAGAGAAAGTGGAGGAAAACCATTCTGGTTTTCCTATAAACCCCCCGTCTATTCAAAGATTTTAAAATGATATGCATATTGAAACCTTCCCCGGTATGAGTATACTCTAAGTATGACGTTTGGTTTTGATCTATCCAGCCGTTTCGACGTGATGGTGGGAAAACCATTCCGGTTTTCCTATAAACCCCCGTGTATTCAAAGATTTTAAAATAATATGCATATTGAAACCTTCCCCGGGATGAGTATACTCTAAATATGAAGTTTGGTTGATATCTATCTAGCCGTTTCGACGTGATGGTGGAAAAACCATTCTGGTTTTCCTAGAAACCCCCGTGTATTCAAATATTTTAAAATGATATGCATATCAAAACCTTCCCCGGGATGAGTATACTCTAAATATGAAGTTTGTTTGATATCTATCTAGCCGTTTCGACGTGATGGTGGAAAAACCATTCTGGTTTTCCTAGAAACCCCCGTGTATTCAAATATTTTAAAATGATATGCATATCGAAACCTTCCCCGGGATGAGTATACTCTAAATATGAAGTTTGGTTGAGATCTATCCAGCCGTTTCGACGTGATGGTGGAACAAACAAACAGACAGACAAACAGACACGAAACGTAAAAACCACCGATTCGGTCTTGAGTTGACCTAAAACGGATAAATATCTCAAAAATTGGCAAAACAAAAGAAATTACAGACAGCGGACCCCCTACAATTTTATTTATATAGATTCATCCTTGTGAACAACATTACATTGGCGTCCTATTGCACATTTTCAGTGCCCAGCGATAGTTCGAAGGCATAAAAGAACATTTAGAATTGTTTTCGTCTGACGTGAGAAAAGGCTGTAAATCCCACACCTATATAATGCATTGCGAAGTGTCTCCACTTCTGCGCTTTTTATTTGTTTATTTTTCTACATCCATAAACTACAACACTGAGATAAGGCACTCAGAATGAACCAGAGGAATCACGGTCAGCCTAATAACATTCCTGGTCGCCAGCTAGCCGCCCTGATTCCCCCTTCACTTTACGTCTAACACATAGCAGAGGGAACGCTCCAACAAATGTTTCGCACGTGTGAGACGTTCCACGTAAGCCTTGGCACGAGGAGCACGTACTTCGAGGAAGTGTGTAAAAGTGTGGAGCCTTACAGTGAAGTGGGGAAAACCTACTTGTTTAAAGTGTTCAGCGTATTATACGCTAAGCTAAATAAAGACATTACGAAAGGATGATAGTTGAAATGAAAAATACAACTGTTATCACATTCTTCTTCTCGTTTCCGAATTTGGCCGCCTATGGACCGCATTGAACTTAAGGCTTTCTCCTCCTCCTCTTCTTCTTCTCCTCCTTCTTCTTCTTCTTCTTCTCCTCCTCCCAGAACCTCTTCATTCTTTCACTTCTGATCTTCCTTTCTTTCTCAGATATGACCAGTTTGGGTCTACATTTTGGTGGTTTCTCCTGGAATGTTTTGATGCTGTCCACTCGACTTCTAAATTCTTTTCTGTCCACTGTAAGTCCACTTTCTATTGCATCTCTTTTTACCTCTTCCACCCACTTCGTCGAAACTTTTAGTCCAGTGATGTACTTGAATATTTTCTTACTTAGCCGTTTCTTATCCATTCTTTCTAGATGCCCATAGAATTTTAGCCTTCGCTTTCGCATGGTGACAGTGATTTTTTCGGTGTATTTATAGAGATCATCATTTTTCCTATTCCTCCACTCCCCATCAGCATTTTTCTGTGGTCCTAAAATTTTCCTTAAGATTCTCCTCTCCTTTTTTTCGAGATCTTGAAGCTCACCCTTTTTATTCATTGTCAGGCACTCTGAAGCGTAGAGACCCTCTGGCTTTACCACTGAGCTGTAGTGTCTAAGTTTCGCTGTCATCACATTCACAGAACGAGGTATTCCAGAAACCCGCCCCCTACGTAATCGGCGAGTGGATTTTGGAAAATTTGAAACTGGATGAAGCGGACAATGAAACATGGCAACTCAGCGGAATTTAAAATGAAAATGATATTCTCGTGCAACAACCAAGAACCGATACTGGCGAGCATGCTACCTGATGCTACGTACAGGCTTACGCTCGTCCCTGATGAAATTACATTGCGCCGCGCTGTCCGCTTGGGAGTTGCCGTAGGAACGCAAACCCCTTGAATTTGATTCGAATCCGGCAGCGTTTATTGGCCCATTACGAAGCATTAGTACATCGAACGATCAAAGGTGGTTGATTTTAACAGATTTTAGAATATATGTTAGGGTTGTTAAACCAAAAAATTAGAAGAAATAGCGACAAATGAAGTGTAACATTATTGGGAGTTGTGCAACAGTGCAACAATACCACGCACCGCCCCTGTTCAACACATTTTATCGAGGCCTATACCGATATCGTTTTAATTTGCCAAGCGGTGACCCTGGAACTAGTGGCCTCTCGCTATCCGCGTGCAGGTATCCAATTTTCAGCTCCGACAAAATAAGTCGTTATAGAGAAATAAGCAACAGTTACCGGTGATATTAGCACATAAGTTTCCCGTAATTATTTTTTGAGACAGTGTGATGCAGCTTTAATGTTAAAATTGAAAGAAAATATGTAAGGTATTTAACGAGGATTGGAGTAAATGAAAGCAATATCAACACTTGAAAAAAGAAACGACTCAGCATAATATCCCGGTAAAGTTAACGTTCAAGTCGTCTCCATTCCCGCTGTGTCGCCTTAACTTTACCTGTGCAAATATCCTTTTTAATAAATGCAGACAGGCTCTATCGCAATATAGCTTTCACAGGGAAGTGGTGAAGAGAGAGTCTCGTAAAACTGGATGATGCGCACCCTCCACCAATAGTAACACAAAAATCATTTTCATAAATGAAAATCATGTATTACATTTAAAGAAAATTAACGAAGGACGGAAATACGTTATTAATAGCGCTGATTTTATAGTCCTACTTTTTACTTCCGAAGTTGAAAATGAATATAAATAAATTTAACTAAGAGGACAAATACATGAATTAACTCTCCTGCAACATTAACGATTGATTTTGATTATTATTTTTATTATTATTATTATTATTATTATTAATATTATTACCGACATAGTTGGCTGTTCGTTTAGGGCCATGCAGCCGTGAGCTTTCATTCGGGAGATAGTGGATTCGAATCCCACTGTCGGCAGCCCAGAAGATAGTTTTCCGTGGTTTCATATTATCACATCAGGCAAATGCTGAGGTTGTACTTCAAGGCCACAGCTGCTTCCTTCCCACTCCTTTCTTTTTTCTATCCTGAAGGCTTGCTGGAGGATTTCCCTCGCTCTTTGCTGATGGTTATAACAAAGTCCAGATGATGGGGAACTGTCGTATTGTGAGTGTGAAAGGTAAGGCAGTGCGCCGGAAGGAAAGTGTTCTTTTACAATTTCAGATTTTTTCGTAAACCTACTCTACTGAGATCCCCATAAATTCCTACATGCTTGCAGTTTGCAACTTCCTAGGCACTCCAGCCTTTCGAGAATTTTTATTTGACAACTTAGGAACTCTTCATACTATCCCTTCAATGAATTCCTGAATCAAAACTGGCCAGGTAGGTTTTCTTAAAATGTAACAAAGGCTTTTCAGCCTGTCAAACACACAGCAAATACAATGTAAATTATAACACTATAAACATACCTGTAAAAACACACTAACAAACAAAGAGTGACATATTTCGTTCTACAAGAACATCCTCAGATTCTATCAAATCACTTTAAAAACAGTCTTATATATGTACAGTATCGTTTACGTAGTCTCGTAAAACTGGATGATGCGCACCCTCAACCAATTGTAACACAAAAAACAATTTTCATAAATGAAAATCATGTATTATATTTAAATAAAAAGAACGAAGGACGTAAATACGTTATTAATAGCGCTGATTTTATAGTCCTACTTTTTACTTCCGATGTTGAAAATGAATATAAATAAATTTAACTAAAAGGACAAATTCTTGAATTTTCTTAAAAAGTAGCCAAAGAATACGAAGTGTGAGCTCTTTACATCGTTTTCAATTACAAAATAATGTTCACGCAAACGTGCAGTTTCCTGGGCATTCTAGTCACTAAGATACACTGACTGACAGAGCAAATGCAACACCAAGAAGGAGTGGTCAGAACTTTATGCCAATTGCAGGGTAGACTGACGTCACTGAGGTATGCTCATGATGTGAAATGCGCCGCTGTGCTGCGCACGAAGCGAACGATAAATGGGACACGGCGTTGGCGAATGGCCCACTTCGTACCGTGATTTCTCAGCCGACAGTCATTGTAGAACGTGTTGTCGTGTGCCACAGGACACGTGTATAGCTAAGAATGCCAGGCCGCCGTCAACGGAGGCATTTCCAGCAGACAGACGACTTTACGAGGGGTATGGTGATCGGGCTGAGAAGGGCAGGTTGGTCGCTTCGTCAAATCGCAGCCGATACCCATAGGGATGTGTCCACGGTGCAGCGCCTGTGGCGAAGATGGTTGGCGCAGGGACATGTGGCACGTGCGAGGGGTCCAGGCGCAGCCCGAGTGACGTCAGCACGCGAGGATCGGCGCATCCGCCGCCAAGCGGTGGCAGCCCCGCACGCCACGTCAACCGCCATTCTCAGCATGTGCAAGACACCCTGGCTGTTCCAATATCGACCAGAACAATTTCCCGTCGATTGGTTGAAGGAGGCCTGCACTCCCGGCGACCGCTCAGAAGACTACCATTGACTCCACAGCATAGACGTGCACGCCTGGCAAGGTGCCGGGCTAGAGCGACTTGGATGAGGGAATGGCGGAACGTCGTGTTCTCCGATGAGTCACGCTTCTGTTCTGTCAGTGATAGTCACCGCAGACGAGTGTGGCGTCGGCGTGGAGAAAGGTCAAATCCGGCAGTAACTGTGGAGCGCCCTACCGCTAGACAACGCGGCATCATGGTTTGGGGCGCTATTGCGTATGATTCCATGTCACCTCTAGTGCGTATTCAAGGCACGTTAAATGCCCACCGCTACGTGCAGCATGTGCAGCATGTGCTGCGGCCGGTGGCACTCCCGTACCTTCAGGGGCTGCCCAATGCTCTGTTTCAGCAGGATAATGCCCGCCCACACACTGCTCGCATCTCCCAACAGGCTCTACGAGGTGTACAGATGCTTCCGTGGCCAGCGTACTCTCCGGATCTCTCACCAATCGAACACGTGTGGGATCTCATTGGACGCCGTTTGCAAACTCTGCCCCAGCCTCGTACGGACGACCAACTGTGGCAAATGGTTGACAGAGAATGGAGAACCATCCCTCAGGACACCATCCGCACTCTTATTGACTCTGTACCTCGACGTGTTTCTGCGTGCATCGCCGCTCGCGGTGGTCCTACATCCTACTGAGTCGATGCCGTTCGCATTGTGTAACCTGCATATCGGTTTGAAATAAACATCAATTATTCGTCCGTGTCGTCTCTGTTTTTTCCCCAACTTTCATCCCTTTCGAACCACTCCTTCTTGGTGTTGCATTTGCTCTGTCAGTCAGTGTATTTTACTTTGGGAATAGGACATAGGAACTGGTTATTTCTTGTTGTTGTTGTTGTTGTTTAAAGGGGCCTAACATCGAAGGTCATCGGCCGAACTGGTTATTTACTATTATTATTAAATTGATGAATTAATCAATTACAAATTATCCAATCGATCTTAGTATTCAATCTACTCACTGCTCACCATTACACAGAGTTCTAAAAACAGGTATATTAAGTACTTACAATAGAAATACTAAAAAAATAAAACTGTTAATTAACACGAATTTTATCTCCGATTTTACCGACGGAAATTATGTGTTGGGGCGTGACGAGGGAAGGTAACAAGCAGGTTAAATCCCAGCTGAGAAGAGTGGCATTTGAGTGTGTCAACTCCGTATCATTGGCTTCCGGTTCATATGTAAAAGTTCTTAAACACCAGTGCGGTCAGACGAGATCGGAAAACGACTGGCCGACAGCGATGCTGAGATTTACCGTGGATGAATGAAACAGTGAAATGAATGACAGTGCTCTGAATATATGCTCCAGTGATGGGCGTTATTAACTGTGTTAGGAATAAGAAGGACGTGACATTACCTAAGTCATGTACCATTCCAATATCTGTTTCGATTTGATGTGAGAAATCATGGGAAACCACTTCTAGGATATCGAGGCATGCCCGATATCATATCAAGTCCAAAATCATACCGAGAGAGCAACGTTTCTTTCTTTTAATGTCGCTATACCACACACACACAGTGGGTTGAGAAAGGTAGTGGCCGTGGTTTTAATTCAAGAATAGCCTCCACATTTACGTGGTATTAAAGTAGGATATCATCTTCAGGGCTGACGGCAGTAGAACACTTTTGTTCTTCAAGTTGCTTTACGTCGCACCGACACATATAGGCCTTATGGCGACGAGGAAAGAGCTGGGAGTAGAAAGAAAGCGGCCGTGGCTTTTATTAAGGTACAGCCACTGCATTTGCCTGGTGTGAAAATGAGAAACCACGGTAAACAATCTTCAGGGCTGCAGACAGTGAGGTTTGAACCCACTATCCCCCGCATATATACTTACAGTTATACGACTCGCACCGCATACCCAATTAGCTCGATAGGAACGTATCGTGGTAACCGCTTAGACCCTCACGACAACTAGAGTAAATCATATAACCAAGCCATCCTAGTTTCATCTCTGGAGATGAATATTAGCCCGTAGAGAGCCAGACAACGATATATCGTTGTTTTGTTATATACGCGTAAAGTGCCAACCACGATATATCGTTGTTTGGATAGCGCGCAATTCTATACGAGTTAGTACAACTTGGGCCGTCAGATTGCAATATCTTATGTGTCGAGTCCATAGAGAATTGTCATTAGATTTTAACTACGCCGCTAGTTAGTGCGTAAGTTCATTCGCTATCATGCACTGAATTTCTAAAGTCCGTGTTCATCTACGACGTTTGATCTCCATGCCGCGTGAGTAAAATGGCGACTAGCGGGAGAAGTTATTTTGTTAACGATGACGAACTGGCTGTATATCTTAATAATTTTTAGTGAAGAAGAGGATGATGAAGACTCTGATGAGGAATTCATTCACGTGCTCATTGTCCAAGTGTAAACATTGAAAGCAGTAATGACCGTCTGAGTGACGGTACTGATGATTATGACGGCTGTAACAATATCCAATAGCAACAATTTCCTGTTTTTCGTGAAATTCAGTTAGGTCAAGATGCAAACTACCAACCCTAACCCTAACCTGATTATTATGACACTCCTGGCCCCTTCGTCAGACGCAAACCTATAGAATATTTTTATTTTATTTTTCACGGCTCAATTATTGAACCTCATAACTACAGAGATAAGCAGATATGAGAAATCATGTCTTGTCACCACATGCCAGAGCACAGCAGTGGCTCCTGGTTACATTGACTTAAATGAAGGCTTTCATTGCTGTTTTGTTGGAAATGGGTATAAATACAAGGTCGAGCATATTTTCTTATTGGGTCAAAACTCCCGTTATGTTCTATGGTTTGGAAATATGTTCTCAAGAAACAGATTCCAATTGATCTTGAGATTCTTTCATCTTGTGAACAATGATAATGTATCACCATCTTGTCACCCTGACTACAACACATGTGCCAGTTTCGACCCCATTGTTGAACATGCCAATTGTATATTACGATACCATTGTACATAACTCTTAAAATACTCAAGATAAAAATGTGAAACTTTGCGTGTTTATTCATCTGAAATAGGAAATTGCAAAGAAGTCATCAATATTTACCGTTGAGTTGAATTCTCTGTTTTATTCTGTTTTGTTTCTGATTTTTAATTTTTGGTGTTTTAAAATTGTTTGGAAAATATTTTTTTTTCTAAATACCCAAGAGCATTTTAGTGCTGTAATTTAGTTCGGCACCAAGAATGTCTTCTTGTTAACATTTAATAAAAATTTCATGTCATAGTTATAATATTTGTGAACTATATAGTCCAGAGAGTGAGAACCTGCAAAATTCTCTAAATCTGTCTGGCACTTTTGGCATATTGTGAGCTACTGGGCCTGGCACTAAGAGGGTTAGGTAGACAAGTGATGTGTAATAACGTAGCAGCCTGGGTCTAACCCTTTGTGTCCTGCCGGTACTTCAAAGTACCGGCTCATATTTCGTCCTCTATAAAAAACTATAGTAGGCAAGGTCAGTTGTGTTGTGTTTTGTAGGTACTCGCCCGTACCTACAGAAGACATTACAGTGTGTTTTGTGGTGTGATTCATAATAATGACACCAGAGAGAAGCACTAACTTAGCTTGGTTTACTCAAACATTCATATGGTATCCAAGCACTGACATTTCGTTTCCCTCTAGTTCATGGAAGCCAGAAATATGTAATTATTTTTCATATTATTACGTGGGACATTGTAAAGTATGCAGTTTAACAGTTAGCGTGCTGCAGAGTCACTTGAACTAGCTTTTATTCTTTGAAATGTAGTAGGTACTTTTAAGTACCGACAGAGCTATAGGCGTTCCATTCTTCTTGTTCTCTTTGGTAACCATGGTTTTTTAAGTTGATCATATGTGATTGTTGCAGGCTGTGTTTTTTTATGTTGTGTTGAATATACATGAACTGTATAACAGAACATCATGAGTAAACGTAAGTTCAGCGATTTACTGGCTGGTATAACAGATAATGGAGCATTATCTGATGTGACGGATTGCAATATTTATGATGAATTTTATCAATTTAATAGTGATGATAAGACTGTGTGTAAAACACGTGGTCTAGACAGAAGAAATGAGGACAGTGAGCTCTTAGCATTTATTGGTCTTAATTTTATGATGGGTTACCACAGATTACCATCTTACAAACATTTCTGGTCATCTGCTAGAGACCTTGGTGTGGATTTAGTTGCAGATGCAATGACGAGGGCAAGATTTCAAGAGATCATATCGTATATTCATGTGAATGATAACAGTGCAGTGTCGATAGAGAAGACAGACAGGCTACACAAAGTAAGACCTTTCATAGTAATAAGACGTTTCAATCTGTATAGAAATAGACTTGGGAAGTAAGTGTGGGCGATTATGTTGTGCTATTCAAATGACGCAGTTCTCTAAAACAGTACAATCCTGCCAAACCCATCAAGCGGGGTTACAAACTCTGGTGTTTAGCTGACCAGAAGGGATTCATTGGGATTCATCCTCGCATTTCAGATGAATCAGGGAAAGAATGCTTTTTTTTTTGCTAGTTGTTTTACGTCGCACCGACACAGATAGGTCTTACGGCGACGATGGGACAGGAAAGGGCTAGGAGAAGGAAGGAAGCGGCCGTGGTCTTAATTAAGGCACAGCCCCAGCATTTGCCTGGTGTGAAAATGGGAAACCACGGAAAACCATTTTCAGGGCTGCCGACAGTGGGGTTCGAACCTACTATCTTCCGAATACTGGATACTGGCCGCACTTAAGCGACTGCAGCTATAGGGGAAGAATTAGGGTCTTGAATAAGAGTTCGTAGAGCACAGGTTAGGTGAGAGGGTGGTTTTTATCTCTGACAAAACATATATGGGGCAAGAACAAAATTGTATTTTTTGACAATTATTTTACCTATCTTCGACTTTTAGAAACGCTGAAACTATAAAAGACCTCGGCATGTGGCATAGAAAGATCTGACAGGCAGGATTGTCCAAGAAATCTAAAACTGAGAAGAACCTGATAAGAAGAGGGCATGATTACAGATTTTCTAACACTGGCTTGGACTTCTTCAAGTGGGAAGACAACAAATCTGTTCATTTTGTATCCAATTACCAAGGGTCAGAACAAATTTATGTGCTGTAACGTGTTCAAATCGCTTACCTTATTTTTCTTCTACGCTCAAACCCAACGCACCGTCTCGCTACACGAACTGTCTGCCTTCACGCCTGCCCCTTGACTGCTTTGACTGTTTCATCGCTCCACGCGAGTCCCTGTGACGTCATCGCTTCTAGCATGTTCCACGGCGACCTCGGTTCCGTATATATACGGGCTACGTGTGCTTGTTCGATGTTCAGGTGTGGATCAAATGTTGTAATAGGCAGTGGAAGCTCTGGAAGTGTGCACGGCTGGCCCGTGTACATACTGCTTTTAAATTTCTCCGTTCTACGTACTGGGTGAGCAGACCTTATATTTCTCATCATATTAACTTTCATTCTATTTTGCCCTTTTTCTTCGGCTTGTTTATTGGAATCCGAACTTTAGTCCTTTTTATTAAGGGCATTACAAAATTGACACTGTGCTAAAATTCAAACTCCGAACTCGAGATAGAAAGGTGAATTGAGAATGTGGATTGAACTCGCGATGTGTGATGTGTGATTTTTGCCTTCCATTCATGTGATCTGGAAGCTTCGCGACCTGATCAGCACTTTGTCTCCTTATCCCTCCTGATTTTTCTTCTTTCTTCGCCTCATTGCCCTCCTTTGCCTTTCCCTTCCTTTATTACTTTTATCCTTTGTTTTACCTTTGTTTTTTTAAGTTGGTGTATCGCGGTCTGCTAACCCTTTTATGATGTATCTACTCTAGGTATGTTCGATGTTCATATGTTTCCCTATATTCTCTAAGCCGAACCACGAATCTGGGGGGATTGTGGTAGTATCTTGCAAAGTGCTCCTTTTTTTGTATTGTAAACCTCTTTTTCAATTAAGATTACTACCAATTGTTTTTTGAACTATCTTATTCCAGTTCATCAAATGGCCCTCTTATGGGAGCTTGTATGTAAACAAGAACATCGATTTGCTCAGGTTTAACCTTTTCACTCGAATTTGTACGAGTCAAGATATTTGTAATTCACGGGGCATTTGCCCCTTTGGTTGTACCTCAAAGACAGTTGTAATTCTCGGGGCTTTTATCCCTTGTTGTAACCAAAGACAATGTTGAATTTTACGGGTCATTTTTACCCTTTGTTGTAAATGTGTGTGCCTATCTAAACTAGATTATTGACCATTGTAATAGTCCCCCGTGATTTGTTTATCTCTCTTTTGTGAATTTATATCTTGTTGTTTTGAAAACTTTATTCAATATATATGTTAACTTAAAAAAGAATTCTGTGTTTTGGGAGTTCTATTTTCTGGTATTCCTTTCCTACGATTTAACATGCACTTACCACGATAACTCCTCTTGGGTATGGCCCACCATTAATGTTTTTTTTTTTGAAAGTTCCGAAGTACGGCTTTGTGTATATTACCTTCCTCTGCGCTCCGCTCTGCTGAGTTTATTGCCTTGTGAGTCAGAACTTGTCTACTGGAGCATTCTGCCTCTTACGCATCGATATTGAGTTGATACTTGCGAAAGCCGTTTCTATTAACGCTCGGCGATATAGTGGAATCGATCTTTCATTTTTGATCTCTTCTAAAAGGGGATTGGCAAGCTCAGGCCACTGTGTGTAACTTCATGACATTTTCCAAAATTGTACCTAACATATGGTAGCAGATTACCCTCTATTTTGATTATCTTCATTCTTCCTTTTTTCTTTCTTCTTCCTGGTCGTATTTATGGCTTGCTTCTCCGATAACTTCCCTTTAGGGGAAGACTCTTCATTATTATCTTCTCCGCTACCACCAAATTTATCATTGCCCAACCCTCCTGTACCGAATTTAATTTCCTTTTCTTCTGCTCCGTCTTCTCCCTCCCTATACCCGTCTTCATCCAACTACACACCTGATTTTCAATCTGATGATACCAAACCTTCCGTTTTACTACATCACATGCCCCCCCTCCCCCTTATTCTCAACCACCAGTACCTACTACCTCCTCTGTTGATAGTGCACTTAAGGTACAAATTATTAAGCAGTCGTTATTACAAGTTCCCCAACTATTAGCGACAGATCCCCGAAATTTTACCATTTGGCTGTTGTCGGTTCGCAAGTTCTTAAACATAACAGTTGCCTCTTTTCCCCAATTAATTGGCCTCCTTTCCACCAAAACTACGGGTTTTTTTCGCCTTTTGGATGGATAATATGTCAAACTTTACAAATTGGTATGAATTGAGACATGCGATACACAATTATGTCTTACCCCTTACAAACTAAGTACCGAGTTCATCAGACGCCACCAGCTACCAAACGAACCGGCGCACGACTATTTGGACTCTATTATCACTTATAGTGATGTTTTAAATATTTCATGTAATACTTCCGAACTGATCTCTATTATTCAGTTTTATGCCGCCCCATCATTCCGCATGCTTTTTAATGTTCTTGCTCCCCCTGTTTCCCTCCTTCAACTCTACAATCTCGCTCAACAACATACCATAAACTCTTTAGGGGATCGTTCCTACTATGTTTCCGTCCCTCCTCCACCTATTACTGCTCCTCCCTTACGTTCTTCTTTGCCTGCAGTACCCCCACCCCTTAGTGTTCGTCCTTCCATAACCTGCTATCGCTGTAAATTACCGGGCCACATTGCCCGTCAATGCACTAATTTGCCTTCGGGAAACGCCCTTCACCCGCGTCCTTAGGCAGTAGGCGTTTACATGGGGGAAAATCTGCCTCATTCTTCGGAGCTTACCTCCGTATCAGCATCTTCCCAATCCATTCTTAATTCTGTTTCCCTTTTACCCCCGAGTTGTCATGTTTTGCTTACTGTTAATAACCTTCCCTCTGTCGCCCTCCTCGATTCTGGGGCGGCAGTGTCACTTATTAGTTCCCAATTTTATAAAGATTTACTTCACGATAATCCTCATTTGAAATATCTTCCATCTTCCCTTCGATGTCTTTCGGTTTCTAATCAACCCTTACAAATTTTGGGTAGTATCTTTTTACATATTAAACTACAGCACTTTTCTTGGCCTTTCACTTTTCAGATTGTTGAGGACTTGTCATTCCCGGTTATCTTAGGATATGATTTTTTTTCGCATACTGGTCTCCTTCTCTATTCCGCCCAGTCTAAAGTTCTTTTTCCTTTCCGGACAAGTTTGTTCCGTTGATTAGCATCTCTGATTTTCCTTTTTGTTCACATTCACTACTTCCTACTATTAACTATGTATTCTGACCAGGTTCAAGCTTTACTTACCGAATTTTCTGATGTTATTACCTCGGATTTGGGAACAGTTAAGAACTGTTTTTGCACATATCGATTTAGTGGATTCTACTCCGGTTCGCTCTTCGCCTTATTTTCTTAGCCCTCCTCGTATGAAAGTTTTAAATCAGTTGCTTCAGAAAATTCTTAAAGACAATACTATTATTCCATCATATTCCGATTATGCCCCCCCCCGCCTTTGTGGTAGATAAGCCTGATGGTTCTGCGAGGTTCATTGTTGATTACAGGAAGCTCAATGAGAAAATTGTCTATGATGCCTATCCGATGCCTAAATTAAACTCGGCATTCCAACATTTTTCCGGTTCCAAATTTTTCTCAATTTTCGACCTCAATTCTGCCTACAATCAGCTTCCATTAGATGACCTCAGTTCTCGGTATACGGCGTTCATTACTCCTAATGGGCTCTATCAATTTAAAAAAGTTCCCTTTGGCCTTAATCTAGGCTCCCAAATAATGCAGCGTTTTGTGGACTCCCTTTTTGCTGACATTAAGTATAAATATCTTTTTCCTTTCGTTGATGATATCTTAGTTTTTCTACTGATTTTGAATCGCATTTGTCTCATGTACGCGAAGTCCTTACTCGTCTTCGCAACGTCGGTCTCACCGTTAATCCCTCTAAAGTTTTGATCGCCCAATCCTCGATTAAATTTCTTGGCCACATATTGAGTTCTGATGGTATTGCTGTTGACCCTGACCGTGTCTCCGCCATTAATAAGATACACCCTCCTACTAACTTGAAACATTTACGATCCTTTTTGGGAATGGTCGGCTTCTACGCAAGTACATCCCTAATGTTTCATCCATTGCTGATCCATTGAATAAACTCAAAAGGAAAGGGGTGAAATTGCACTGGTCCACTCAGCAACAAATGGCCTTTGATCTTCTCAAAACTAAATTATCCCACGCTCCCCTCTTACAAATTCCGGACTTTAACCTTACCTTTGAACCATCCACAGATGCCTCGGACATTGCCATTGGCGCTGTCCTTCAACAAACTGTTAATGATCGTACGCTTCCTGTTGCCTATTTTAGCCGCCTGTTATCCCCTGTTGAACAAAAGTATTTTATTTACTAAAAAGAAGCCCTGGCTCTTATTCTTTCAATAGAACACTTTTCTGAATACCTCGACCATCGTGAATTCATTGTCAGCACTGATAACCAGGCTCTTTCTTGGCTACTACATAATGCCCCAAAAATTGGTCGTACTGGTCGTTGGTTACTCCGCCCGTCTCGTTTCAAATTCTCCTTAAAATTCGTTTCCGGTTATAATAATTCTGTCGCCGATGCTCTTTCCCGTCTTTTTGATGACCACCACCTTCAACCCTCCGAACTTGATTCCCTTCCCGTTAACTCTGTTATTTCCGTCTCTTCTTTATCTAACTTTCCCCTCTCTTTTCAATTTTTCTTGCACCATCAACAGCTTGACCCGTACTGTCAACAAATTTCTCAAGAAATTACTTCTCCTAATTATTCTGGCCCATTTCGGGTCCACCACCAACTCCTTCTTTTTAAACCTACCCCTAAAGCTACTCCGCGTCTGGCACTTCCTTCCACTCTCCGATCTATGGTATTTCAATATTTTCATGATTCGCCTATGGGCGGCCACTTTGGGAGAGCTAAGACCTACGCTTGCCTTGCCTCCCAATTTTTTGGGCCGCAAATGCGTATAAAGACATTTTTTCGTGGGTTCAATCTTGCCCTTCTTGTCAGAGACATAAACCGTTAAATCACCTTCCTTACGGCTCCTATGCTGCTTCTCCTGCTACTTATTCGTCTGAAAAGTTTTACATTGACATTGTTGGGCCTATTGTCAAATCTTCTAAATCCAATTCATATATTTTCACTCTGTTAGATAGTTTTTCTAAATTTCTTATTGTTCGTCTCTTGAGAAATATCTCCTCACAAATTGTTATCAATCTTTTGTTTAATTACATCTTTCCTATCAATGGTCTCCCTAAAGTTCTCATTTCTGATAATGCTTCGATTTTCACCTCTAGACAGTTCTATAATTTTAGTTTTTCTCTCGGCATAAAAGAAGTTTGCACTTCCCCGTATCACCCTCAGGCAAATACCATTGAACGCTACCACCGTAACCTGAAAACGTTTCTATCTATTTTCCACTCCCAAAACCAGAAATCATGGGACACCGAACTTCCTTCTTTTGTTCTGGCCCTCAATTCCACCATTAATTCCTCTACCGGTTGCACTCCGGCTAAACTCTTTCTCGGCCGTGAGTTGAATACCCCTCTTGCTCTAACGTGGGATCTGCCCTCGCTTTTGGACACCCCCTCTGATCGTCTTAATCATTCCCAATTGCATTCCGCTTATCAAAAGCTCCTTCAGGCCAGGGAAGTTCACACGAAACTGTAATTCTCGTGTCTTACCTTCTAAATTTAAATTGTTTGATTTAGTTCTTCTTAAAAACAACCCCCTCAGCTCTGCACCTCAGAATATTTCTGCTAAACTCTCCCCTCGTTGGTTGGGTCCCTTCCGTATTCTTTCTTTTCCCTCGCCTAATACCGCTCAGCTCCAGTCTGTGGAATCCCCTACTGACCTCCGAAAGGCTCATTTTTCTCTTCTAAAGCCGTTTCATACTTAATACCTTCCCCCTTCCTTTCCCCCCCCCCCTTTTTTCCCTTACTCATTCTCTTTTTCTCCCAGAGGGGGAGATGAGTATTGATCAGGTTAGTTATTATTCTCTTTTTTGGCTTGTTCTTTTGCCATCACCTTCTTCCCCTCACATTTCTTGTTCTCCCTTACCCCCTTTTTTTCTCTTCTTTTGTCTCTGCTCACCCAGGTCCATCTCCCACTGCCTAAAATTATATTTTCATGCCTGATCCTCCCCCTTTTTATATTTCATGTGGTCTTTTTTGTGTATTTGTTTTTATAATCTGTACGTTTCTATGCTAAACGTGTTATGCAGAACTTTTAATTAATTATGTTCCTTTACTCTGTCGATCCGGATCGTTCCCTTGCCCTTCTCCCGTTGCCCCCCCCCCCCGTCCTTCCCCCTTTCTTTTTCCTTCTTTTATCTTTTATCTGGTCACTCATGCTCTCCGTTTTCTTTTCTTTTCGCCCTGCTGCTTCTGCCTGCCCTATCCTCGAGTTGGCGCCGCGCTGCGTCTTCGTGGGACCTGCAGCTCTCTGTCTGCCCTTTCATCATTCTTCGGATCGGCTTTTCCGCCTGCCGTCGCCTATGCTGTCATCGGATTCTCTACTCTTCATCTACTCCCACATCGCTTGGCATCTCCTGGACCGCCTTCCTCATCTCTACTCCTCATCGCCGTTTCGTCATCAGTATCTCTAATCCTTCGGATTTCTTCGGGTGGGCGGAATATGTAACGTCTTCAAATCGCTTACCTTATTTTTCTTCTTCGCTCAAACCCAACGCACCGTCTCGCTACACGAACTGTCTGCCTTCACGCCTGCCGCTTGACTGCATGGACTGTTTCATCGCTCCACGCGAGGCCTTGTGACGTCATCGCTTCTAGCATGTTCCACAGCGACCTCGGTTCCGTATATATACGGGCTGCGTGTGCTTGTTCGATGTTCAGGTGTGAATCAAATGTTGTAATAGGCAGTGGAAGCTCTGGAAGTGTGCACGGCTGACCCGTGTACATACTGGTTTTAAATTTCTCCGTTCTACGTACTGGGTGAGCAGACTTTATATTTCTCCTCATATTAACTTTCATTCTATTTTGCCCTTTTTCTTCGGCTTGTTTATTGTAATCCGAACTTTAGTCCTTTTTATTAAGGGCATTACAAAATTGACACTGTGCTAAAATTCAAACTCCGAACTCGAGATAGAAAGGTGAATTGAGAATGTGGATTGAACTCGCCATGTGTGATGTGTGATCTTTGCCTTCCATTCATGTGATCTGGAAGCTTCGCGGCCTGATCAGCACTTTGTCTCCTTATCCCTACTGATTTTTCTTCTTTCCTCGCCTCATTGCCCTCCTTTGCCTTTCCCTTCCTTTATTACTTTTATCCTTTGTTTTTCCTTTGTTATTTAAGATGGTGTATCGTGGTCTGCTAACCCTTTTATGATGTATCTACTCTAGGTATGTTCGATGTTCATATGTTTCCCTATATTCTCTTTTTTTTTTTTTTTTTTGCTAGTTGCTTTACGTCGCACCGACACAGATAGGTCTTATGGCGACGAAGGGATAGGAAAGGGCTAGGAGTGGGAAGGAAGTGGCCGTGGCCTTAATTAAGGTACAGCCCCAGCATTTGCCTGGTGTGAAAATGGGAAACCACGGAAAACCATTTTCAGGGCTGCCGACAGTGGGGTTCGAACCTACTATCTCCCGAATACTGGATACTGGCCGCACTTAAGCGACTGCAGCTATCGAGCTCGGTCCTATATTCTCTAAGCCGAACCACGAATCTGGGGGGATTGTGGTAGTATCTTGCAAAGTGCTCCTTTTTTGTATTGTAAACCTCTTTTTCAATTAAGATTACTACCAATTGTTTTTTGAACTATCTTATTCCAGTTCATCAAATGGCCCTCTTATGGGAGCTTGTATGTAAACAAGAACATCGATTTGCTCAGGTTTAACCTTTTCACTCGAATTTGTACGAGTCAAGATATTTGTAATTCACGGGGCATTTACCCCTTTGGTTGTACCTCATAACCAAAGATAATGTTGATTTTTACGGGTCATTTTTACCCTTTGTTGTAACTGTGTGTGCCTATCTAAACTAGATTATTGACCATTGTAATAGTCCCCCGTGATTTGTTTATCTCTCTTTTGTGGATTTATATCTTGTTGTTTTGGAAACTTTATTCGATATATATGTTATCTTTTAAAAACGAATTCTGTGTTTTGGGAGTTCTATTTTCTGGTATTCCTTTCCTACGATTTAACATGCACTTACCACGATAACTCCTCTTGGGTATGGCCCACCATTAATGTTTGTTTTTTTTGTTTTTGTTTTTTGAAAGTTCCGAAGTACGGCTTTGTGTATATTACCTTCCTCTGCGCTCCACTCTGCTGAGTTTATTGCCTTGTGAGTCAGAACTTATCTACTGGAGCATTCCTCCTCTTACGCATCGATATTGAGTTGATACTTGCGAAAGCCGTTTCTATTAACGCTCGGCGATATAGTGGAATCGACCTTTCATTTTTGATCTCTTCTAAAAGGGGATTGGCAAGCTCAGGCCACTGTGTGTAACTTCATGACACTTTCAAAAATTGTACCTAACACTGCAACGAACTCAGAAAGATGGATCCAAACAGAGTGCAGCATGTTCCGTAGTTGTATATGACTACAATCTGCACATGGGAAGAGGTGACCATGCCGACCATTTTAGAACCCTGTATGATGTTGACAGGAAGTCGAAGAAATGATGGCTGAGGCTCTTCTGGTGTTTTCTTGACATGTGTGTAAATGACTATGCTGTGAAATGTTCGGTAAGACAACGGTCCTCCAGTTTCGAAGGATGGTGGAAAAACAACATTTGTCAAAGTAAAACTCCAAAAACAAGAGGAATTCCTTGACAACCCTGGGTCACCTCTATCCCTGCCTGCAAGAGGAAAGAAGACGGAGCACTCTGTCCCAAAAGATGTAAGAATGGGAAATGGGCATTCGTTGGCCTAAATTTGTAGAGGTTTATGGGCGATATGAGGTGTGCAGTAAGAAATAGGTCCAGTCACGTTCACATTCTCAGTGCAGTCACTACAATGTGTCAACGAGGTATTTGTGTCAACGAGAAGAAGTACTGCTTTGTGGAATACCACCAAACAGACGTGTAGAACACAATAAATGTTCCCATTTGGTATTTTCATCAGACAAATTGATTGCTTTCATTTTACTTCTTCTTTCAAATGTTCATTTTATAATGGTTTATGAATTGTATACCACTAATATTGATTCTCATTCATTTTGAGAATATTGTTAATAAAAATGTTTGAACTTCAGCAGTTTTGATGTACTTACGTGGAAGGGGTGACTAGTGGACTGACGGTACTTAAAAGTTCAACTGCTAGGTTGTGTTCCCAGTCACTAGTGGACTGAGGGTACTTCAGATTACCATGAAAAAAAATGGATATTTAGAATTGTTGCATTTTTAAAATATTACTTGTGTGTCTTATTTGAGTGTTATTTAAAGCCTTTAAGGACATACATTTCATTTTTTCATTTTCTGTACTTTTGGGACTCAAAGGGTACGTCGCACCGACACATATAGGTCTTATGGCGACGAGGAAAGAGCTAGGAGTAGAAAGAAAGCGGCCATGGCCATAATTAAGGTACAGCCCCTGCATTTGCCTGGTGTGAAAATGAGAAACCACGGTATACAATCTTCAGAGTTGCAGACAGTGAGGTTTGAACCCACTATCCCCCGCATATATACTTACAGCTATACGACTCGCACCGCATACCCAATTAGCTCGATTGGAACGTATCGTAGTAACCACTTAAGACCACCATGACAACTAGAGTAAATCATACAACCAAGCCATCCTAGTTTCATCTCTGGAGATGAATATTAAGTAGACAAGTGATGTCTAAGAACGTAGCAGCCTGGTTCTTGAAATAACTGCCAGCAAACAAAATAATTCAATTGAAAAATATAACCAACCTTAGGAAGGCGATTCCCTGGAGGCCTCTAGAATATTATATACCTCGGCTCTGCTGTTACACGCAATGAAAGCTGTGGCTAGGAGCTCAAACGTATAATTTAAATAGGGAATAAGGAAATGTCGCTGTTTATTTCATCTCGAGAGGACGCTCGCGCCTGAAAACGAGAAAGAAACAGTCCGTTCGACTCCTCCTTTCTTCAAGAAGCGGCGTCATCTATGCATCTGAAAAGGAGAAAATAGACACATAGATGAATTATCTGATTTGGAACCTTAAGATGAAGTTGAGGTGGGGCTCTTCAGTTTATCTACAACCAAAACTGCAGTTCATTGGACTCATTGCACGTAGGTGGGCTAGATGAGCATGTGGCTCTAACGCAGATATCTCGAATCAGATTACGTGTGATATTAAGTTACCATTACAATCAACAAAGCTTACAAGGAAGCTGAAGACAGAAGTAAGAAAGAATGACAGGGAAGACTATTATCCTGACGGATGTGGCAACTATTAGGGAGCTAGATTTCATTACAATGAATCATACGTATATGATTAGGTAGGCGAGGCGGTAGAAGCGCGCTCCCAGTTTACCCAGAGGGAAATGGGCTCGATCCCCCATCAATAAGTCGAGTCATTTAGATGAGATTTTCATTTGCTCAGCCTTCACTTCTCCAGTGGACTTCAGTGCGTATTAATCCTGTGCGCGAGACAAAACTATTCAAGTTCCAGGTGAATCAAGTGTTAAAGGGAAAGAGTTTCTTCGCAATTCAAAAGGAACGATAATTTTTAACTCGTCTGGTCCCCTTATGTTTCTTGATCGCATCAAAGAATTTGTAATATATCGCTCAACCCTCAATTGAAGGCTCCGGTGAAAAAAAAGAAAGAAAAAGGGACCGAGCTCGATAGCTGCAGTCGCTTAAGTGCAGCCAGTATCCAGTAATCGGAAGATAGTGGGTTCGAACCCCACTATCGACAGCCCTGAAGATGGTTTTCCGTGGTTTCCCATTTTCACACCAGGCAAATGCCGGGGCTGTACCTTAATTAAGGCCACGGCCGCTTCCTTCCACTTCCTAGGCCTTTCCTCTCCCATCGTCGCCATAAGACATATCTGTGTCGGTACGACGTAAAACAAAATAGCAAAAAAAAAAAAGAAAAAATAAAGGGTGGCTCCATTTTTATAAAATTGTGGGGAACAACTAAAAACTTCCCAGAAAATCAGAATGTTGACTAAATATTTTCTTGTTTACAACACATACTACCTATGAAGACCTTTTATTTCAGCATAATACTAATTTTTTTATCATAAATTTAATGATTTAAATGTAAATAAATTTTTGAGCTGTCCCATTTTTGCACAGAGAGGGACTAGAATTTAGCAAAAATTCACCTAATACCCCACACAGCATAGTTTAGTGTCATAAAACAGCAATGATAATGATGTCATTCTACATACCCCAACTGGCAATCTTACACGAAGAAGTTCTTCACTTACAAACACAATGTTCACCAATGGAACAAGGGCCCTGCAAAGGAAGTTCCTTTGTCGATAAATATTTGTTGCCATCTTCAGGACATCTCTAAGTTTATCAGAATCTATTGGCAGGTGGTCCTATGTAATGTCCCTCTTTCGGAAGGGTAAGCTCATTGTTGCCTGGTTGTTCCAAATAGAATGGTTGGTTGACAAGGCGTGGTGCGGTTGGACTTCATTGCACTTCATCCTTGTGGCTTACATTGTATTCAAAGATATGGTATGTTGTTTCTTTTTACTTTGAATCGCTCTTTGGACTTGTTCGTAACTACTTTCAAGAACTTTGCAGTAAAATGCTCATTAAAGTTGCGAAACATATCTTTAGTAGCATCGATTATGTTGAATATCCTGAAGTGTTAGCTACCAAGTTTTGCCACTCAAAGCAAGTACATACGTTCCCGTTTCCTTTTATCCTTCTCTACCATGCCAAAAATTCGAGCAAATGGGAGGAAACTGTGTCCTGGTTCAAGAAATCAATGTGTGGTCATATCAAATCGCCCTACCTTCACCAATGAATACAGAAACTGTACCATCACATTATTCTTATTCTGTGCAGCACAGTTATCACTAAACACGAATATGTCCCTGGCTCCTTTTATCCAGAATGCTTTCAAAATAATAATGTAACATGCTTATTACTTCATTTTGTCTTTTACGACCAACAATTTCACCATATACTTGGAAGCAAAAACGAGGTTGTTCCAGCAGGAGCCACATCCTTTTAGCACGCAATCAAACAGCGGGCCGTAACGCACTAACTGATGGTCGGAGCGACACCCTTCTTGTACCAACAGGTCCGGTAACTTTAATACGGTATAAAACAATCAAAACATAAATTGGACCAAAAAGTGGAGCCACCCCGTTTTTTCACCAGACCCTTCAATTAGGCAAGTTTCCGTCTGAAGTAGAGTTGATGAAAAGACTCGGTTAACTGAGTATCCAGATATCCGGATAGAGTGCGAGTACAATCGGATGGCATAAACCTGCGCGAAGCCACGAGCTTCGAGGGGAAAGGAGGCGAAGGAAGTTAGTGGAGGGGTAACTACTGCTGTGCTACTGGGAGCGAAATTAAACCTGTCTCACTACCGTAGTCGCCGGATGGCCTGCTGACAGCAGAAGGGGAGGGGCGGACAAGGAATTTCAATTACCAGCAGTCGATATGAACACCACCGTAGCACTAACGAAGCGAACGTACATCGCTTCTCACTTACGGTGCAGCACGTTGACTCGTCCGCAAACAAAACTTATTTAGGGCGCAGCTAAGATTTTGTGTCATCAGATAATAACCGATGAGTGTCTCTTCAAAAGTCGCTACTTCTACCCTAAGAAAGTTGTGGAAAAACGCAAGGGAACGTATCCACGATCGGGCATGGTACTACTCTTAAGGAAGTGCAACCTGTGACAATCATGTTCGGTGACTGAAATGAGAAGGGTCGATCCGGCAACACTAACGACACACAACGCTGCACATGCGCAGCAGCAGGTTTTGACCACCTGCTCCCAACGTTGTTCAGTTGAGCATTGTATGTTTTCCGTGTAAGACCTGTTTGACACAATGCGTGTTTATTGTGCGTTGGTTCTGAACTGCGAACAGGAACATGAAAGACCTAAATATCAATGTACAGTTTTGTTTTAAGCTCGGAAAGACACCGAAAAAAAACGCATGCGATGCTGGTGCGTGTTTACGAAGATCAAGCACTGTCCTTGAAGTATGTGTACGAGTGGTACGCCCGTTTACGAGGAGGCCGGGAAAGTGTTTCTGCATACCCCCGTAGCGGAAGACCGGCGACTGCCGTCAGTGACGGAAACATTGAGAAGGTGAGGACATTAATCACAAATGATCGGCGATTAACTGTGCGCATGATAACGGATGAACTGCTGATTAACCGTGAATCCGTGCGACAAATCGTTACCCAGAAGCTAGGGAATAGGAAAACGGGTTCTCGTCTTGTGCCACATCCCTTGACTGACAATCAGAAGCAGGCACATTTAGAAGCTTCACAGGATTTTGTCGAAACGGCGGATGCGACACCAAATTTCTTGGTCTGTATTGTCACTGAGGATGAAACATGGTGTCTCAGGTAAATAAAGGGGGTGGTGCAACTTGAACATCCCCCATACTCGCCAGATCTCAATCCTCCAGACTTCTTCCTATTCCCACGACTCAAACTCGCTTTTTTGACGATATTCCTGACATCTGTCGAAACGTGAAGAGGCTTTTGAACACCATGCAAAAGGAAGCCTTCTTGCAAAGTTTCCAGGACATGTATCGTCGATCTCAGCAGTGCATAGTTATGGGAGGGGAATATTGCGAAGGTCAGTAATGTCATTGTTGTGCATTGTTCATCTCTGTTGATAGCACAGGGCTATGCACCGAACTTTATTTTCACAGGTTGTAGGCTATATCTTTCTGGTCTAGATTGCTCATGGCTTCCGACATTATTCAACTACTTCAATGCATGCGGAAGAAATAATAAAAGAAATATTGAAGTGGAAATATTACCTTTCGAACTCCTCAATCGCGCACTAAATGTCACAACGGTTACCCGAAGTGAAAATACCCGAGTATCCGTTACACCGGGTTCGGATAATCGAAAACCCAGATAGCCACATTCCCGTTATACGTAGTATCAGTGCTTGCGTGTATTCCCGGCGACACGCATGGTTAAGTTTTCTCTGTGAGATTGCTTCTATGCTCCAGCAAATTACAGTCGCTAATCGTAGCCCTCTGTACCGAGAGAGCGTTAATACACTTGTTGATTTTTACGTAGAAACCGAGCTGTTCTAAATGCCTAAATGGAAGGTCACATTTTTCTTACTTATGTCACTCAAGATAAGAATGAGTGCATTGTATGTCCCTCGCGTTCAATATTTTATCACACTTAATATTAATTATAATCAAAACATGTAAACAACAAACATTCAGTCTATAGGTTCAAATGTTTTAGTAAAGTAGGTATACCTGCGAGGAACTTGCACAATGCCATGTGCTCTCTTTTTAGCGACAGTAATTTTTTAAATTATTAGAATCTGTTTATAAATAGTCGACTCGACTTTTAGACAGATTCGTCCACTGGTTGGAAGGTTTAAGTATTGATCCATTATGCTTTAGTCTTGTTAACAAAAAGATGTAATGTCTGTAATGTGTAAGGTTTAAGTGAAGGCCTAAATAAAGTTTTTTTTTTTTTTGCTAGGGGCTTTACGTCGCACCGACACAGATAGGTCTTATGGCGACGAAAAGTTTATTTTAATAAGATCATTTATTTATCCCGAATACCGAAGAAAAATGGTATATGGCTAAAATACTATTGTTCCGACTCATTTTTTGGAGACCCACATCACAAACTAAACTTGCCACAGCGCTGCAGGAAGAATGGTCCACCACTCCCCAGGAGACGTTCCGACACCTGATAGGTGGCCTTACGGGCAGAATTCTAGCTGTGTAATAATAAAAGTATTGCTTTTTACGTCCCCCAAACTAATTTTTAATTATGTAATATTTTTGGGATTATGCCGTGTAATAAACTATATAAACATCCTCAACGCACGTTTCGAAAATTAACCTGCCTTTCTTCGTCAGGAGAAAACAAAAAACGGAAACACGTCGCATCTCTGGTTGCTAAGAGAAAGTAATAAAGAACTTAAAATGTTGCCCTAAAACGTAAGAGGGACGTCATTTTATCCCCATTCTAGGGACAACGAATGACAGCAATGGTTCAGATAATAGGTAGCCATGATTCACTGAAGTTGTTGCCTGTATCGCGGTTCAGTATATCTGGATGTATAACACAATATTGCCCATCAGGGAGGCCGTTAAAATACGTAAACACCCAGATAATTTCAACCTCGATACAGGCTACAACCTCAGTGAATCATGGCTACCTATTAACGAAACCTTCAGAAAGTGATGCTTTAGTGCTGCCATTCGTAGTCCCTAGCATTGGGCTAAAATGGCGCACCTATTATATCTCAGGGCACCATTTTAAGTTCTTTGTTGCTTTCGTGTCTCCGTTTTCTGTTTTCACTTGATGAAGCACGTCGAGTGCGTTTATATAGTTTATTACACGGCATAATCCCAAAAATATTACATCATGAATAGATACCCGGGCCATTCAAGTCTAAATGATTATACCTTTTATGGTTTTCGGGGACGCCGAAGTGTCAGAAATTTTTCCCGCAGGAGTTCTTTTACGTGCCAGTAAATCTACGACACGAGGCTGACGTATTTGAGCGCTTTCAAATACAACCGGGCTGAGCCAGAATCGAACCTGCGAAGTTGGGGTCAGAAGGCCAGAGCCGCTCAGCCCGGCTGTTTAAGCTGTAATAAATGCCAATATTCCACCCCATATTATTGTCAACTACTGGGCAGTGTATCCGGGGAACACTTAGATGACATTTTCGAGTGGATGCCAGAGTACATTTCGTCGCTCCGGAAGAACAATAACATAACTGTCAAAACTGCAATTGTACACGAGACGCGAAAAACCGATTTATCTTTCGTTAAGATTCAAATTATGCCAAAAATTAATTTTGTAGGAAGTTGTAACCAGGGAAAATTGTAACATATACAAGCGCACTACAAGGTACAGAAATGTTTTCAAACTAATTACTTTATTTTCGCTCAAAATGATCCCTTTTCTGCAGATACGTCATTGTTCTTCTGAAACTGTGATCAGTATGTAACGAAGTTTGTCAGTAGTATCAGGAAGAAAAAGACGCTGCGTCTTGCTACCGTTCTGCTAACGAAATAGGATGAATGAAATACAAACTATAAACACTGAAAGTTGGTAATGAAACAACAAAATTGTCAAGTGTAATGAGCTTCTCAACCAATGAAGTTTCGACTAGGAATCACACTTACGTCATTGTTCCAACAGACATGAAGGATCACTCGCGAAGTTAAAGACATAACTGAGACATACCGCGATATTGCTCTGAAGTGTGGTCACAAACAGCTAAGATTTCTACAACGACGCAATTGCCCTCCAGCGGCCTAGAGCATAACTACAGTTCGAACGATATTCACACGTGCGCGCTAAGTATTTCTGAGCCCAGACGACCACGTAACTCCATTTGATCAAATTGTGTAGTTGCGTCTTTGTTCTTCCGGAGCGACGATTTGATCAGATTAAGACAAGCAGTATTTTAATACGAAAGACAATAGTACGGGACGATATACACAAAGTTTGACGCCGATTATGTTTCAGAAGTGTAAATGTTTAAGTTACTTTGTTTCAATATTTAAATTCGCTACTTCAGTATGTTCATTGTTCTCTTACACCTATCACATTCAGGAAGTGAATGCTGCTCTCATAGGGCGGAACAAGCTTTCAACACTGTGCCTGTTCCGCTTCGTGATTGGCTTCCTCCCAAACGTCAGACGGGTTACGGTAATGTGAAGTATAACGCGGAAGGAAAAGTTGATATGAACTGAAGCCTCGTTTTCGAATACCTGCCACACTGGGATATGAGTTAAAATTAACGCTAGTCCGATGGGATGATAATATAACTGACATATCATTGGTAGCGGTAAAAATTATCTTTTTTGTATCTCTTTTACGTCGCACTGACTCAGATAGGTCTTATGGTGAAGAGGAGATAGGACACGGCTAGGACTAGGAAGGAAGCTTCTTCTTCTTCTTCTTCTTCTTCTTCTTCTGGCATATTCTCATTGAATGTCGGCTGTCATCAGGGCGATCTGGATCTTGTTCTCAGCAACTCTGACAGGAATGGGAGTACTGAGCCCATATCGTTCTCGTAGATTCCGTAGCCTTTCCCGTACTTCTCCTTCCTTCAATTTACCTTGTGAGAAAAGCTGAATGAGTTCATCTTTATCATTTTCAATGATATGGCCAAAGTACTCAAGATTTTTTAAATGTTTCGTATGATCTCTAACTCTTTGTTCAGGCATTGGATTACTTCATTGTTACGTATTCTCTCAACTCGTGATATTCTGAGCAGTGGCGGCTCGTGGGGTGTAAGTTTGGTGCAGCCCAACACAAGCGCGTATACATTTTGAATAGGTGTGCTGGAAAATCTGGCTAGGAGGAAATCAGGTATTGGGGTGATGTTTTGGAAAGATAATGGCCTACAAATCATCCTCTACATCATTTTCACGCACTTACATTAAAAAGCACAATGTAACTATAAAATTAACTTAAAAAAATCAAATAATTCTCATATTCGGTAACGTCTCTTGCTTGTACGTTAAATCTATTCTTCGGTCCTTTGAAGCAGCGAACTTGTCAATGATGCCATCGTAAAGGGCATTGTATCCATCAAGTCGTTGAGCAGTGACTTCTACAGGGATGTGGTTACCAGCGCAGTCAGCCTCTCCTAGGATGTTGAATTCCTTAAGTAGGTTTTTATCCGCTCAAGGCACGAAAAGCTTCTTTCTACTGAGGAGGTGGTAAACAGTGTAGTAAGTATTCAACAAAATAATTTATACGCTTCCTTGACACGTCCTTGAGTTCATTTTTATTGAGCGACAGAATTATTTCCTCCAAACTAGTATTTTTGTAGGTACAATCAGAATAGATATACTGACGTTCATTTCTTAACCAGTGTTTGTCAATTATCGTGGGATACGAGATTTTTAAATTCTCTACAGCATTAAGAGGGAGGATTTTAGATAGTACTTCAAACTTAGAGCTATCTCCTAAGCAAGGGAATTGGAGCATCTGCATATCTTGAAATCTTGTATCACTTTCTACGGAGACTAAATCCAATGTCTGAAAATAAAGCACTCGATAGTTAAGAAAAAAGTAATTTTCTCTTTATAAACCAGAATGTCATTTCATTTCAATTTAGGTTTTCTCTCAGCCATGTGAAAATAGGTTTTAAATGTTTCTTCGTTCCTCTTACCTAGTAGGCCTATCAGTTACCGTGTGGTGGTTATTTTTGTGAGAAAGAAGTGAACATCCAGGGACTTCTTTTGGAGCACGTTAAATAATATGTTATCAAGCTCAAAAATCATTGTATAGTCTACTAATGATAAAACTGTGAACCAGAAGCTATTGAAGTTCTTATACGAGCCCTCTGATAAACGAATACTTTTTTTTGTCTCACTGAGGATTGTACATAAGTCTTTCAAAAGTCCCTTCAATCCCTCCCAATCCCACTCCTCGACAACCACGTTCAGAAGTTTCCCATGTGACGACCAACGTGTGTCCACACCAGATGGTATACGCTTCGCAATTACTGAATCAGCGACGAAAGTTATTTTGGCTAATTAGTGAAAAAATGAACGAATACCACCAAGCCACGTAAAAAAAATTCGGCACTCGGATATGTTGATAATAATTTGCTTTACCACTAGTTTTAATCGGTGTGCCCAGCAATGTGCAAATAATGCTTGAGGGGCATCTTCCTGGACCTTGGTTTGAAGACCATTTAGATGACCTGCCATGACACTAGCTCCGTCATAACACCGGTCAATCAATTTAGTTTTGTAGGAAAATTCACTCAAAACAGTCTGCAGCAAGTTGAATAAATTAATCGACGTACGGTCTGAACTAACAACATAAAAACGAAGAAAGCGTTCAACTAGTGCTCCTTTATGGGTAATATACCGAGGTGTCACCGAACACTGCGATTTCTTTCTGATATCAGTTGTATCGTCGATCTGAACTGAAAAAAAAGAGGTGTCTAAAATTTATTCTTTCACAGCATCCCTAATGAAGGTATAGATGCAGTCTATTATCTCACATTGTATAGTTTTCGATTCTCCGCTAAAAACTTTCTTTATAGAAGCGTAATTCTGTTGCATTTCTAATGAGCTGCTGGAAACTAGAAGTTTCAACACTTCATTGAAATTCCCTCTATTTAAGGAGGAGTCGCTCTCATCATGGCCTCTACTGTAAATGCCGTTTCCTGCTTCGAAACAAATAAAACTGCATCGCATGAAAAGTCTGTTAAACCTCAAGTTTTCATTAAATTTTATGTTGTATCGACGAGCATTTTCTCTTAAAGCGTTAGCAATTTGATTCTGATTCTTTCTAAAGTTCTTTAAATCCCACGGCATTTTTATATGCTCCGAGGAACCTTCGTGCTTTTGGAAGGACCTAGTAGCACAGGACACATTTTCAAATCCTGTGTGATTCCAGACTCCCTGTTTCATTCCAACAATAAGACAAGGCCAACAAAGTCTCTGCAAATAATGACTACCGCATAAGCACGGATAACTGCTATACCAAGATACCTGAAAATTTCGTGTGTGCATCTTTCCGGAGTAAGAAGCAGTTATTTTCCTATTAGTCAAAACAGATTGGGACGATTGCTTGATAAAATTTCTCTTTTATCCTCCTCCTTCCATTTCGGAAACGAAAACGGAGTTTCTCTTAAAAGACAAACTAAATCCACGGATGGGTCCATGTTAAAACACGCCTTGGAGGGAATATCATTTCACACGATAAGAAAAGATTTAAATACTATATTTAAATAAAACCTCGCACGCTACATAATTATATCCCTAATGAATTTTACACCCTTCCTCTCCAAACATACATACGACAATAATTATGCTACGCTTCACACAGTAACTATAAAAACGCCGAGAGCTCACCCTTTAGCTGAGCTACTAAATTCTCTTCAAAAGCGCTTAATTTACTTGCAATTCACTCACAATTTTTGTTGCTAGTTTTGCTGCGCCAGTCCGACTACTGAACTCCAAAACTGAGCGACTGTTTTCGGCTAGCCTCCTTTTTATATCCTGATGCTGGAGTACTAGAATATTCAGGGCTCGGGTAGAGAAGGAACATTCTCGTTGCAACTTCCTGAAGGGCGGAACCCACCTTGGCTTAGTCATCCCTTCCATGAAATGTCGAAGGGTGCTACGAGGGTGCTGGCCCGTAAAAATTCACTTGTCGAATACTCGTTTTGCTAAAAACTTTGCTTAGTTCTATTATGTCAGGAAAGTGGCCAGTAGCGTTCAAGTCAGTTTGTTGTGAATTACCATTTAAATACCCTCCAAAATCCTAAGATTGCACCTTTTTTATTGGAGAAGTTTAAACAAACCGACGTGTCTTAAGTAGCCAAGATATCACTCTGAAAATATGCACCAACCTTTTGGTCGTGCATGTATTTGGAGACTAGAAATTTTAGCAGAACACTTTTCATGCCATAAAGTGTACAATATCAGCAATATGTTATTATTATTATTATTATTATTATTATTATTATTATTATTATTATTATTATTATTATTATTATTATTATTATTATTATTATTATTCCTTTAGTGCCAAGTCTTACTGTTTACAGTGCACTATGTCTTCTGGTGTGAGCTAGAACAAATGAGTTACTTTCAATCCCTGTCTCAGTCTCATCCTTGGCTTTGACAATGAGAGGGATGCTGTATGAATGATGCCAGTAACGGCATCCCTAATGCAGCCAGTCCCTGTTATGAATAGAGTGAAAATATTGCTCACAGGGTCGGTTGGTGGGTTCATTTTTGTAGGCTTGCCAGACGGAAATGTAATAGCAACTTCTGGCCCGGTGAGGAAAGTAACGGGAAAATTCCTCACTCCTCGATTCCTTAGTAAGCCTCTTTAGTGACACCTAGGATCCCTCTGCCAGCTGATGGTGGAACTGTTGAGAATCGAACCAGCCTTCTAGATGAGCACTCAACTTACACATTATTATTATTATTATTATTATTATTATTATTATTATTATTATTAATATTATTATTATTATTATTATTATTATTATTATTACTACACTACATTTCATGGTGTTGGTTACTGTAGTCACGTCCTAGTACGTGAACGATAGGCAACGCCTGAGTGGGCTAGTAAGTGGTCCTGAGACTCGGGATACCAGTTGCTACGGAATGGGAGGGGGCATTTCAGACATATTCTGAGTCCTGGCTCACCTTGTGCTCGGAATATACAATCCACTGCTGGTCCCTAACCCGTTAGAGGAGAGATCCTCACTTGGACTATGTGTAAGTAGGGTAGCATTCTGCTTCACAGAATTTACTGAGCTCAGACACATTTCTTTTTCTGCAAGTTGCATTACGTCGCACGGACACAGATAGGTCTTACTGCGACGATGGGACAGGAAAGGTCGAGGAATGGGAAAGCAGTGGTCGTGGCCTTGATTAACTTACAGCACCAGCAACTGCATGATGCGAAAATGTGAAACCACGGAGAACCATCTTCAGGGCTGCCGACAATGGGATTCAAACCTACTGTTCCCGAAAACTGGATACTGGCCGCACTCAAACGACTGCAGCTATCGAGCTCGGTCAGAACATTTAAAGTAAGTCTCGGACCTTTGGGAGTAACTGAGTTTCACTCCCATTTGAGTCCGACTCGTTGGCTGAATGGCCTTCGGTTCAGAGGGTCCCGGGTTCGATTCCCGGCCGGGTCGGGGATTTTAACCTTCATTGGTTAATTCCAGTGGCCCGGGGGCTCGGTGTTTGTGCTGTCCCCAACATCCCTGCAACTCACACACCACACATAACACTATCCTCCACCACAATAACACGCAGTTACCTACACATGGCAGATGCCGCCCACCCTCGTCGGAGGGTCTGTCTTAAAGGGGCTGCACTCGGCTAGAAATAGCCATACGAAATTATTATACTCCCATTTGACAGGCGAGGGACTTCTTGGAAACAACATTGCGAACGAAATGGAATTCGATGGGGAGCTATCAGTATTAATGGGGCGTATGGAGGAAAGAATGTAGACCTGGCTGAGTCAGCACAGAGGACGCATCTGTATGTGCTGGGAGTAAATTATATTCGGGTAAAGGGAGGTAACAAGGAAGAGATAGGAGATTATAAAGTGTAATTGTCGGGTGTTAAAAAGGGACGGGCAGAGTGTGTAGTAAAGCTGTTCATCAGCAATGATCTTGCACGCAACATAGTCTCTGTTAGGCACGTAAATAATCGAATGATGTAGGTAGATTTGGCGGTTGGAGGAATTAGGACGATAACTCTCTCTGTATATTCACCATGTGAAGGAGCAGATGAGAGTGAATTTGACGAGTTTTATGAAGCATTGAGTGACATCGTAGTCAGGGTCAACAGCAAGAATAGAATAGTGCTAATGGGCAATTTCAATGCGAGATTTGGTAATCAAACTGAAGGATACAAAAGGGTAATTGGTAAATCTGGGGAAGATATGGAAGCTAATAGGAGTGGGAAGCGTTTGCTAGATTTCTGTGCTAGTATGGGTTTAGCAGTTACGGATACACTCTTCAAGCATAAAGCTATTTACCGGTACACATGGGAGGGTAGGGGTACAAGATCCATAATATACTATATCTCAGCCGACTTCGAATTCAGGAAATCTGTTAGAAATGTACGTGTTTTCCGGGAGGTTATCGATCATACAGACCACTGTCTGATCTGTACTGAATAAACTATCTCTAGGCCTAGGATAGAGAAAATGAAATCAGTCTGCAAACGAATAAGGGTAGAAGATCTCCAGAATGAGGAAATTTGACAGAAGTACATGGATATGATTAGGAGGAAGTTCCGATCAGTGGACAATAAGCAGGTTCATGACACAGAAAGAGAATGTGTGCCATACAAGGATGTTGTAGTAGAAACAGCAAGGAAATGCCTAAAAACAACTCTGTGTAAAGGTAGGAAAAAGCGAACATCTTGGTGGAATGATGAAGTGAGGAAAGCTTGTAAACTTAAAAATAAGCCTTACCAGAAATGACTTCAAACGAAACCTGACGCAGACTGGGAATTGTACGTAGACGAAAGAAACAGAGCGAAAATATAATAGTTGAATCCAAAAAGAAGTCGTGGGAAGATTTTGGTAATGACATGTAAAGGCTAATCCAAGCAGCAGGAAAACCTTTCTGGAGAGTAAAAAGAATCTTAGGAAGGGAGGTAAAAAGGTAATGAACAGTGTTTGGGTGATTCATATGAACTCCTAACAGATTTCAGGGAATCACTGGACAGACGGAGAGAATATTTTCAATATCTTCTCAACCTAAAATGAAGTCTTCCCGGTGGTGTCGCGAATAACCGAGCACATTGTGAGGAAGAAAATTATGTTGGTAAAATTACGCCTGACGTAGTAGAAAGGATGGTAAATAAACTCCACTGTCATAAAGCAGCAGGAATAGATGAAATCAGGCCTGAAATTGTGAAGTACAGTGGGAAGGCAGGTATAAAATGACTTCATAGAGTAATAGGGTTAGCATGGGTGCTGGTAAGGTACCTTCAGATTGAACAAAAGCAGTAATTGCACCTATTTATAAGCAAGTGATCAGGAAGGACTGCAACATCTATCGAGGTATCTCATTGATTAATATACAAGCAAAGTATTCACAGGCGTCAGTGGTGCGATCAGTGGTTGAGAGGAGGTTGGATGAAAACCAGTGTGGTTTCAGACCACAGACAGTATCAGATTTTCAGTTTGCTTCAGGTAATTGAAAAATGCTACGAGAGGAATAGACAGTTATGTTTATGTTTTGTAAATCTAGATAAGGCATACGACAGGGTACCGAGGGAAGAGATGTTCGGCATACTGGGAGACTATGGCATTAACGGTAGATTATTAAAATCAATCAAACCGAGCTCGATAGCTGCAGTCGCTTAAGTGCGGCCAGTGTCCAGTATTCGGGAGATAGTAGGTTCGAACCCCACTGTCGGCAGCCCTGAAAATGGTTTTCCGTGGTTTCCCATTTTCACACCAGGCAAATGCTGGGGCTGTACCTTAATTAAGGCCACGGCCGCTTCCTTCCCACTCCTAGCCCTCTCCTGTCCCATCGTCGCCATAAGACCTATCTGTGTCGGTGCGACGTAAAGCAACTAGCAAAAAAAAAAATCAATCAAAAGCATTTATGTTGACAACTTGGCTGTAGTAATAATTGGGGGTAAAATGAGTTCTACGATCTGGGAACTTACAGGGATTAGACAAGGCTGTAATTTTTCTCCTGTGTTGCTCACAGTTTACATGGATCAGGAATCATTTGCTGAAAGGTATAAAGTGGCAGGGAGGGATTCATTTAGGTGGAAATGTAGTAAGCAGTCTGGCGTATGCAGACAATTTGGTCTTAATGACAGGTTGTGTCGAAAGGCTGCAGTCGAATATCTTGGAACATGAAAATAGGTGCAATGAGTATGATATGAAAATTAGCCTTTCGAAGACTAAATTGATGGCAGTAGGTAAGAAATCCAAAAGAAGTGAATGTCAGCTGAAGATGGAACAGGTAGATAATTTCAAGTAATTAGGATGTGCGTTATCCCGGGATGGTAGGAGAGTAAGTGAGATTGAATCAAGTTGCAGTAAAGCGGTTACGTCGCGCATTCCTATCTACGAAATGTCACGGTAAAATTTGTCACAAATGGAACATAATAATTGCTTTCACACAGCTGAATTCTAAAATCTGCGGTAAATTAAGAAATATTTTATTTTTGGTGAATATTATGTATACCTACTTTACTACTTTACTAGTACTTTTGGTGCTACGCTCACAGTAACACACGTATGTCTTTTGTTTGTCTTACACTTTCAACAATTTCGTGTGTGATGTCTGTGTTCACTGTAGTTCTTCGCTTTCGTTTTATTGCTTCAGGTGTCAATGATGACATTTCCTGAATTGCATCGCGATATGAAAGATTTAATTTAAAATAGGCGACAAAAAGCTATGGCCAATGTACATAGAAGAATTCTGTGGACTAGTGATTTATTGGTCCAGGGATCATGCTATTTCCGTTCGAACAAAAAAAAAATTATTGGTCCAGGGATCATGCTATTTTACTTATCGTGAATGCTATTGACCTCTATTTTGCTGTTTTAACTGGCCGCTCTACACAGACATAGCACTCCCATTTCTCGGTGCTAGCCCTGGACCTCAAGAAATTAACAAAAGACGGCACCAGCAGCGAAATACGACATAAAGGAGTCCTGTATACAGGCCTTAAGTATGTATTCATATTTCTCTAATAACGACGGTATTTCTTAATTTACCGCAGACTTTTCACTTAATTTAAGTAAAAGCAATTATTATGTTCCATTTGTGACAAATTTTATAGTGACATTTCGTAGATAGGAATGCGCGATGTAACCCAGTAAAGCTAATGCCGTGAGCTCGCAGCTGCGATGAACAGTATTCTGTAAGAAGGAAGTCAGCTCCCGGACGAAACTATCTTTAATAAGTCTGTTTTCAGACCAACTTCGGTTTACGAGAGTGAAAGCTGGGTGTACTCGGGATATCTTACGTGTCAGTTTGAAGTAACAGACATGAAAGTAGCGAGAATGATTGCTGGTACCATAAGGTGGGAACAATGGCAGGAGGGTACTCGGAATGAGACGATAAAGGCTAAGTTAGGAATTAACTCAATGGATGAAGCTGTACGCATAAACCGGCTTCGGTGGTGGGGCCATGTAAGGGGAATAATGGACTCTGGTATGGAGGGTAAGAGAAGTACAGGGAGACCAAGATGATGATTGTTAGACTCTGTTTCTGAAGATTTTAAGGTAAGAGGTATAGAACTAAATGAGTTCACAGCACTAGTTGCAAATAGAGGATTGTGGCGATGTTTAGTGAATTCACAGAGGCTTGCAGACTGAACGCTGAAAGGCATAACGGTCTATAATGATGTATGTTACACTCCTGGACTGAGCCTGGGTCGAACCCACCAACTTGAACCGAGAACTTCCAACATCTCAGCCAATCTCTCGGTTTCTATAGTTATAAGATTACCCTATTTTCGGAAACGGTGGGATGGGGAATAGTCAGGAATAGGGGGGTAGTGGCCGTGGCCTTAATGAAGGTACAACACCGGCGTTTGCCCTGAGTGAAAATGGTAAACCACGGTTAACTACCTTTAGGGCTGACAAAAGTGGGGTTCGAATTCGAGCTTACGGCTGCATGACTCGTACTTAGTTCGTTATTGTTGGGAGAATTTGTGATAACATTCACTAATGTGGGTGGGTAAGTTGTATTAGTTCATAATTAATAGGCCTATGTATAATTTATCTGGAACATTTGCATATGGTGCCTCCATGGCTCAGGTGGTCTCTCACCGCTGGGTTCCGTGATTCAAACCCCGGTCACTCCATGTGAGATTTGTGCTGGACAACGCGGAGGTGGGACAGGTTTTTCCTCCGGGTACTCCGGCTCTCCCTGTCATCTTTCATTCCAGCAACACTCTCCATTATCATTTCACTTCATCTGTCAGAGATTAATGATTGCCCCAGTGGAGTGCGACTGTCCTCGGCAGCTGGCACAATTCCTATCCTAACCGTAAGGTAGGGGCTCTATTCATGCCACCTTACAGTGACTATATGTACAGTGTGGCCAAGTTCAGTCCAGCCACCATGTTTTAGCCAAGTACTCAATCATCTGATAGATGAAGAAGAGTGATATTATTATTGTTTCAATAAAGAATAGACTAATCGTTGTTTCAAGATGTTATTTATTTTGCTTATACTGTGCGAGTATATGGGCCTATCGATATTTGTCTGACTACCTGACGTAAAACTTCAAAATTTAGATTTATACGTGGAATAGGCCTACAAGTTACAATTATTGAAGAGGTTAGAAATTCTGTGTTGGTAGCTAGGCCTGTAATAACATTTATATTATATGTGGCTTTAAGTAGTATACTTATTGCCTTGAATAATCTATGTGATGAATGTAAAGTTAGCCTGCATTAAAAATTTAAAAAATGAACATTACCACAGTTCAAGTTACATGGTTTTACATATCAGAATATACAACGCAGTATCATCAAACTATACATAGAAACGTCACTTTTTTATATATTACTTAACGGTATGTATATAATCTTAACACAGGCAGAAGATAGTGCTATTTGCTTTACGTCGCACCGACACAGATATGTCTTATGGGAAAGGCCTAGGAATGGGAAGGAAGCAGCCGAGGCCTTAATTAAGGTACAGCCCCAGCATTTGCCTGGTGTGAAAATGGGAAACCACGGAAAACCATCTTCAGGGCTGCCGACAGTGGGGTTCGAACTTACTATCTCCCGAATACTGGATACTGGCCGCACTTAAGCGACTGCAGCTATCGAGCTCGGTCTTAAATAATTTAAGATCCTCTGGCGCCCCTTTTCAGTCGCCTCTTACGACAGGTAGGGGATGCTGTGTATGTTATTCTGCCACCCCAACCCACAGGGGAAAAACAATGGTTGGTGAATGAAAGAGACCGAGGTGTATTATTATTATTATTATTATTATTATTATTATTATTATTATTATTATTATTTGCTCTGGCCTTAAAGCTAATATCATTTTTTTTTCCTTTCACATAAATTTATAATAATGACGTGTGGCCTGTGGAGAGGTCTGGTGCAGGTCTTGAGAGTTGACTCCATATAGGTGACCTGCACATCTGTGAAGAATGAGGCCTTACCTAAGATGAAGTCTAATGTTGAGGTGAGCACGAATACCCAGTCCCCGAACCATCGGAATTAACTAATGAAAGTTAAAATCCCCGAATCCACCGGAAATCGAAGCCAGGATCCCTTGGACCAAAGGCCAGCATGCTAACCGGACGAGATAATATTAAAGTAGGTATATTGCCCGCTGCTAGTTAAAGAAACTGTCAGTTGGTAGTACTGGGGCTTATTTCCATTATGAGACCAGAAGGCGGCATTTACTTGAATATCGAACATTATTTAGAGATATTAAAGACCAAGACAGTAATTCACTTATTTAGTTTCAACATTTGGAGATTCATATGGAAAAAGGCGTATTTCTATTTTTCTCTTATTTCAATCCATTCGAAAAATGTATTCAGGACGCACGCGATTGTTCTGCTTGATGTAACTAAATGGAATTTGAAACTCATTCGATTGTTTGATTTGATTATTTATTCGATTATTTAAATAATCAGATGGAAGTTATTCGATTATTAAAAGTATTCGATTATCCCATCACTAATAGGCTGGACACTGATCCCTTCAAAGAAGAACTGACCCTGCTCGTGAGTGTTGAGACTAGCCCAGGTTAGAGAAACTTACCCTTACTAATCCTTTTCCTGTCCGTCTCCAGGGCTAAATGGTTAGCGTGCTGGACGTTGGTCACTGGAGTCCCGGGTTCGATTTCCGGCCGGGTCGGGGATTTTAACTTCGTCTGGTTAATTTCTCTGGCTCGGGGGCTAGGTGTTCGTGCTCGTCTTTAAATGCATACGTTCAATTCATCAAAGATAATTAATAATAATCAAAAACATACAAAATTTGCTGAGTGGCCAGCGTACTGGCCTTCGGTTCAGAGGGTCCCGGGTTCGATTGCCGGTCGGATCGGGGATTTTAATCCCTTCTGATTAATCCTTCAGGCTCGGGGACTGGGTGTATGTGTCCGTCCTAACAGTCTCCTCATGATATTCAGGTAACACACCACACTACTAACCACCACAGAAAACGCAATAATGATTACATCCCTCCATATAGGGTTGACGTCAGCAAGGGCATCCGGCCGTAAAAGACGGCCAAATCTACATGTGCGACGCAGTTCGTACCCTTGAGCCCACGCGTGTGGAAAAAGCGGTAAGAAAAGAAGAAGAAGAAACATACAAAATTGTCAATTCATTATTCATCAGAAACATACAACATTGTAGCTGACTAAATAGTCGTTAAGACCAAAAGCCAAAATTTAAAAAATCATCTTCCTGGAATTCGTGAATTTCGAGACTCGTGAGTTTTGAAACTCGCGAGTTTTGAGACGACACGGGAAATAACGTGTGAGGTGTAATAGAAATGTGCAAATATACTTTTATTCTGAGGAAGTAGACTACAGTATATTGGGATTTCGCGAAACTGTTTATGTGTCTCGAGCGTGAGTGGCGTCAGTTTGAAGAAGATGTAGGTGAAGGTGGCGTCACTTTAAGGCATACTTACGAACTTCGGCATAGTTACGTTACTGTAGTATCGTCCTGTAACTTCAATTGAAAAACTTTTTTAAAGTAGGTCATCCGAATCTGCTGTGCTGAGAATGACGAGTACTAAGTTTATTTGAAGTACATGGAAATAGTTCTATGCTGGTTATTGTGCGCTGGTATTAGAGGGGCCTAGTTCACTCATTTACAAGTTCTGCGAATGCTGAGCGTATCACTCATCACCAGATCGTCGAAACAGAAGAAAGACTAACACCCTGTAAGTCAAGCTAGAGTCAATTGGCAGTCTTAATATCATCTTCACAAGGAGATTTCCAGAGTGCGAAACTAAATAACCAGGTTAATTTTGTGAATGTTTTAATCAGGCCTCAAGCTATTTTAGCACCACGTATTAGTTAATTTAATTCATTGAGTACTGTTGTTGTCCGCCTCTGTGGTGTAGTGGATAGTATGATTCTGTGCCACCCCCCGAGGCCCGGGTTCCATTCCCGGCTCTGCCACGAAATTTGAAAAGCGGTACGAGAGCTGGAACGTGGTCCACTCAGCTTTGTGAGGTCAACTGAGTAGAACAGGGTTCGATTCCCACCTCAGCCATTCTGGAAGCGGTTTTCCGTGCTTTCTCACTTCTCCTCCAGGCAAATGCCGGGATAGTATCTAACTTATGCCCACGGCCGCTTCCTTCCCTCTACCTTGTCTATCCGTTCCAATCTTCCCATCCCCCCACAAGGCCCCTGTTCAGCATAGCAGGTGAGGCAGCCTGGGCGAGGTACTGGTACCCCTCGCCAACTGCACCCGCTGACCCAAAATTTCACGCTCCAGGACACTGCCCTTGAGGCGGTAGAGGTGGGATCCTTCGCTGAGTCCGAGGGGAAAACCAACCCTGGATGGTAAACAGATTATGAAAGAAGAAAAAAAAACTGTTGTTTATGTATTTAATATTATTATATATATAAAAAAGCAGATCAGACATAGTCTGCGTTTTTACTCCATCAGTAGCCAGTATACTTGACCTCAAACGAACGTTGTGTTTGTGTGGATGAGGTAAAGTCTACCTTCGGGAGTGGAAACGAACAGATCTATTAATTTCATTTCAGACTTATTTGATTCTATTTTTGAATTGATATATGTTAGCCTACATTTTGAATTGTCACAAATTCTGTTGTGGAAATACTGTATATAACAGTCGAATATTATTATTATTATTATTATTATTATTATTATTATTATTATTATTATTATTATTATTATTATGCTGCAATAATCGGCCTCAGAACTTCAGACATGAGCATACTGAAGGTTCTTTTATTAGTCAGAGTGTGGTAATTACATGAAGTTAGTGTGACTGAGAGGCCGCTGACAAACGCAGAAACAGCATTTAATTATTCTACTCCTTAGTGAAACTCAATGATCGTGACATTAGGTAACACTAGTGATCATATATATGTAACAACGTGGCTGCATTTGGCATTATTTAGATGTATAGTATAATAATAATAATAACAATAATAATAATAATAATAATAATAATAATAATAATAATAATAATAATAATAATTGCCTCTGTGGAGTAGTGGTTAGTGTGATTAGCTGCCAACCCCATAGGCCCGGGTTCGATTCCCGGCTCTACCACGAAATTTGAAAGTGGTACGAGGGCTGGAACGGGGTTCACTCAGCCTCGGGAGATCAACTCAGCAGAGGGGGTTTCGATTCCCACCTCAGCCATCCTCCAGGTAGTTTCCGTGGTTTCCCACTTCTCCAGGCAAATGCCGGGATGGTACCTAACTTAAGGCCACAGCCACTCCCTTCACACTTCCTTGTCTCTCCCTTCCGATCCTCCCATCCTCCCACCAAGGCCCCTGTTCAGCATAGCAGGTGAGGCCGCTTGGGCGTGTTGGTGGTCCTCTTTCCCAGCTGTGCCCCCGACCCAAAGTATCACGCTCCAGGACACTGCCCTTAAGGCGGTAGAAGTGGGATCCTTCGCTGAGTCCGAGGGGAAAACCAACCGTGGAGGGTAAACCAAGCAATAATAATAATAATAATAATAATAATAATAATAATAATAATAATAATAATAATAATAATAATAATAATAATAATAAGCCGGGCTGAGTGACTCAGATGTTTGAAGCGCTGGCCTTCTGATCCCAACTCTCGAAGGTTGAGTCCCGCGTATCCAGCCCTCTAATGACCACGTCGAAAGTTGCTTACTTGGAAAACTTTAAGCGATCCAATATTAAACATACATCATTTGCTAATCATAATAGCAGAGCTTAATGCAATTAATATAATCATTTCCCACTTACGACACAAGGGAGCCCGGATAAATTCACAGGATGTTATATGACCCATGTTGAGAATGAGTATAAATTTAATACATTTTTTACAATTTGTTTTACGTCTCACCGGCACAGATAGGTCTTATGGCGACGATGGGATAGGAAAGGGCTAGGAGTGGGAAGGAAGCGGACGTGGCCTTAATTAAGGTTGCTACAACCCACTATCTACCGGATGAAAGCTCGCAGCTGCGCAACCCTACCCGCACGACCAAATCACCCGGTAAAATTAATACAGGAGTTAACAACAAGGTAGGCCAAACTTTCAGGACACATTCTTCAGACGTAGCAGAAAAAAATATGTTACGTGGATATGGGTCCGGGAACACTTCATTTCCATCTCAGAACTCATTTTCTACAGCATTATCCCGGGTGAGCCCGCTGCGCCTAACTTTTTCTGTTGTTAGGCATCCCAACGAACGTCGCTTGTGGCGTGATGGTCGATACTCCTTTACCGCATACCGAACAACATTCGCCCTTAGCATCTTACTGCACCATCACCTTTGCAAAAACATGTCTGCAACAGATATTTACGCAATGCATCAAACTGTCGTACGGTTATGTACAAAGTACACGCAAGCTATAAGCTTTCAGTAGGGTGTGAAATAAAAGCTAAAAGAGATGGCATACTGATAGAAAACGCGTATGTTTTGTGAAGCGTAAGGTTGTCCATCTGGTATGCTTTCCGATAAACTTCTAGCTGGAATCGCCGTGGTGTCAGAGGTTAAGTGGGGTGCTGTTAATACAACTGCGGCTGGTAGGTGTGTTCAAATCGCTTTTGACCGTGATAATTTTTTGTACTCGAGAATCACCCACAAAACCCAATGTATCCGAATACCCTCACGTCGTGGAGTATTTATTTATTTTAATTCTTAATCCGTTTACCCTCCAGGGCTGCTTTATTTCCCTCCGACTCAGCCTCTAAAGCCTCGAGGGGAGTGTCCTGGATCGTGAGACTTTGGATCTGTGAATACAACTGGTGAGGGGGACCAGTACTTCGCCCAGGTGGCCTCACCTGCCATGATTAACAGGGACTTTGTGGGGGATAGGAAGACTGGAAGGGACAGACAAGGAAGAGGGAAGGAAGCGGCTGTGTCCTTAAGTTAGGTACAATTCTGGAGGAGAAGAAGAAAACCACGGAAAACCACTTCGAGGATGGCTGAGGTGGGAATCCAAATATCCATCCCCCGTACTCAGGTGATCTCCCGAGGCTGAGTGGAGCCCGTTCCAGCCCTCGTACCACTTATCAAATTTCGTGGCAGAACCGGGAATCGAACTCCGGGGATAGCAGCTAATCACACTAACCGCGACACCACAGAAGGGGGATATTTATTTATTTATTTATTTATTTATTTATTTATTTATTTATTTATTTATTTATTTATTTATTTATTTATTTATTTATTTATTTATTGGTTGTCGTTTGTGTGGTAATATTTCGTGGTACAGGCGCTGTGCTTGCTGTGCGTTCTGTCCTGCGTCACCGTAGATTAGCATGTCAACATACTCGTCTATTGAATACATAGCGAAGAAATAACCAGCACTGCTAGGCTACACAAAGTGTCAGGCCAGTACACAATGCACATGCGTGCTGCTTGTCGAATACTGAATATGGCACGAATTTCATCCTCGTAGCTTAGAATGTGAATGAGAATATTCAGCGCTCGTGTGATTCGAACCCGCTTCCGAACAGAACACGCGCCAGCACGTCTGTGCTTAAACCATCCCACCACGGCGACTATTGTTCTAAGATTATCAGTAAGCACACTGGGTGTAAAATTACTTTCTGATTTACAAACTCAATAATAATGCTATTTTGCTTTACGTCCCACCAACTGCTTTTACGGTTTTCTAAGACGCCGAGGTACCTAAATTTAGTCCCTTGGTGCTATTCGACAGAAGTAGTCTATGTGCCGGCACAAGGTTTCGCCCTCTCCCCTCCTGCTATCATATATTACGTCATTAATTCCATCTCATTAACTCCTCTGATGAGGTTGACGTCAGGAAGGGAAACCGTTCATAAAAACCCGCCACGACAGGTTCATCTCAACTCATACCCGACCCCGTTTAGGGTGGGACAAATAATAACACGCACACATTTCCATTGCAGACCGTTACGGCCTTCGGTGGTCAGTCCGGAATCCTCTGTGAATTAATTACGTGCCTTCACAATCCTCTATTGCATCTAGCCCTGTGTTACTAATAGTTTTACACTTCCTGCATTTCACTCGTTAAAACTGAGTCTAAACATCGTCCTTTTATTCTCTCCCTGTTTTTCTTACTCTCGACAGTCGAGTCCATTATTCTCCCAGATAACCTGTCCTCATCCATGCGTCTCACATGACCCCAACAACGGAGTCGACTTTATACGCATAGCTTCATCATTTGGGTTCCTTCTAACTTAGCTTTTATTAGTTCATGCTTCATTTCTCACCGAGCTCGAAAGCTGCAGTCGCTTAAGTGCGGCCAGTATCCAGTAATCGGGAGATAGTGGGTTCGAGCCCCACTGTCGGCAGCCCTGAAGATGGTTTTCCGTGGTTTCCCAATTTCACACCAGGCAAATACCGGAGCTGTACCTTAATTAACACCACGGCCGCTTCCTTTCACTTCCTAGGCCTTTCCTATCCCATCGTCGCCATAAGACCTATCTGTGTTGGTGCGACGTAAAGCATCTCATACCTCCCTGCTATTGTTCTCTCCGGTTTGTACCAACAATCATTCTCGCTTTCTTCTTGTATGTTGCTTTCAACTTATAAATACGATATTCTTATTTCATCCAGCTTTCACTCCCGTACAGCAAAATCAAAGATAATTTCTTCCAAGGAATCACTTCTCTTTTATAGAATGAATAATTTTGATCCCAACTGCGAGCTCACTGCATTAGCTTTGTTACTGCTTGATTCGACATAACTTACTGTTGTACACCCCTGGGGAATTCACACCCTGAATACATGAAATGTTCCACCTGATCAAGTATAGTGTTTACTACTAGACGTTTAGTCCTCCTAGTTTTCTTCCTAACCGACTAATAATAATAATAATAATAATAATGATGATAATAATAATAATAGAGAAACTCGATTTAACGCAGTTGTCGGGAGACATGCCTTATGCCGCGCTATCACTTAAAAGCGGTAAAGAACGACAGAATACTGGGGGAAAATAGGAGACTACAAGAGATTGTAATTTTATATCCAAAATACGCACATTCAACATTCCATTTTTCACATGATCTATTTTGTTCAATTTATCGTTCAAAGAGTACATTCTTCCTTTTTTGAGACATCACAGCATCTGCACCAAACTCAAGAGCTAACTAAGAGATGGTCTGATGAAATCTAAAAACCTCTACGGTTACATGTCTCTTAAGTGCAGGTGCAGGCAAACAATTATAAGTTTTTGAGGGGGATGGGGTAAAGTCACTTTAACTTTCCACTATGTACACGAAAGTTTTGCCAATTGTTCACGTCCTGTTATTTCTGTGAATAGACAAGCACACAGTTTCTAAAACCCCATTCAGTCATCCCGTAAAGTTCTGTTTAGGGAAGAATCGGTAAATGTTACCCCATTGTAATGCAGAATCTCTCCAAGAGTTCGTTACTGCATTAGAAAAATAAGAATTGTATTGCTGAGTTTCTTCCGAGACATGCTTTGTGTCGTATTCAGTCAGAACCGTGGTGAATCGGACCGCGTTTGACCAGACTTCCATTGTAATAACAAAATCTTCCTGTATTGAGTTGCCACAAATGTTCATTAATCGTGTGGGCAGAGACCGTATCCCACACAGGAGGCAAACTCCTTAACAACTTAACCACACAACTCGTCAAGTTCACAGTAATGTATTATAGATATACACACGAGTGACAGAAATTATTATCATATAAACACGAAGTGGATTGCAATAGCTGTTATTCTCCACGATCAATTAGTGGGGATGTCTTTAATCAAATACGCAACAGCATAGAAATCCTTTAAAAGAAATTCTTTACCGGACGTTAAGATACCCGCATTTAATTTACACTGAAGGAAGACATTACACGATTCATATAAAATATATTTTCAGCAGGATACATTTGTAGAGTCAATAACATTTTTCTTAGTGGTTTAGGAAGCATTTCCTCGTAATCGCAATTTTAGATTTTTATTGTAAAATTTAGCATTAATGTACTGTAGTCCACAAGGTTTATAGTTTCTTTTATAAAGAATACCTTCGAAAAATTACAGTCCGTAGATTATGTATAGCGTCAAAAATAGCACGCGGAGATATAGGCCTATAGTAAATAAGAAATCTCGCTTCACTTAGCTAGGAGTGATGAAAAATTTCGAAGCACACGACTATAAGAGAGAAAGCAAATAAGGAACATGTATACATCATCACTCGGATGTTCGCCGTCATAATTCACATGGAAGCGACCAATTTTTGTTTTTTTCTCCAAAGTGCATACAATCCGGCATTTTTCAGGCTTATAACCGCATTATAAATCATAAAAACTCAGAGGCATTGGGAACCAATACGGTGCATTAATATGTCTCGTTAATAATTGTAATTGTAATAGCAATTTTAATTCTAGAATAACAATGCTCATTAATTTATTTTTTTTTTTTTTTTGCTATTTGCGACATCGCACCGACACAGATATGTCTTACGGCGACGATGGGATAGGAAAGACCTGGAAATTGGAAGGAAGCGGCCGTGGCCTTAATTAATATACAGCCCCGGCATTTGCCTGGTGTAAAAATGGGAAACCACGGAAAACCATCTTCAGGGCTGCCGATCCAGTAATCGGGAGATAGTGGGTTCGAGCACCACACCTGCTCATTTATTAGACCGAACATTCCTCTTACGTAAGAGTAACGCATATAGCCATAGGTTTATTAAGTGCCGATCAACACTTTATACTTGACGATCAGGTGGTCCCCAGAGATTGCTTAAAAACAGCGAGCGGAGACTAAGTGATATTAAAAAATTACTGCTGATACGATTTTGTCCAACTGGAATATATTACAGCTCCTCTTTACACTTGTCTACAATAAATGTATTTTAAATATTCGCAATATATTGTATTACCTAAAATCCAAAATATAATACTCTCATATTGTATTATTAGTATAGTTCAAGGTAAGTCCAGTAAGTGTCCATATAAGTTTAGACTAATGTTGTTGTGCGTTGTAAACATCAAGTGATGCTTCATTGCGTTTCATGTCAGCTCGTTCTCTAGAACAAGCAAGTCGAATGGTGCAAAAATATTCGCATTAATATTTTTGACAACCCTCGACATATACGTAATAATATTAGACACTGATTTATTAGTAACCCGAATATAGCACGCGGTCTTTAAATGTACCGAACGTTTAGTAACAGGTGTCGCAAAACAAAGAGATATATAACGTAAGGCAACAAGTTAATGCAACGGAATTAGCTACAATTACAGAGTAAGAATTAACAATACACTGACTCTCCCTAAGGAAACAGATGGGGATAAATAGTTCTTTATACTTATTTTCATTTATGGAAATCAGTGCCAGACATGCAATTTTAAAACTTTCTGTGTATGATACAGGGAAAACAGACGTATGGTTTCTCTCACTTTTTTCATATGATGATCAATAAAGCGCTCTTAAATACTATTCCTTCCCGAAAGCGAATGTCACTGAAGTTTCCTCCAACATACCCCCCCGTACAAAATACAGTACTCCGCGGACATGAAGATAATTAACTCATGTGAATACTGGATTTAATGTTTATATCGTCACTACAGTTGATATGCTATCACCTCCAATAAGAATGACAGATATACTTGCTTTCTATTCGCATACATCACATACTTGATATATATTAGAATAAGTTAACGTTAACTAAGAAATCGTAACAGTTCAGTCAAATTTTAATCGCTGTGAGGCAACGGCTGGTTTATCCTTTTGAACACCATTGAATTAAGAAAAGGAAATCTAAATACTGGAAGCCAAGACCTGTCAATCATATCAACGTAACTATAATGATAATTTGGGGCCTACCTGAAGAAGTCTTAACAAAGTGCTTCCAAGACAGCAGCTAGCACTGTGTTGTCAGTTTGGACGTGCCGCAGTGTTCTCAGAGAACCTTCTTACACCGGCAGCAGGTCCTGCCTTCTACAAGGAGTGAAAGCTGTCACTTACCAGCGTGTATCGGCGATGAACACGATCAGAAGGGAACACTGAGCGCGACCGATCGCAATAGACAAGCTCACACGAGGTTCCACTCGCAACTGCTCGCCCGTTCGAATCACAGAGCAGTCCCGCCGCACTGAACGCGCATCGCGCTGCGCGCACCCCATCCACTATTGGCTCCTCACCACTCGCCTTTTGAATATGCAACCCGTTAAGCTACCATATGCGATGGGTAGCCGTAACGGAGGGGGCAGACGTGGATGCTGGCAGGGGCAGGCAAGATGAATGGTGCATTAAACTTGAATTCCAAAAAGACAATTATCCGTAGTCCATGAGGAAGGATTTATTTCTTTAAAAAGTCCAAAGAATAGCGTAATTAAATCATGAGTGCAGGTTGTTGTAACTTTGTTGTACAGTAGATGAACTTGCCTAGCAAACTGCATGAGTTTGTGTTATAATATTCGCAGGTTGTCATCAAGGGAGTTGTTTTAGATTAAAGCTTGGATGACATTCTGTAGCGCGATGGGGAGGGGATGGCAGGCTAGCGAGTTCGGGCCGACGAGGACACCGCCCCAGCGATGCTACATTTGCATATATTTCCATACATTAATATGCGGCGAGCTCGACGCCAGCCCTTCCTTAGCGCACTTTAATACACTTTTGAACTTTTTCTTGGCTTTGTTTCTGCCACTCCAATTACTTTATACTTCGAGGTATGAAAGGACACAATACAATCATTTCGCTTGCAATTCAAATACAAAAGAAAGAACGATAGGGCATGTTCCTTACAGTGCCAAGAGAACCAGAGCTGCAAAGTGTTAGAAGTAAAGTTAGTTTGTGAAGAGTATGATATCAGCTGGAATCAAAAGTTACATGAACTCTGGTGTTGCAGAAACACAGTGAAAGCTCCGAGAAGACTTATCAGAAATCCCGTGAAGTACTTCATGGCAGATACAACTTCGACTACCTGTATACTAGAGCAGGGAAAACATTTTCCGATTAGCGTGTCAGTTAACGTCTTATTTATTACACTTTACTGTCTAGTGTGCCAATGGTTATTTTCCTTTAAAATCATCACGAAGCCCCTCATTTCACTGAAAGTTTCATGATTTTATTTCACTGAATATTACATTCAACAAAACAGATCAATTTTTAATAAGATATATTTTTGCTTTAACATAATACAGTTTGTAAAATATTTGGCCATAGAATTAATTGTGACATTATTCTTTACTTGTTACAAGTTGTTTGACGTCACACCGACACGGAGGTCTCATGGCGACGATGGGACTGGAAAGGGCTAGGAGTGGAAAGGAAGTGGCCGTGGCCTTAATTAAGGTGCATCCCCAGCATTTGCCTGGTATGAAAATGGGAAACCACGGAAAATCATCTTCAGGTCTGCCGACAGTGGGGTTCGAACCCACTATCTCCAGAATACTGGATACTGGCCGCACTTAAGCGACTGCAGCTGTCGAGCTCGGTACTTCTTCAGTAAAGCGTAATGTTAAAATATACAAGCGTTCGTGGTTCAGCCGACAGCGGGCCGGCCTCCAACCGCTGGGTTTCGTAGTTCAAATCCGGGTCACTCAATGTGAGATTTGTGCTGGAGAAAGGGAAGGCGAGACAGGTTTTTCTCCGGGTACTCCGGTTTTCCCTGTCACCTCTCATTCCAGCAACACTCTCCAGTATCATTTCATTTCATCTGTCAGCCATTAATCATTGCCCCATAGGAGTGCGACAGGCTTCGGCAGCCAGCACAATTCCTATCCTCGCCGCTAGTTGGGGGTTTCATTCATTCCATCCCTGACCCGGTCAGTGACTGGAAACAGGCTGTAGATTTTCATTGTTAAAATATACTATCTTCGTTGATACTCGACATATTTATTACATGTTTAAAAATTTAAATATGTTAGCATGTTGTGCGGCGTGCTACGGAAGTCGTGTTCGCGTGTCACCTAGTGGCATGCGTGTCTTGGTTCGCCATCTCTGTACTAGAGTAACTGCTGAACCTGTCATTGACGGGTTCGTTTTGGAACATTTGCAGCAGTAATAAGCTCCAGATCAGTGACAAGCAGAGAAAAAAGAGTACATCTCAATTAGCAGTAGTTCGTTAAATAATAAATAATGTTATTTGTTTTACGTTCCACTAAGTACTTTTACGGTTTTAGGAGACTCCAAGGTGCCGGAATTTTGTCGCTCAATAGTTCATTTACGTCCCAGTAAATCTACTGCCACAATGCTGACGTATTTGAGCACGTTCGAATACGATCGGACTGAGCCAGGATCGAACCTGCTTACGTGGACACAGAAGACCAGCGTCGTCGCCATAACACCTTTCTGTGTCGGTACGACGTAAAACGGATTGTAAACATTTAAGAATAGGAGGTATTCTTCACTACAGGGACCCATGAAAACCTGCTTTAGCTTTCTCTTGTCATATTTCCTATCGGCTTCTCCCGGAGAAATTTTATTTCTTCCGGTTCGATTATATTAGACAACTGAAGCTTAGGGAGTCCATCATTCTTCTCCTCTTCCGTGAATTTTGTTTCCTCCTCATTCTTGAAGCAAAGTTCCTTCATGTTTTTCTTATCATTTAACCAGTCATCCTTATTACCTTTCCCATTAATATAATATGTTTTATTCATCCTGGCAAAGTTGGGAATGCAGTCCCCTTTCACTTAACCAGTCTTAACCTAGAACACACTTGACAATAACAACTACCGATCTCGATAGCTGCAGTTGCATAAGTGCGGCCAGTATCCAGTATTCGGGAGATAGTGAGTTCGAACCCCTCTATCGGCAGACCAGAAGAAAATTTTCCGTGGTTTCCCATTAACGAACCAGGCAAATGTTTGGGTTGTAGCTTATGGCCACGACCATTTCCTTCCCACTCCTAGCCCTTTCCTGTCCCATCGTCGACTTAAAAAAATATAAAGAAATAACAACTGCTTTTAAATGATGCAAAAATAATGATAACAATAAGATGAAAAAGGAAATATAATAACAATATTGTTGACAGTTTCAAATACCTAGGGAGTGAATTAATGCAGAATACAAGGCTAGACATGGCCATTAGCAAGAAGGTGCAACAGGGCAATGCATTCTAAAAGAGTGTAAGAAACCTTGTCTGGAATAAGGAAGTACGAAGAAAGTGTAAAGAGACTACGTACAAAATGCATTATGTACCTCTATGTTGCTGAGACCTGGACAGTGACAAGTAGGGAGGCGAGTAGAATTCAAACCCGTGAAATGAAATACCTAAGAAGTATGATAGGAAAGACAAGCAGAGACAGATTGAGGAATGAAGATGTAAGATAGGAGATCGGAATGGAAAACCTAAATAAGATAATTGATACGAATAAACTAAGATGGTTTGGACATGCAAAGAGGATGGAAGAATAAAGAATAAAAACGGATGATGGAAATTAAGTCCGAACGATAAACAGAGAGAGAGAGAGACCAAGAACAAGGTGAATCGATTCGATAAAGAGGAGTGCAAGTAGAAGAAACGTGGACTTGGACAGAATGATGGAAGAGGAATAGTGGTAGAAGAGAGGAACGTGGAAAAGTGCCATAAATGCCGGTAGGAACTATATAAGGGAAAAGGATTATTATTATTACTATTATTATTATTATTATTATTATTATTATTATTATTATGAAATAATATGTTGCATTCTAATGTAATATATAAACAATATATAATATTATATATTATAATTATTATATAGCATATTATTAAGTAATTATTCGTTCGTTCGTCGTAATCTGTTTACCCTCCAGGGTCGGCTTTTCCCTCGGACTCAGCGAGGGATCCCACCTCCACCGCCTCAAGGGCAGTGTCCTGGAACTTCAGAGTCTGGGTAGGGGGATACAACTGGGGAGAATGACCAGTACCTCGCCCAGGCGACCTCACTTGCTATGCTGAACAGGGGCCTTGTGGGGGGATGGGAAAATTGGAAGGGATAGACAAAGAAGGGGGAGGAAGCGGCCGTGGCCTTAAGTTAGGTACCATCCCGGCATTTGCCTGGAGGAGAAGTAGGAAACCACGGAAAACCACTTCCAGGATGGCTGAGGAGGGAATCGAAACCCCCTCTACTCAGTTGAACTCCCGAGGCTGAGTGGACCCCGTTCCAGCCCTCGTACCACTTTTCAAATTTCATGGCAGAGCCGGGAATCGAACCCGGGCCTCAGGGTGTGGCAACTAATCACACTAACCACTACACTACAGAGGCGGACTAAGTAATTATTATTAAATAATAATAATAAATAACCAAACCTACTAATATATTAAGCTAGATTCAAATCATGTGATATATACAAAAACATAGTTTACCAAAATAAAGAAACGTATGAATATGAAATGAATCGGTCATTTATGAAGGGATACATGTCAAGAAAGGTCAACTGTTGGGAAGTATGAAAAACATTAAATCTTCCCAAGCATCATTGATGAAAATTTTAAGTATAGGCCTATGACTTCTTTTCCGCCACGCATTTGGCAAGTTTTAACAATGAAATTTTGTACATGGACAATGAAGTTGATAACAGAAGCATATGAACATGTTTTAAAGAATACCTAACTTAACGCCATTTCATAAATATACCTGCACTTTTTTCTTCAGTTATTGTCATAATCTCGTATTTATTACCATTCACTTGTTTTAATCTATATGGTGAATGTTAATAATGAAAGTTCATACCTTAGCTATTTAGTTTAATAACACAGGGATATGAACATTTTTGTAGTATACCTGACATATGCCTTTTTGTAAATAAACTTGCAATAGGTAAGACGAATTTCATACACATGCAATAGTCAGACATATTTCCTTACTCGATTAAAAGATGCATCTACACTAGTGCCATGCAAAACACGCTCTAGGCCCGGTTCATATTTATCGGGCATAATCATGACCGAAATTTGCTGCTAAAAGGCGAGGTGAGCTACGAGTATGTTCCTTCGACCTTGCCCCTTGATACTCGCTTCTTCACGCACTATCTCAGTCACAGGTAGAAGAGTTCCCTTCCCACCGTCATTGTTTCCACTGATGGTGGAAGGATGTTGTAACACATTTACAATATCTACTTTTCCAAAATTAGCACCGATATTAATCAGTTCTTGCCCTAATTATTTAAGGCCTTCTCCAGCATCCATTCTGAAAGGTCGGAAATCTTTGGCACACATGAAGCTACACGCGTTAGATATGGTTTGCTTTGTATTGACGGGCAAAACTTGGCGAGAAACACTACAATTACATTTTCGAACGTGATTTTTAAATGATTTGTACCGAATTTATATGCTAACAATGCATTACACGTTTCAAGGGAAACATAACCTGTCTGCTGACTGTCTGCAGTGACCACAACCATCACAACCGATCCCATCTCTCTCGATTAGTTTATACCTCCTAATTCTTTGTAAAGAAGGGCTTACTCATCTCTGTATGAACCACATTGCTTACAACATTAGAAGAGCAAGTAAAGTCATTCTTCCTTGTCAGCCAACTTCGCTTCGAACATGCCCTGTCGAACGAATTGGAGCAAACTAGGGCATTTTTATTACACGTTCTACTCATGCGTAATGGTGGTTGCATATTCAGCAAGGCACGTCTTGCTACGTCTTTGTTACTGGTCCCAAGTTCGAACAATGCACGCCAGTAATGTACAACGAAAGAATAGTTTACCACCATAAAGTCCGGCTCCAAGGCTAAATGGTTAGAGTGCTGGCCTTAGGTCACAGGGGTCCCGGGTTCGATTCCCGGCAGGGTCAGAAATGTTAACCATCATTGGATAATTTCGCTGACACGGGGGCTGGGTGTATGTGTCGTCTTCATCATCATTTCATTCTCATCACGAGGTGTTGGTCGCCTACGGGCGTCAAATCAAAAGACCTGCATCTGGCGAGCCGAACTTTTCCTCGGACATTAAGAAGGAAGTGCAGATTGGAAAGAAATAGAGTTAGAAATGGCTGTGAAAGTAAGGAGAAATTGAGGAACTTACTAGGAAATTTAATCTAGCAAAGAAGGCAGCTGAGGATAATATGATGGCAAGCATAATTGGCAGTCATACAAATTTTAGTAAAAAATGGAAGGGTATGTATAGGTATTTTAAGGCACTGAAAGCCATACGCCCTTTAATTTCATTTTACCACAATAAACACATTTTCGCCAAAAACTGACTTATGCCCTTTCATAAAAACTTATTCAAATACTAGATATACTAATTAAAGAACGTTCCAAAACTATAAATTATATTTTGAGAATATACCGAAATATCACCTTAAGTTTAGAGGTGAAGAGATGGAATAGTAAGAAGAATTGGAAGAAAATGTTAAGTGAAAAGAAGATGGAACTAGCGATGAAGGGTAAGTAAGAGGAGCTGTTCTGAGGTCACAACTAGATCATTCATTCATGGTTTCCTAGTATCTCGAAAGAGGCATGTTTGAAAGCTGGTCTGTGAGACATGGATCCTAGTGTCCACTGGGAAAAAATCCAATTGTAAAACTGTGATAAGGATGAATTATTTCCCCATAGATCGTCGTTCTGTGGATAGGCAGGGATAAACACATGGTCCTGCGGGATCGCGTATTTTTGTTATAGTCCGTGGAGAGAAGTTTGATGAGATCTTGGAGATAGGCTGGTTGAGAAGTTTTAAGAATCAAGCGGTATAAATTGCGCCGTGCTCTTGCAAGCAAAGCCACTAGAGCCGTCCTTACGATGGTGAGACATGTTCAGCGTAACGAAGCCCGTAGATAAATCTCACACAGGCATTTTGAGCACACTGTAATTGCTTCCTCATTCTACTCCTAGGGTTTTGTAAACAATATCGCAATAACCAAAATGAGGCAATGCAAGTTATTCAATAAGTATTTTGTTTAGTATAAAAGAGAGGAGTGAATTTAAATTTACCGAGACAATGTAGTATCCCGTATAATTTTCTACGCACACATAGAGTGTGGGCAGACCAGGACAGATGTTCGTCAAATATTATACAATAGTCCTGACGTTTTGTTATACTGTGTCAAAGTGCCGTTTATGGAAAACTGTGGTAACACTGTTCGATTTAGTTTAGTTTGCAAAGTAATTTAGGTTAACCAATAATTATTGCATGGGGTTCGATTCCCGGCTCTCCTCAGGCATTCTTGAAGTGGTTTTCCGTGGTTTTTTCACTTCTCCTCCAGGCAAATGCTGGGATGGTACCTAACTTAAGGTCACGGCCGCTTCCTTCCCAGTTCCTTTCCCATTCCTTCCAATCTTCCCATCCCCCACAAGGCCCCAGTTCAGCACAGCAGGCGAGGCCATCTGGGTGAGGTGCTGGTCCTCCTTCCTGGTTGTATCCCCCGATCAAATGTCTCACGCTCCAATACACTGACCTTCAGTGTTTTGAAGTGGGATCCCTCTCTGATTCCGGGTAAACACCAACTCTACAGTGTAATCGGATTAAATAAAAAATCCTCACAGACAAGGAGCATGTCCACGCATTCCTCCGTGGAAAACATGACGAATGATTGAAGTGACTCATTCAAGCCGTATCGCAGGGCAGCGCTCAATAACAGCGGCGTTCTACTGTTAGCATGTGGAACACACTGGCCTGTGCCTAAGTATTAAAACATCAAATCGACGCAAAAAAATATTTCAAAGTTTTAGGACTCGAGTCAATCAATGATACGTTCCGTGGATCGCTGGGCTAGCATCTAACCCCATGCACTACGGTGGCACGGTGTACGTGTGCTTGTGTTAAGAATAGATTAGAGTATGTTACTCAGTCAGTTCACTATTTCATGCCGGGCTGAGTGGCTCAGACGGTTAAGGCGCTGGCCTTCTAACCCCAACTTGGCAGGTTCGATCCTGGCTCAGTCCGGTGGTATTTGAAGGTGCTCATATACGACAGCCTCGTGTCGGTAGATTTACTGGCACGTAAAAGAACTCCTGCGGGTCTAAATTCCGGCACCTCGGCGTCTCCGAAGACCGTAAAAGTAGTTAGTGGGACGTAAAGCAAATAACATTATTATTATTCACTATTTCATACGCTCTGCACGTCGCTTTAACCTCGTTTTAAGTATTAATTTTGCGCTAGGCACGACATATTAACATAGTAACATGGTAGACTGACGCAGATAAAGGATATATATAATGTAATGTTTTTCGAACGGGCTGTCGGGTGTAGTCATAATCACATGCATGCTGAGCTTAGTTTTGTCATTATTTATTTACCACAATTTCTGTACAGAAATATGGAAGGTCTAGTATCACAAATGATACCAGTATAGAAATATCGACCTTACGACGTTTTCACACGTTTGTTGGTCCACATAAAACACCATTAGTAGGCGCAAGACAATCACCCGGTATACAATATATACAGGGTGAACTTTAATAAAACCGACAAACTGCAGGGACTGATTCCTGACTGGAAATGGAGGTAAAAATGTCCTACGAACATGTGTCCGGAAATAGACGGTGTGCATGTAACGACAAAAAATAGTCCCGGAACACAGTACATAGCTGAATCGCATCCACGTCACAGCAGATGTTCAAAGTGGCTTGCATGGGCTGCAATGCACGCGTTCAGACGTATCATGGATTGCCTCAATCTCTCGCACCTTCCGGCCTCTCGCCGAATAGCGTCAAAGGCATCGTGAACACGCCGAAGGGTCTGCACATCAGGAACTGGTTCAGCATACACAACGCTTTTCATATCTCCCCAGAGGTAAAAAGCCAGCGGGTTTAAGTCCGGTGATCTAGGAAGCCATGCAACAGGGCCTACACGTCCTATCCATCGCCTGGGGAAGATGTTGTTGAGGTTTTGGCGCACTGTAATGCGAAAGAGGGGTGGTGCTCCATCATGCAGAAACCAAATAACCTATCTTATTGCCAAAGGTACATTCTCAAGCAATTCAGGCAGAGTATTCTGCAGGAAGTCCAGTTACGTTACTCCATTGAGGCGTTGTGGAATAATGACTGGTGCAAGTATGTGGTCGCCAAGAATCCCTGCCCAAATATTGATGCTGAATCGATGCTGGTGAGACACTTCAACCATTCCCCGGGGATTTTCTGTAGCCCACAGGTGATGATTATGCAGATTGACCATGCCATTTCTGATAAAGATTGCTTCATCAGTAAAGGGACTGACGACAGAAATATATCTGTGATGGCCTGGTGCAAAAACCATCGACAATATCCTTCCCGTGGAGGGAAATCCGCTACTGATAATCCTTGCACTCGTTGCAGGTGATAGGGATAATAGCGGTTGTCATGCAAGATACACATAATCGTAGTCTGGCTTACACCATGTTGGCGGGCCACTTGCCTGGAGCTTGTACTAGGGTTCGTCTCAATGTCCTGTAGAACCTGTTCCTCCAGATCTGGTGTACGCACAGTCCGCCGCCTCCCTGCACGTTCGTCTGTCTGAAAGGACGCATGATCACACAAACGCCCAAAAAGGGCTTGAAACGTTGTGTGATGTGGTTGGTGTCTGTGAGGGTACTTGTGTTGGTATAGCCGTGCTGTCTCTGGACAGTTTCCATTGGCTTGGCCGTACAAAAAACACCATCTCGGCTTGTTCCCGACATGAATACTGGACCATTCTGCTTCCGACAGTACGCTGCTTCAATCACGCAATCTGCAACAGAAGAAACACACTGCAAGTAGTCAGAGAAAATTTCATTCGTCAGTGCTGTCTACCATCGCAACTATGCATTTCTGGACAATTTTTCCTCCATATCTCTGCAGTTTTTCGGTTTTATTATAGTTCACCCTGTATATCTGTAAGTCATCTACGTGTAAGTGGTATTCACCGACTCAGTAGATGGGTGCAATACGAAGAGAACAATAGGAGGCCCAGTACGGATCCGTGTTGTATTCCCACGTCAACCGTAAGCCAATTTGAAAATTCATTGTTATTTTCAAGTGCACACTCCCGGCGGCTGGTGAGATAAGAACTGATCCAGTGGAGTACACTCGCGGAGAAATTTAAATTGTTTTATTTGGATATGTCTCTATCAACATTGTCGAGAGCTTTATTAAAGTCCAGTTATGGTAAAACTGTCAGTAGTTTATTTTCCGTAGCTTGTCTTATGTCATGAGTCACATGTGTTAGTGCACTCCAAGCACTGTCTCTGGTGGAGTAGTGGATATCTAAGAGATTCTGGTGAGCAAAATATTTGGTAATCTGGATGTGAACTGTGAATTCTGAAGCTTTTGACAGTATACATAACATGCTAATCGACCGAAAGTCACTGACCTCCTTTACCAGTCTTGTTTTCGGAAGTGGTCCTGTTGCAGTGTGTAACTAAAATATTCACCAATGGATAAACAATGTGATGAAGAACTTTCATTAGCTCTTCGTAATCTATATTATCTACACCCCTAGCTTTTGTCTTGGTGCGACCGAGCAAGTGGCCGTGCGGTTAGGGTCGCTCAGCTGTGAGCTTGCATTCGGGAGATAGTGGGTTCGAACCCCACTGTCGGCAGCCCTGAAGAGGGTTTTCCGTGGTTTCCCATTTTCACTCCAGGCAAATGCTGGGGCTGTACCTTAATCAAGGCCACGGCCGCTACCTTCCCAATCTCCCACCCTTCCGTCGCCGAAAACCTTCGATGTGTTAGTGCGACGTTAAACAAATAGCAGAAAGGAAGATCTTGATGCGGTTTATTGAGTCAATCACTTTTGACATGGCTGACGCAAAATTGATACCTGTGTAAAGATAGTGCATTATCACATGAATTAATTGGCACAATTTATCTCCAACTACGGCACGGAAAGCGCTTTTTCTTGTAATTTTTCTGCATCTATTCGTCAGACGTCCCTGAATGATATCATTTTTGTCCTCGGTTTCGAACTTTGTAATTGGTAGAACAGGAGTTCAGATAGCGATGATCACGTGGTTTTGCACCTCATAAAACAGTCATGAAAAAAAGCACCGCCATCGCCAGTTATCTCGTTGTCATGACGTCCAAATAAAATATCCATATCAGAATTAAAGAACTGCCGCCTCTCAATAAAAACCTAAATTCTGTAATATAGCCATTATTGTCGCTCCCACAGCAAAAATGTATCAGATATTACGTATTGTAGTTTCCACAAATTTTATTATTACCGGTAACATGTTTTCAGTTAAGCTAATATTAAGGAATAAATCTGATATTGCCTGGTTTAGCCACCTTAATTTTACAACGCAACTGTATGTTTATCAAATAATATAGAGGTGGTATTGTATTTGTTACCGAAATATTATGGAACAGACAGGTGTAGAAGGTTGAATGGGTGGACAGGGAATTGACCAGAGCAAAAGTTAAAGCACTAAATTTTGAATTTTTTTCTTTCCTTTTTTATTTTAAAATTTGATAGATAATCTGAATAACAACAACAAATAACAGTGAATGAGCTCGTCAGCTCGGTTAACAACAGTGGACTATAAGTCCGAAACCAGATACATGAAGTGGAGAGAGTTATCAACAAGATGATATATAAGGGATGAGCATTGTATCTCTGAAGGTACACTATTTTACAAGAGAATATTTGCTCCACTTACTTACATTCTAGGAGACTTGGCTTCAAAATTTACTACAGTCTAGCATCTAAGAGGCACAAGCTTCTTACAAACTTATGTCTTACAACATTCAAAAACAGTGTTTGCACTCACTTCTGCTCAACAGTCTCTTACACACTCGTTCATCAATACTGTAATTACATCTTAAACCGGGGCAACGATTGCCCATACTAAATGGACTTAATGTAAAAGTAAATAGGTTTAAGACGATCGGCCATGAATAAAAGGCTAGGAGGAGGAAACCTTGCACTCCTTTTAGAAAAACACTTCAAATCTTAAATGGTCTTATGGCCTGAAGTTGCAGAGGCAAAGCCTATATTACAGAGCGGTGACTAAAGGAAAAATATTAAATGCCGAAGGCGAGTGAAGAATTTAGAGGTTTAGAAATTGTTCGTCATCCCATACCAAGTTTAATGGGAATCAACAGAGGGTGAACACCCTTTGTTCGTTTAATTTACATGTTTCCCAGCATGGATTTGAAGCGAGTCCTCAGACTTGCCGAAAATGTAATTACTTTAGAACTTTACATATAAAAGGAAGTTTGAAACCTTCCCCTCAAGTTATCTGCCTGGAGTTATCACATATTACGAAATTTATGCCATTTCCTTGAGTAGTTGGGACTCTGAACGATGACAGGCTGCCTCTGCCTCCTTATTACGCCGTACACACACTAGACCAGAGCGATGAAAATGGCAATACGACCCTAAAGCGCACAGCTTTAATATCATCTCAGAGGGGAAGATTTCATAACTCTCTTGAGATAGGCAGAATGCCTGTACATACCCTCAATTTTAATTGGCTAGAGAAATATACACCAAATTCCTGATTGGTTAATAACTTAAGGAAGAAGGAAGCCGTCGGAGTGTTGACAACTGTAACACATGAAAAAAACAATCTACAAAAACTTAGGGTTTACGAACATTGAAAATTTCCTTAAAAATGAATTGTCCGTAATCCCGCCAGAGGGGGCTCATAGACCGATAGTCGAGACATCTAATGGTTGGAGGTCCACGTACCTTGTTTTACATTAGTTCCAAATTCACCACACAGATGGCCTTCTAGAAGGCGCGCAGTTCAACGGGACGGAGAGGATGTACCCGCGGTACAGAATTAAGGTACGTCCGTCTAACAGGTGACAGAAGAGACTCTTCTAAGCAACTTATGCCGAGAAATTGTCAGCTACATTTAAGTTTAAAATTAAATGCTGAAAAGTAAATATTTTATGGTTTTCAGGAACTCTTCAGTCAGCAGTGGTAAACTAAGTCTACTGTTACTAGAGGGGGTTGGGGCGATGCAAGGTTGGTGAGGGGAACTTGTTGTGTAATCCAAACATGACTTTCTATGCTGACAGGGGTAAGAAGGGAAGGGAGTCAATACATTGACCCCGAGACACATTGACCTAGAACACTCCACAGCCTTGAATGGGAGGGCGACCTGGAGAAATCACAGCTGTGTTGACGTTCTGTTTAGCAGAGGGAAGTATCGAGTGGTTATTGATTCCTCAAAACCACTGATCGAAGTTTTGTAATTTATTTTCTCCTACATAACTTTTTTTCTATTTTGCTTTACGTCGCACCGACACTGATAGGTTTTATGGCGACGATGGGACAGGAAAGGCCTAGGAATGGGAAGGAAGCGGCCGTGGCCTTAATTAAAGTACAGCCGCAGCATTTGCCTGGTGTGAAAATGGGAAACCACGGAAAACCATCTTCAGGGCTGTCGACAATGGGGTTCGAACCCACTATCTCCAGGATGCGAGCTCACAGCAGCACGATCCTGACCGCACGGCCAACTCGCCCGGTCCTACATAATTAAGAGGAGTAATTTCCTTAAAGATATTTGCTTATAATTCCTTCTTGCACCACATGTTCAAATGGCATACCTTATTTCAATTTCAGCCTGTATAGTGTACTCCACCACCGTCCTGTCCCTGAACCGATTGTAGAGAAATTACGTTTATCCGTTTGCCCGTGAGTCAAAACAGACAAACAAGCAAATAGGAAGACAGACAAAAGTTGAACTGAATCATTTCCGACTTCATAAACCTAACCCGAGATTTTTAAAACAGAATTATCATACAAAAATTTGAAGATTACAGACAAAATTATGATGTTATTTATATACAAGATGACCAGGATCGTATGTTCCAAACCCTAGCCGACGTTATACAGGAACGCTCAACCCCGAGATGTCCTATGATTTGAAAATGAAGATCTGTGGTTCGATCTTACCCAGCAGTAACTCCCAGAAATTAACGTGAGTTATTCTTCCCTGAATATTTTATACACAAACTTGATTTAAAAAATACACTGACTGACAGAGCAAATGCAACACCAAGAAGGAGTGGTCAGAACTTTATGCCAATTGCAGGGTAGACTGATGTCACTGAGGTATGCTCATGATGTGAAATGCGCTGCTGTGCTGCGCACGTAGCGAACGATAAATGGGACACGGCGTTGGCGAATGGCCCACTTCGTACCGTGATTTCTCAGCCGACAGTCATTGTAGAACGTGTTGTCGTGTGCCACAGGACACGTGTATAGCTAAGAATGCCAGGCCGCCGTCAACGGAGGCATTTCCAGCAGACAGACGACTTTACGAGGGTATGGTGATCGGGCTGAGAAGGGCAGGTTGGTCGCTTCGTCAAATCGCAGCCGATACCCATAGGGATGTGTCCACGGTGCAGCGCCTGTGGCGAAGATGGTTGGCGCAGGGACATGTGGCACGTGCGAGGGGTCCAGGCGCAGCCCGAGTGACATCAGCACGCGAGGATCGGCGCATCCGCCGCCAAGCGGTGGCAGCCCCGCACGCCACGTCAACCGCCATTCTTCAGCATGTGCACGACACCCTGGCTGTTCCAATATCGACCAGAACAATTTCCCGTCGATTGGTTGAAGGAGGCCTGCACTCCCGGCGTCCGCTCAGAAGACTACCATTGACTCCACAGCATAGACGTGCACGCCTGGCACGGTGCCGGGCTAGAGCGACTTGGATGAGGGAATGGCGGAACGTCGTGTTCTCCGATTATTCACGCTTCTGTTCTGTCAGTGATAGTCACCGCAGACGCGTGTGGCGTCGGCGTGGAGAAAGGTCAAATCCGGCAGTAACTGTGGAGCGCCCTACCGCTAGACAACGCGGTATCATGGTTTGGGGCGCTATTGCGTATGATTCCACGTCACCTCTAGTGCGTATTCAAGACACGTTAAATGCCCACCGCTACGTGCAGTATGTGCTGCGGCCGGTGGCACTCCCGTACCTTCAGGGGCTGCCCAATGCTCTGTTCCAGCAGGATAATGCCCGCCCACACACTGCTCGCATCTCCCAACAGGCTCTACGAGGTGTACAGATGCTTCCGTGGCCAGCGTACTCTCCGGATCTCTCACCAATCGAACACGTGTGGGATCTCATTGGACGCCGTTTGCAAACTCTGCCCCAGCCTCGTACGGACGACCAACTGTGGCAAATGGTTGACAGAGAATGGAGAACCATCCCTCAGGACACCATCCGCACTGTTATTGACTCTGTACCTCGACGTGTTTCTGCGTGCACCGCCGCTCGCGGTGGTCCTACATCCTACTGAGTCGATGCCGTGCGCATTGTGTAACCTGCATATCGGTTTGAAATAAACATAAATTATTCTTCCGTGCCGACTCTGTTTTTTCCCCAACTTTCATCCCTTTCGATCCACTCCTCCTTGGTGTTGCATTTGCTCTGTCAGTCAGTGTACTAGGATAGTACCTGACGTCAAGTTTCGAGACACCTTTCCCAGTTCACGCCTCAGTTAAACCTCAGAACTAGTGTTAAAAAGTGACCATATTCTTGAACTCATTCAAGACTGCTTGAGTAACTATAGTTGAGGCCCCTGACTTCAATGCTCAATGTTGAGGGAACAGTTCCGGGTGCAGTCGGTTGACATTTATGAGAGTAGCAGATCAGTGTCAGTAGATTTCCTGGCACGTTAAAGAACCTTTCTTCAAGATGATCTTCCGACACCCCAGAGTCTCTTAAAATCTGTAACAATTAGACAATCTTAATTAAACACAAACTGTTGATTCTTATTAGACTCATTCAAACAAAGTTCTTACTCAGATAATAAAGCTCCGGCTAGTAACAAATTATGCCGGCCCCGTGGTGTAGGGGTAGCATGCTTGCCTCTTACCCGGAAGCCCCGGGTTCGATTCCCGGTCTGGTCAGGGGTTTCTAACTGGACCTGAGAGCTGGTTCGAGGTCAACTCAGCCTACGTGATTAGAATTGAGGAGCTATCTGACGGTGAGATAGCAGCCCCTGTCTAGAAAGCCAACAATAACGGCCGAGAGGATCCGTCGTGCTGACCACACGACACCTCGTAATCTGGGCCTTCGGGCTGAGCAGCGGCCGCTCGGAAGGCCAAGGCCCTTCAAGGGCTGTAGTGCCATGGGGTTTGGTTTGCTTAGTAACAAATTATATGAACGTGCCGTCTGGCAACGTCTTCCAAGAAGGATTATGGAACATACTGTAACTAAACTTAAAGCTCTTAGCTTAGAATATATTTCACATGCATTTATTGAATTTGGAACACAGTGGGCAGCAGTGAAAACATACATCGCCTATCAGACGAACCTTGTAAATCAAGGAAGTGCTTGGGGTTCACGAACACCATGTACCTATATTCTCTACATTAAAGGAAGCAACAACAACAACTTAATAATAATAATAATAATAATAATAATAATAATAATAATAATAATAATAATAATAATAATAATAATAATAATTGCTTTACGTCCCACTAACTACTCTTTTACGGTTTTCGGAGACGCCGAGGTGCCGGAATTTAGTCCCGCAGGAGTTCTTTTACGTGCCAGTAAATCTACCGACACGAGGCTGTCGTATTTGAGCACCTTCAAATACCACCGGACTGAGCCAGGATCGAACCTGCTAAGTTGGGGTCAGAAGGCCGGCGCCTCAACCGTCTGAGCCACTCAGCCCGCCTCAACAACAACTTATTCCTATTATTATTATTATTATTATTATTATTATTATTATTATTATTATTATTATTATTATTATTATTATTATTATTACTATTATTATTCGGTGGTACACATATTAACACATTCGGCCGAACAGTTCTTTAGGGTCTTGGCCTGTCAAGAAGATTTCAGTTCACTCCGACGGCCAGCAGATACTGGAATGTCACAAGGTCAGCGTAACGACATCCTTATTCATACTGTCTGGTTTTCTTGATCCGGTCCGCTTCCTCTCGTATCATACAGCTCCTCATTTTATCTCACGAAGGATGAGTGAACCTCATTTCAGTGCTCACTCCCCAATTAAAATCCCTGGCCTCACCAGGAATCGATCCCGGGACCTTCAGGTAAGAGACAAGCACGTCACATTTACACCACTGGGCTGGCCACGCATATTAATGTTACAAAGAAGGAAAAGTTATAAGGTGTTTTCAAGCACTATTCTTTTAATTAACATAATGGAAGTTGTTGTTAGTTCATATTAGGGGCAACGACATCTTTCGTCATCAGCTCTCTTTGCTTACGAGTGTTGATAACCTATACTTTCCTAAGTCAGTCGAGGTATCACTAACTGAATTACTGAAGAATTAATTAGAGTGGGTGCCCCGCGAGTGATGAGCAGTCCTTCCTTCCTTCCTTCCTTCCTTCTTTCCATCAACGTTCATGTACTTAACGAGCCTGAGCTTCACTCACGATGGATCATCATTCAAATCGTCCGACTCGTTGGCTGAACGGTCAGCGTACTGGCCTTCGGTTCAGAGGGTCCCGGGTTCGATTCCCGGCCGGGTCGGGGATTTTAACCTTAATTGGTTAATTCCAATGGCACGGGGGCTGGGTGTATGTGTTGTCTTCATCATCATTTCATCCTCATCACGACGCGCAGGTCACCTACGGGTGTCAAATAGAAAGACCTGCACCTGGCGAGCCGAACCCTTCCTGGGATATCCCGGCACTAAAAGCCATACGACATTTCATTTCATCATTCAAATCTATTATTTGTCTTTACTTAATCCTCAGACATCAAACTTCCTAGTTCATGCACAGCCTCGGATGGGAGGGCGACCTGGGGAAATCACAGCTGTATCGACGTTCTGTTTAGCATTGGTGAGTATCCAATTATTATTGACTTCTGAAAAACAATGACTGAAGTTCGGTGATTTATTTTCTTTTACACTAATTAAAACAGGAGTCCAGCTTCCCCTTGTGGGCTTCCAGAAACCAGCATCTAAATTACTCTGTTCACATTCACTGTCTGTATATGACTAAAATATTATCTTATCTATTTCACCTCATCGACAGGCTTTTTGTTGATGGTGGCGGTGCTTTATATACTAGAATCACGTTTTATTTTTAGCTTCGAACACTGTTCTATGTGTCTGATACTGTCCTCTGTGTAACATATGAAGTCCAAAAAGGAATGAGTAACTCCAACCACTCGAAGTACACATACAGTAAAAGATTAACCGATTGTCTTTCTTCCGTCAGGCAGATTCTCAGTCGAGCTTCCAAGGAAAAACAATCCTATAAAATAACATTTAACCAGAGACGGAAATCCAACTGGGAGTGTTCCGGTAATCCATTGTAATTGGGAGCTTCTTCAGTCTCCCTCTTCTTCTTCTTTTCCTTCATCTGTCTTCATCATTTTGGCATGTTCAAACCATCTCAGCTTATCCTTTTTCTGTTTTAAGAAGGGCTACCGTTGTCATATATTTCCGGAGCAGCGCTGCATTTGCGAATTTAACCATGCCCAATGGCTTCCTTCAACAGTTGCCACGCAACATGCAACGTTGGAGACATTAACAGTGTGTGTGACCGTCTTGCAGAGAGTGTTTAAAATGTGATCAAACCGCAAACTGCGAGATACCGACCGTGATTTATTTCTTCGAAGCCCCAAACATTAAACCAGCTGACATTCATCGCCAAGTGTGTGAAATGTATGGTGAAATTGAAATGACGGACAGAATGGTGAGTAAATGGGTTCGAATGTTCAAAAAAGGTCGTCAAAATGCACATAACGTTCCGTGGACCGGACGGACCTCTGTCATCACAGATGATTTGGTGTGTGCGGTGGAAGCAAAAGTTCCTGATGACAGATGGTACACAATTTCGCCACTCTCTCTGCTTTAGGTGGCTTTCATCACAAGCGACGTCTTTCTATAATGATGGCGTACAAAATTTGGTGTCGCATTATGGCGAGTATCATAATAATGATGGTGACAAAGTGGAGAATTAGTGTAAGATGTGTATAATCCAAAGAAAATAATATTACCTTTCTCTGGAAAAATGTTGGCATTAACTTGTAAGAAACGTGCCTAGTATCAACTTCTTTTTAACACATGTCTTCATTGTCTCTTATATATTCTGAAAAATAATTCACATGCAATTCTTGTACCCAATATTCACCTATTCTCTCATCATTGGACATACTGTATCACAGCTCCTCAAGTTATTATACAATCGATAATAATTTACTTTTTTTCTGTATTTTTAGCCTTCGTTTGAGATAATATCCTTGTTCCATGGGAGTTGCAAACTCCGTGTTAGAATACACGCCCTATCTCCTCCAGGAGATTCCAACATTTAACATTGTACTGCCATTTATTTCACTTCCGAAGTAATTGAAACGCTCCTTACTTTAATATATTTATCTTCAATCTCTACTATTCATCCCGCTTCCGCCCTACCTCTTGCCACCAGATTTGTCTTGCTTTCCTCCACAGAGTTTCTGACTATTCTCCAGTAACCCAGCTTGTCATTTACAGCATTCGGTTGTTCTTGGACGCCTCTAATATCCCTTCCTCAAATCATAATTTCATCAACAAATAATATTATGTTCATTCTTGCAACTTCGTGAGTTCCTTGTACTGCCCTTCGTTATTTCATAAATGATTCAATTATTTCATCCATGTGATCGACTGTGTCCATTTCAGCTGTACCTGTATTGTTTCATGACAATGAAGTTAAAAATGTAAACCTACAATCTGTTTTCCAGTCGGTGACCGGGTCAGGGGTGCAATGAATGAAGCCCAATCTTGCGGCGATGATAGGAATTGTGCCGGCTGCCCTCTTCTGGGGCAATGATTAATGATTGATAGATGGAACGAAAGGATATTGGAGAGTGTTGCTAGAATGAAAGATTACAGGGAAAGCAAGAGTACCCGAAGAAAAAGCTGTCCCGCCTCCACTTTGTCCAGCACATATCTCACATGGAGTGACCGGAATTTGAAGCACGGAACCCAGCGGTGAGAGGCAGACGCCCTGCCACCTGAGCCACGGAGGCGCGACATTGAAGTTATTCTACTACATTCTGGTTACACTTTTCGTTAAAATGCCACATCAGGAATTTCACATTGATCTTTTCACTTGTGTGACTGTTAAATGCTGTGATCACAAGACACGAGATTGATTGATTGATTGATTGATTGATTGATTGATTGATTGATTGATTGATTGATTGATTGATTGATTGATTGATTGATTGATTGATTGATTGATTGATTGATTGATTGATTGATTGATTGATTGATTGATTGATTGATTGATTGATTGATTGATTGATTGATTGATTGATTGATTGACCAACGCTTGGTTGGGTGTTTGGCTCCTGTACTGAAGGTAGTTGGGATCGTATCCTGGCCCGAATATCACCATAAATTTATCTGTTCGCCGCACTGAGCTTTCAGTACTCAGTAAGTAATAAAATATTTTCCCTTCTTGTTTTGATGATCCTTGATCTTCAGCACGTTCTGAACTACTATGAATTTGATAGTGTTGTTATTTCTCTGTGTTGGGAATGGATTGTGCGCGTGTTTATGCCAACCAATCCAAACTAAACCTTAAAATAGTGGTCTAGATGAGTTACCGTACTATGAAGGGAGGGAAGGTATTATTCTCTAAGACTAGAAAGTATTACGGGTCTTAATAACATTTCATTTTTGATTCCTCCTGCTTGCGTCATTATTTTATGTAATGAAGTCTATTTGTAAACGTTATTCCGTTTTATCAGTTCAACAAATTTTAAACATTTATTTATTTTCTTTCTTTCTTTCTTTCTTAACCCGTTTACCCTCCAGGGTTGGATTTTCCCTCGGACTCAACGAAGGATCCCTCCTCTACCACCTCAAGGGCAGTGTTCTATAGCGTGAGAATTTGGGGCGGGGGATACAACTGTAAAACAGGAACAGTACCTCGTCCAGGCGGCCTCACCTGCTGTGCAGAACAGGGACCTTGTGAGTGGATGGGAAGATTCGAATGGATAGACAAGGAAAGGGGAAGAAAGCGGCCGAGGCTTTAAGTTAGGTACCATCCCGGTATTTGCCTGGAGGAGAAGTGGGAAACCACGGCAAACCACTTCCAGGATGGCTGAGGAAGGAATCGAAACCCATTTACTCAGTTGACCTCCCAAGGCTGAGTGTACCGTGCTCCAGTCCTCGTACCACGATTCAAATTTCGTGGCAGAGCCGAGAATCGAACCCGGTCCTCCGGGGGTAGCAGCTAATCACACCACTACATCACAGACGTGGGCCATTTATTTATTTTATTTTATTTTTTATTTACTTATTTATTTATTTATTTATTTATTTATTTATTTATTTATTTATTTATTTATTTATTTATTTATTTATTTATTTATTTATTTATTTATTTATTTATTTATTTATTTATTTATTTATTTATTTATTTATTTACGTACTTACTTATTTACTGTAATTATTTATTTAACTACCATTTTAACCGTCCTTCGTACGGGAATTTTCAGTGGATTATATGTTTTCTTCAGGAATTTATGCGAAGTAACATGGCTCTATTCACACGTCTAAATGCGACATGTTAAAATTATATTTTCCTACGACAGCGCGTGGCAGTAACATGAAATATGACGAAGCTGAACATATTCGAGAGAGAATGAGAACGATTTCCGAATTCATTGTACGGTACAGTTCCTGGTCCGAAGTTGTGCGAAATTCTCCATGGTTCTCAGGTTGCATATTGTATGTCCGACCACTTGCGTGGCGCTCTGACATTGATGATACCTTCCTTAATATCTGTCCTATCGAAAAGAGTAAAATGGCTCTTTGTTTTTCCCCGTTATCCACCTTGAAGTGACATGCAGGACATGCCCTACGGGGCTTGGACTAAAAATCCAACTTTTCGTAATCATTTGCGTTGTTATCCGTCGTACGATAAATGCGTACATGGCATAAAGGAACGGGAACAACATATTCTTAAACGTTTGTTGTATACAGTCTTTTGATAGACCTAATGTCAACGAAAATAAAACCAAACCAAACCTCACGGCACTTCACGCCCTTAAAAGAGCCTTGGCCTGCCCAGCGACTGCTGCTAAGCCCGAAGGCCTGCAGATTACGAAGGGTCGTGTGGTCAGCAGGACGTATCCTCTCGGCCGTTATTCTGGGCTTTCGAGACCGGGGCCGCCATCTCACCGTCAGATAGCTCCTCAATTCCAGTCATGTAGGCTGAGTGGACCACAAGCCAGCCCTCATGTCGAGAGAAAAATCCCTGTCCTGGCCGGGAATCGAACCCGGGGCCTCCTGGAGAGAGGCAGGTACGCTACCCCTACACCACGGGGCCGGCAATGTCAACGAAAATATTTGAGAATAGTCTTCCTAAAGTAGCAACTCTATGATTTTTTTGCTAGTTGCTTTACGTCGCACCGACACAGGTAGGTCTTATGGCGACGATGGGACAGGGAAGGGCTAGGAGTGGGAAGGAAGCGGCCGTGGCCTTAATTAAGGTACAGCCCCAGCATTTGCCTGGTGTGAAAATGGGAAACCACGGAAAACCATTTTCAGGGCTGCCGACAGTGGGGTTCGAACCTACTATCTCCCGAATACTGGATACTGGCCGCACTTAAGCGACTGCAGCTATCGACCTCGGTGGCAACTCTATGTGATTACCATTACATCATATGCACCTGATAACACAATCCGGAGTGATTAGATTTCAAATAAATGGTTTGGTTGAAATAAGTACACCAGTTTTCCAGTTTTAGGAATATACAAGCAGTTAGACAGACAGGCACCAAAAGGAAAAGTTCTACCTCATGTTTAATCGGTGTTCAGTTAATATTCAAGCCGAGAGAGATGTTATGCATTCTCTGATTTCCTCCTGTTACGGATCCTTCAAATAACTGTAGGTGTGCGAGGGTGTTCGTCACTGGTTGCACAGCATAAAGCCCGTAGAAAATAGTATCCTCCTCCGTCACTTGAAGAGTAAGCGAAATTATGTACACAACAAAAATTATTTAAAACGAAGGGGCGTTTCACATTTAGTTCACAGATTTTAGAGATAAGCTTTAGTGTAAGGCGAAACTGAAAACAAACCTCTTTTGGTCTTCCTATAAACCCCCACTCTATTCAGTGATTTATAAATGATATGCATATTAACACGTGCTCCTGGAATATTAGACTGTAAATATGAAGTTTGGTCGAGATATAATTTATAGTGTAAAAAATTGAAAAACTCTTCTTTTAATCCGAAAAACCCCAAGTCAATTTAGTGATGTTTAAATGACATGGATACCAAAATCTGCTTCTGGATTATTAGACTCTAAATATGAAGTTTGGTACGGACATAGTCAATAGTGTAAGAGAAATTTGAAAAAAACCTCTTCTGGTCTTCCTATAAACCCTCAGTCTGTTCAGTTATTTTTCAAAGATATGGATACTGGAACCTGCTCCTGGATGCGTAGACTCTAAACGTGAAGTTTGGTCGAGATATAGGTCTAATCAATAGAGTAAGATAAAATTTAAAGAAATCTCTTCTGGTCTTCATATGAACCCCCAGTCTGTTCAGTGATATTTAAATAATATGCATATCGAAACCTGATCCTGGCTGAGTAGAATCTAAATATGAAATTTGTCGAAATATAATCAGTAGTGTAAGAGAAAATTGAAAACTTCTTCTGGTCTTCCTATAAGCCCCTATTCTGTTCAATGATATTTAAATCAGATGCATATCAGCACGTGGTACTGAATGAGTAAACTAAATATGAAGTTTGGTCGAGATATAATCAATAGTTTAAAACCTACAACCTGTTTTCCAGTCATTGACTGTGCTAGGGATGTAATGAATGAATCATATATAGGCTATTAGCATGATTAATGACTGATAGATGCTACGAAATGAGAATGGAGAGTGTTGCTGGAATGAAAGATTACAGGGAAAACCGGAGTATCCGGAGAAAAACCTGTCCCGCCACCGCTTTGTCCAGCACAAATCTCACATGGAGTGACAGGGATTTGAACCACGGTATCCGGCAGTGAGAGGCCGACGCGCTGCCGTCTGAGCCACGGAGGCTTTTTTAATCAATAGTGTAAAAGGAAATTGAAAACATCTCCCCTGGTCTTCGTATAAACACCCAGTCTGGTAAGTGATTTTTAAAAGATATGCATATCGTAAACTGCTTCTCCATGAGTAGATTCTAAATATGAAGTTTGGTTGACATATAATCAATAAAGTAAGAGAAAACTGAAAAGAACACTTCTAGTCTTCCTATAAATCCCCAGTCCATTCAGTGATTCTTGAATGATATGCATATCAAAACCTGCTCCTGGATGTTCCTGCTCTAAATATGAAGTTTGGTTGAAATCTATCCAGCCGCTTACCCGTGATGGTGGAACAAACAAACAGACACGAAAGCTAAAAGCTAATGTATGGTCTTGGTTTGACCTAAAAAGGTTAAATACACCAAAATTTGGCGAAATAAATGACTTTACAGACAGCGGACCTCCTAGAATTTCCTTTATAAAACTTGTTCGTCTGAAAGTGCTGTGCTTAAATTAATATTCCTGTCCAGTTTCATATGATACTAACTACAGTACAATCCCCCACCACACCAACTAGGCCAGGACGTCTTCGTCCGTGTCTCTTTGTACATGCTCACCAGAGGAATTCCCTTCATTATATTCCTTTCTACGTACTCTGAAGTCATATAAATTCTTCTGATAAAGGCCAGGCAGACTTAAGTCGCCAACATGCTAATAAACTCCTAGAAATTTCACATTAAAATTCGAAACCAGCAAGTTATGCTCATATACCGTCTTAAGCGGCCTAGTTCATCGCTGAGGACAACACATTCTTCCTAGAGCGTATTAAGTATTACGTCAGATATTCTCGGGGGATAAAAGAATTAACAAAAATCAGCTTTTTAATGCCACTCTATATTCCGAGTCATAGTGAATATAGTCGTATTCATCGTTCCTGAAAAGAAAATTCGTGTTGTAACATTATTTTGCTGCAAATGCCAGCTAATCGTTCAGGAGGGACGTCCTCGTAATAGGTACATTTAACATGAATTATAGACTGTATTACGACACTCATCAGCTTCATCTATAGATCCTCGTCCTTTTTTACTTAATCTGAACAATAAGAACTAGGACTTATTTTTATTGATAACACTTACTCATACAGCATAGGTACAACCACTTACCACTCGGGGATCGCTGTAGCAATGGAAATCCACACAATGTGTTTGAAAGCCACTCGAGTTTGCCTATCAACGCATAGGTCTAGGTGCAGGGGTTAATGTTAGGGGGCAATCGAAAAATACGTAAATAGGAAACATTGTAGTTAGTGGGATTTAACAAAGCTATGTATAATACCCGAGACCGGGAGAGTCGATAATTTTATTTATTTATTTATTTATTTATTTATTTATTTATTTATTTATTTATTTATTTATTTATTTATTTATTTATTTATTTATCTATTTATTTATTTATTTATCAGGAACCCAGTCCATTCATTCATCCCTTCAATGATTCATTCATTCATTCAATCATTCATTCACACAGAATTGAATGTTCTCTTCATAAAGGGCGGGTTCCGCAGCGGTAGGCTTAAAGAATACATTCAATTCATTCATTAAATCAGTCACTCATTAATTAATGCTCTCTCCCCAGTTGGTAACTATCCGTGACAGGGTGAGAATAATATGTATTCATTCATTCATGCACGAGCACAATTCAATCATGAAATCATTCATTCACCAATTCATATAGGCACTCAGCCATTCATTCACTCAAAATGTAAGCTGTAATGCTAGGATAACGCTATAAAGACATGTGACACGAAAGTAAGCACTAATAAAACTTAGGGAGGGTAAGATACATGTTTGTCCTAGACCATATAACTCTGTTAACATTTAGGACAAAAATAAATAAATAAATAAATAAATAAATAAATAAATAAATAAATAAATAAATAAATAAATAAATAAATAAATAAACTTAAAAACTATCATTTATAAATTGGGTAAAATAGTTTATAAGTTTAATTGTAATGTTAAATGTAGTATTAGATAAATAGTAATAAGGAAAGTAATGTATGTATCAAAACACATTTTGGATTACAATAAATGATTACTACCCCCTCCCCCTCCCAGTTTCAGGTGATCCAAAACTGGGGGAAGACAGTATTCCATTATATTATATTCTACAGGAAGGTTTCGTGAATTACCATTATTCGATTTATCACGTCGTTTCCTTCTCGAAGAAATTGCTCCAGATAGATATGACATGTCTCGTATTGAGACCATTTCTAACTAATGTAGCAACCAATTTGCGCCAATCCTTTTGCATCTGTAAGTCTTGTCGTAAAATTCCGACACAGTCACACCCAAATGTGTGGTAATTCCTGTACAGTTCAACGCCCGTTTTCCATTAAGAACTATTTGATAATGGCTACGGACACCTCCTCTGTGCGACAGTCGACCCAACGAGCAGCAGTTCGACATCATCCCACGCTTGAGTTAGCTCCACATGACACTGACGTGAATTTCTACAACGCAAAAATGCAGTTTTCACGCATGGCAGCAGTTCAACTTATATACATCTTGGAGCACAGCCGATAACACACGTACTTTTCCGCCACCAGTGCAGATAGAGGCCAACCGTCGTTGGCAATCAGTAGTGGGTAACACGAGTGATCAGACATTTACATAGCGGAATTATCGTGCTGTCATGTGTTCACGGCTGCCACGGCATGTAAAACGAGTACATACAATAGGACAGACGCGGTATTGACCCTTGTTAATGAACATCAGAGAAGATGATGGAAATGGCCTCATCTAAATAAAAATTGAAAACTAAGGATCTAAGAGTCTCGACTCCACTTCAATCAGAAACCACCGGCAGAACTCAACACGCGAAGATTCGTCTGGACGATTTAACGCATGCACAACAGTAAATTTGTAAGGATACAGATGATAGTGATTAGAACTCCCACTTGCACAGATAAACGTCGTTGAGATTTCGTCGGACTTTGTTCCAAGCTTTCTTTCAATCGAGCAATGTTTTCAGATTTTCGAACCCTTTTCGAACAGTTGTGGTTTATATTCTCTACAGAGCCCGTTACACGCCATTTTGCCACTAGGTTTTGCTTTGCAGACTTTGCTGGAGGTCTTGCCAAAACACTTCCAGCCTTAAACTCTTGCGCAAACAGTTCCGTACAGGTTTTCCACGAATCGTGATTCGCATATCACTCGACAATGAACACTCGCTGCTTGATCGGGACCACCATTTTATGTTCCACTCAACTGGTCACTAAACACTTCTGCTCCTCTCACTCACTCGTAAAGACACAGCGACGTACTCAGGAGATGCGCACGCTCAGACATATGACAGCAACTAATTGCTGCATCGAAATGAAGGTTTCCAGCATTTCCTGTGATGGGCAGTGGGGTCAATTCCGAGTCAGTAATATAAATATATTCCGGGCCAGTTTTATTTTGTCCACCCTGTACAAAATGCACGAAACATAGAGAAAATATGATTCCAAGACAGCCTCTAGGCCCTTTCTGCACAGATAAAAGAGAGCACATTTCAGTGATAGAAATCAAGCGAAAGAATTTCAATTCTCTACACATACACAAACAAAAAGTGATTAATCAAATTCATACTGGTTTTCCGGTAATATATATTTTGTTGAATGAAAGCTATTAATTAGCTTGGGAATGAAATAAATATAACCACTGACTACACATTTTACTATGAGACTGTTACCATTAATCTTAACATTTGCCTTACCTATCCAGAAACAGTCGTCTTCATAGCGAATACCGCAGGTTGTGTCCGTTTGTCCTGTAAAGAGATTGTCTGTATAAGGAGCAAAGAGAGATTCATATGTATTTTGAATAAAAGTTTTAAACTGATTACGATATGCTGGTTTGATCATAACCTCAGACAAGAAAGATAGATCTTGTGTTGATGTAGTAGGTGTTTCAGCAATAACATCTGTAGTTAAAAACTTAACTCGCATAGTTGGCTAATTATCGTAAGTTCTTCTTCCTCATCCTCTACTTCATCCCTATTCTGCTTCAGCTCTTCCTCATCCTGCTTCTCTTCTTCTTGTTCTTCAGGCATTTATTGTTCTTGCTTCTCTTTATCATGTTATGTTTGCATAGAAACAGAACTTGTAGTAGACTTGGGCAATGAAGTAGAATGAAAAATTCCTTTCAGTGGTGTACTTAGTTGCTTTTTCAAAAATCAAGCAGTGTCTATTTGAAAACGTTTAAGCTCTTCAAATTTTCTTCGAATGTTGTTTCGAGCATGGATTAAATCTTAAGTAATCTCTTTGCTGTATGATCTCATGATGGCGGTTTTTGATCAAGTGGAGTCTGTAACTCTGTGTTGATGCATATAAAATGATCAAAAGCCATGCGATACCATCCATAATGAAAATCACTTTCCTTATCAATAACTAAAAAGCCGTAACGATGTTATGACCAGCATGTAGCACACATACGTTTAAAGTCATTGAATGTCATATCAGTGTTAACATGATCATAAAACACATGTCGCACGTTGCGCTCATCTTGCCGAAGAAGCACAATAATACTTGCGTCGTCGCGTATCAACTACTTAGTCACACGAGAATAAGTTTGACATAAATAGATGCAATCTACATATTTATGTGGTCCCATACTAAAGTATGCACGAATAACGTTTTGCTGTTCTGTAGCGATATCGCCAAAGATCATAAGAGAATTGGGAAGCACATCATCCGGTGATGGTACTCGCTCATGTGCATTAAATTGAAAATATTTCGAACCATCTTTAACAAGATCGTGAATTACAATTTGTAGAATAGTCATAGTGGTTGATAGAGTGACTGCGAAAAAGTAAATATTCTCGAAGCGTATTCCATTTAAAGAGGTAATGAGCGTGAGTAAAAGATTTGTCTTCTCGCATCCCGATGGGTCAGTTACAATACGTCAAATAGTAAAAGGAAACAAGGTTCCATGACGTATTTTTGTAGTTGTACCAAAACTAGGTAGGAGATGTGGCACTATGCCACTAACAGGTAGTGTGTCTTGCTTCTTTATAATATTCATGGTAACTGAATAATAAAGTAGCCCATAGTAATATATATACAAATGAAACCACAAGTAACTGTCAGTTATTGCTTACTGCTCTTGACGAGTAAAGTCGTGTAGAGAATGGTGACACAACGATATCCGAACGTTATGAAGAAGAAAACTAAAACAGATGAATGGAAAGAAGTTGTAAAGGCTGCACGAAAAGCTACTCGAGGGGAATACAATCCGCGAGTAGCCATTACTAAGGCACTGCACGCAGCAAGAGTAAGAATTTCTCTGCAGAGCAAAGTTTTGTAAACGTGCACGAATTATTCCTGTACGAAAACGAGGAGGATCTCTTCCTGCTCTGTTTACTGGACTAGCAGCTTTAGGTTCTTTGCTGGGTGGTGTTAATGCTGTAGCAAGAACTGTTAAGACTGTGGAAGAAGCAAAGCAACAGTTGCAAGACCGTGAACGTCAGAACTAGACAATAGAGGCAATTGCATTTCCAGGCAAAGGCGTACACGTAAAGCTAGCGCCATGCAATAAAAGCGCTCGGCATCTATCTATATATATAAAATAACTTGTCTTGACTGACTGACTGACTGACTGACTGACTGACTGACTGACTGACTGACTGACTGACTGACTGACTGACTGACTGACTGATTCATCATCGCCGAGCCAAAACTACTAGACATAAAGAAATGAAATTTTGGGGATATATTCACATAAAGATGTAGGTGCTCGCTAAGAGAGGATTTTTTGATATACCGTCGGTAGGGGGTGAAAAGGGGGGTGAAATTTTAAAATGAGTGTATCTATATCCCAAAATTTTAAAAGTTTACAGATGTAAAAATTGGTATTTAGAATCTTCCTTAAAAATAAGGAAACACGTATTTTTTTGTTTTTCAGCAAATCCCAATAGGAGGGGTGAAAAGGGTGAAAAAGGGGTTGAATGCCTTTAATCAGGATACCGGTACTTATATCTCCGAGACTGAAGATAATACAGACCTGTAAATTTGTACTTTTGATCTCTTTTAAAAACAAAGAAACACGTATTTTTGGTTTTTGGAAATTCCAATCAATGGGAGGGTGAAAAGGGGGGTGAATTTTTAAAATGAGTGAATCTATAGATCGAAACTTAAAGTTTACAGATGTAAAAATTGGTATTTAGAATCTTCATTAAAAATAAAGAAACATGTATTTTTTCGGAAAATCCCAATAGGTTGGGTGAAAAGGGGTGAAAAAGGGTTGAATGCCCTTAATGAGGATACTTATATCTCAGAAACTGAAGATATTACAGACCTGAAAATTGGTGTTTGTGATCTCCTTTAAAAATGAAGAAAAACGTATATTTTTGTTTTTGGAAAATCCAATTAATGGGGAGGGGTGAAAAGGGGGTGAATTTTTAAAATGAGTGTATCTACATCTCAAAAATTTTAAAGTTTATAGTGTAAAAATTGGTATTTAGAATCTCCTTTAAGAATAAAGAAACACGTGTTTTTTTGTTTTCGGAAAATCCCAATTGCAAGGGTGGAAAAGGGTGAAAAATTAGTTGATTGGCTTTCATGAGGCTACTTATATTTCAGAACCTGAAGATATTACAGACCTGAAAATTGATATTTGGGACCTACTTTAAAAATAAAGTAACAGGTATTTTTTCGTTTTTGGAAAATCCAAATAATGGGAGGTGAAAAGGGGGGTGAATTTTTAAAATGAGTGTGTCTACATCTTAAAACTTTAAAAGTTTACAGATGTACAAATTGGTATTTAGAATCTCCTTTAAAACTAAAGGAACACGTATTTTTTGTTTTCTGTAAATCCCAATAGGAGGGGTGTAAAAGGGTGAATAATGGGTTGAATGCCTCTAACGAGGATACATATATCTCAGAAACTGAAGATATTACAGAACGAAAATTTGTATATGGAATCTCCTTTAACAATAAAGAAACACGTATTTTTTGTTTTTGGAAAATCCAATTAATGGCGGTTAAACAGGAGTGACAAATTAGTGTGAATTTTTTGAAACGCAATATCTGCAGAATATCTGAGAAACGTAAAATGTTACAGACGTAAAAAGTGGGTATTTGGAATCTCCTGCAAATGTAAAGAAATATAAGTGATTTCTTTTTGGAAACTCCACTTAAAGGGGAACTAGAAAGGGGTGAAATTTTAAAATGAGAATTTCTACAGTATATCTCAAAAAACTTAACCTGTTACAGAAGTGAAAAATGGTATTGTTTTATCTCTATTAAAAATAAAGAAACGTGTATTTTTAGTTTTCGGAAATACCATTTGGGTGGAAGGGGGGGTAAAGGTGACTGAAAATGGTGTTATTTTAATTAGGCTACTGATATCTCAAAAATGAAGATGTTACAGACGTGAAATGTGATATTTGGAATCTGCTTTAAAAGTAAGGAAACGTATTCCCGGAAAATCCAAGAAGGGGGAGGTGAAAGAATTGAAAAATGAATTGACTTAATTGTATGAGAATATATACATCTAATAAAAACCAAAGTTGTTACAGACGTGAAAATTGGTATTTGGATCTCATTTAAAAACAAAGAAAAACGCGTTTTGGGGAGACAACCATCTTGGGGAGCGGGAGTGAAAAGCAATTGAATTCCTTTCATGAGGACACGTAAATCAAAAACTGAAGAAGTTAGAGTCGTGATAATTGGTATTTAGAAGATCCTTTACTATTTAAGAAACAAGTGTTTTTTGCCGGGAAATTCACTTAGGGGAGCGGAGGAGTGTGAAAGGAAGTGAAAAAAGTGAATTATTTTATGGGGATACTTATATCTCAAAACTGAAGGTAATGGACGTGAACATTGGTGTTTGGAATCTCCTTTAAAAATAAAGAAACACATCTTCTTTTAATATTTTAGAGGGAGGGGTTAAATAAGCTTAACGGCGGTGGGGTGTAAATGGATGCTAGACCAATTTTGATTTTACTGTTCATAATGTACGTATAAGGAGCCTCCGTTGCTCAGGCTGTAGCGCACCGGCCTCTCACAGCTGGGTTCCGTGGTTCAAATCCCGGTCACTCCATGTGACATTCGTGCTGGACAAAACGGAGGTGGGACAGGTTTCTCTCCGGATACTCCGGTTTTCCCTGTCATCATTCATTCCAGCAACACTGTCCAATATGATTTCATTTCATTTGTCATGCATTAATCATTCCCCCAGAGGAGTGCGACAGGTTTCGGCAGCCGGCACAATTCCTATTGTCCTCGCTAGATGGGGCTTTATTCATTCCATTCCTGACCCTGTCGAATGACTGGAAACAGGCTGTAGATTTTCGATGTACTTATTCTGATGATAAACCGATCATTTTTAATCTTTGCTGGGTTCGTTTTCAACAGCCATCTTTTCCTTCGGAGAACGTTCTTAGATTATAGTAGACTCTCCTGGCATATAAATAAAAATTTAAACACATTTGAAATAAACGATAGGAATGAGATTGACCGTCAAATTGTTCACCTCTATAATAAGGTCAATAATGCACGGAAGTATGTCATTCGTATCTCCCGTAGACGACCTGCGTGTCGTGATGAGGATGAAATGATGATGAAGACGATACATACACCCAGCTCCTGTGCCAGCGAAATTAACCAGTGATGGTTAAAATTTCCGACCCTGCCGGGAATCGAAACCGGGTCCCCTGTGACTAAAGATCAGCACGCTAACCATTTAGCGGTGGAGCTGGACAATATCCGACACCGTGATAATAGTATTGATGAATTTATACTTTTGTTGCTTAGGCCTTGTCAACGCCGAGCATTGCTAACATGGAAATATTGCTCAATCGTGATAGCTGGGGATGGATTTTGTCATGATTGTCTTAATGTGCATATCGATAAGGAAAATTGTGAATATGATTTACATTGCATACCCTAATATCACAGAGTCGGAAGAAATCTAAATGTGAAAGCCTTGAATGTCGAAAGCTTATAAAACTGATCAACAATAATAATACATTGACTACTGTTGTGATGTGATTTGTCCCTTCTGCTGCCACTCATCTCCGATAGATGGGATTACAGCTGCGTCCCGAGTAAAACAGCATGCCTGAATATTGACGGAGAGTAGCTTGGGAGTTGTATAACTTTGCACATCCTATGTGATTGTTCCCTCAACGACAGGTAACAGCCAGTCATATATATACTTAATACGTCGAGTTGAACCTCTATGGACTGCGTGGTAACAACCAACTTCATTTCAGTGTCTAGGTCTTGTTCTTGTTCCGGCTTTGACTTCCTGCCAGTATCTTCTGAGCCCAGCGACGAGTGCCTGTTTATGCTCTTCAGACAAAGGTCCCTTCCGTCTCCTGGAAGTTGATGCCATTTGGAAACCTTGATAGTTGTTCACCAATCTTCTAAATGCGTTCCTGTCATGAATTTCTTGGTCTGAAATACCAATCTGCCTCTGATCTTTTTCGCATTCCTGGAACCATCTCGCCCTTGTTGCCTAAGATTGAATAAAATTCCATATTCTTTTTGTTAGTCGACCATCAGTCATCCTCAAGAGACCACCGTAGAATAATAGTCGTCTCTTCTTAATCGACGCTGTGAAACGTTCTGTCTTGCTGCACAAATCCTCATTTGGTCTCATTCGCCACTGTCCATCAATCCACCTATCACTTAGGATTTTTGATGATGATGATGATGCTTGTTGTTTAAAGGGACCTAACATCGAGGTCATCGGCCCCTAATGGTACGAAATGAAATAACAAAAAGTTCAAATTCATCCACTGCCCAAAATCAAATAAAAAGTCATGAAGAATGAATGGATGGACATGAACCCAACAAAAAACAAAAAAACAAACAAACAAAAAACAGTGGATCAGACTCAAAAAAGATCATAAATAATAGTGTTACTGACCAAGGGACCACTTATAAAGCACAATGATGCTTGATGTCTAAAGGGGTGCAAAATCCACGTCTAAGGCCCCACAGAACTTAGGATTTTTCTTAGCATCCTGCGCTCTCTTTTTTCCAGCCGGTCAGCTTGACTTTTACTACTCAAGGTCAAAGTTTCAGTCGCATATAAGCCCTCAGGTGTTACAACTATGTTATATTGTCGAACTTGGCACCTTTACTCATAGACTTTTTATTATAGATATTCTTTGTCATTTGGTATGCCTGGTCTAACTTCCTCATCCTGACATTAACTGCTTCCTCTTCTAATCCATTCTGCTGGATGACTTCACCAAGTCCGGCTCGTTGGCTGAATGGTCAGCGCACTGGCCTTCGGTTCAGAGGGTCCCGGGTTCGATTCCCGGTTGGATCGGGGATTTTAACCTCCATTGGTTAATTCCAATGGCCCGGGGCTGGGTGTTTGTGCTGTCCCCAACTTCCCTGCAACTCACACACCACACATAACACTATCCTCCACCACAATAACACGCAGTTACCTATACATGGGAGATGCCGCCCACCCTCATCGGAGAGTCTGCCTTACAAGGGCTTCACTCGGCTAGAAATAGCCACACGAAATTAATAATTAATTTCACCAAGATATCTGAAATTCTTGACACGACCGATTTTTTCAAGATTAGTGATCATCCATTCAGGTCCATCGCAGATGTTTGTCATATATTTTGTGTTCAGAATAGAAATCTGGAGTCCTATCTTTTCAACAACTTCTGGCAGCCTATTGATCTTGTTGACTGCTGAATCTATGTTGTTAGCAAAAATGCCCAGATCATCCGCAAAGGCCAGGCAGTCAACGTACATCCCTTTGTGCTTAGGACCAAGTCTAAACTGATCTTCCTTTGTTTCTTCTTGGTATACACTATAAAATTCAGTTGATAATTATTATTAATTATTATTATTGTTATTAGTTAAGTGTTTATGTAAATTTAGTTTGTTGTTCTATTTATACGGCACAATTTTACTGCAGAGACTGTCTGTCACCTTGGCTGAATGGTCAATGTAATGACCTTCGGTTCAGAGGACTCCGAACTCGATTCGCGGCCAGGTTGGGGATTTTAACTGCGTAGGGTTAATACCTCTAGTTCGGGGATTGGGTGCTTGTGTTCATCTTAATTCACATCTTTATTTCCATAAACATATCACACTAGCAACCATCACATAAACACGCAATAGTGAAAACATCACACCCCCACAAACGTTTGGCGTCAGGAAGGGCAACCGGCCGTAAAACCGGGTCAAATTTACACCACAGTCTGCCGATCCGAAGAAAATGGGGAAATGGTCAGGAAGAAAGGAGAAGATTAAGATGCTCTGACAGAGACAAGCCATAAACACACCAGCTTACACAGATAATCTGTTTGCTCCGAGTACATACTAGGCCTAATATTGAGATTAATATCACAGCATATCATATGGTTTTATTTCACTGCCAATTAGACTAATTTCTTCACTTTCATTTTTCAGTCTGAAAACAATGAAATTGTCTTTCTGCTAAATTCTCAGATAACATATAGTTTTATATGAATTTGACTGCATGTTGTAATATATAGTCATACAATACAAGACGCAGCATAAGAACAATCTAGGTACAACTCAAATTAGGTTGAGTAAAATAAGAAACTAGGAACCGAATGTGAATCAGAATGTAGAATTTCTTGTCAAAATATGACTAAACATTTCTGACCTAGTGTCTAATTTGGTAAATGTACACAATGTAACATATTAAAGTTTATTCGTGGAACCAGGAATGTGATTTATTTTCATCTAGAATGAAATAACCTCGCAGTACATTAATTGTGTAATTTCTTCAGTGGCTTACAGTCTAATTCGATGTTTGACTACCGGTAAACTTAATGATACCAACTGTATATTATTTGTTTTTTGATCACTTCTTAAATATAGCATCATAATTTGTGATAGCATATTAATAGATTTCTGATATCGTTATTTCTACCGCAATATTTTCCTCTTACTGAAGGTGTTGGCCTAAACATAAACGAGGTCATGACTCCAGAACTTACCATCCAATCGGGCCTTTAATTAACATACAATTCTGTCATTAAATTATACATTTCAAGTTTGCGTGGTGGAAAATCCGGAAAGTTGTAAATGTCTTCCAGACAACCTGAAGTCCCACTGTGTGGATGTCTTAATGTATTTGAAAATTAGTACACTTCTTTATATATTGGTGATGCCAAAGGCTTTAGGCTATAATATACTATGACAAATCATGGTACTTCAAAGAACATGAAAGTTACAGAATTATTATAGTACGATTTACGATTATTGTTTTGCATATAAAATCCAGTAGAGTGTAGCCTATATCTTTTGACACGGTTCATCATAACACACCAAAGTAATTTACAAGTATTACATACCGGAAATTGTTAACTTTATATACGGTCCCATTGACTTATCTTATTCTGTAATGCCTACAGTACAGTACATTACCTCACCAAAGTGTTAGTATCCAGGGTTACGATTGTTACATTTTAGACACAGTTCATGACATTACGCTTAAATGAATTAGAAATTGCACATACATTTTGTATACTGGAAAATCAGAGTAAACTTTTCAGAAGTGAGCGAGTTGGCCGTACAGTTATGGGCGCCGCTGTGAGCTTTCATTCGCGAGATAGTGGGTTCGAACCCCACTGTCGGCAGCCCTGCAAATAGTTTCCCGTGGTTTCCCATGTTAACACCAGGCAAATGCTAGGGCTATACCTTAATTAATCCACGGCCGCTTCCTTCATACTTCTAGGCCTTATCACATCCCATCGTCACCATAAGACATATCTGTGTCGGTGTTACGTAAAATAAATTGTAAAAGAAAATAATATATCGGTAAAGTGATTGGATTAGAATGTATTTGTGTGTAACATCTTAAGTGAATAACCCTCGCTGTATAAAGGTGTCTGTTGGTTATTCTTTGTATAATGGTGTTTCTTGTGAATAATTCTGCCCCTCATTAGACAGCCTATACTTTTGTCTCCCTTTCACACCCCCCTCCCCCCCCCCCTACACAACTTTCCGTAACATAAGTTACGCCTAACACATCTAATTTCGTTATCGTAGCTGGTAGCTAATTTTCTTTTCTTCCTCCCAGACACATAAATTAATATTGATGGCAACCCACTAAACACAAATTTGTTAGCAAGGTTATTTCCTATGACACCTTGTTCCATGAAATGTAAGCGAGACTCTGTCACCTCCAAATCTCTAAGGCCTGCTGAAAATATAATAACAAGTTTCGGTGGATATTTCATGATCTTACATTTCTAACATTTTACTCTCCAGAAACGTACAACCGAGCTCGATAGCTGCAGTCGCTTAAGTGCGGCCAGTATCCAGTATTCGGGAGATAGTAGGTTCGAACCCCACTGTCGGCAGCCCTGAAAATGGTTTTCCGTGGTTTCCCATTTTCACACCAGGCAAATGCTGGGGCTGTACCTTAATTAAGGCCACGGCCGCTTCCTTCCCACTCCTAGCCCTTCCCTGTCCCATCGTCGCCATAAGACATATCTGTGTCGGTGCGACGTAAAGCAACTTGCAAAAAAAAAAGGAAACGTACATTCCACTGGTGGACGTGGTGTTCCTGCTCTTTATCTCGGGGTGCTTGAAAATGGTGAAATGGGAAAGAGACTCTTACAAAGAGGATTGGTTTGCCACTGAAATACTTCCCATCTGAAGTCAGAATCATCATGATGGAGTAGGAGGGTTACACCCTCTCTCTGCAAAACAGATACGGGGACTGAAGGGGAGTGGTGTGAATAGCGAAGATGATATGAACGTTTTCGTTCACTTCCTGGCTGGCGCTTTATTATGTTGATAGTTGCTTGCTTGTGTTATATGCATTTCTTGGGGCAGAAGTTGATATTCTACTGATTACAGATTATCGCTTTTGTTCATTAAATGAACGAGAGGGTGAGTTATTGTATGGATGAATGAATAGATGAATGATGTCATGGATTAATGAGTCAGAGTTCGTGCGGAGATAACTTCAAGATTGAATGTATAATTTCATGAATGCATGGATGAGAGGCAATGTATCAATGAATGATAAACTTATGCGTTATATTTCTAGATAAGGGAGAAGATTAGCAAGTCAGAAAATGTGTAAATTAGTTTCAGTTGTTTCTGAGTGCAAATGATAATGTGATTGAAAGATATTTTTCGCTTAAATTAATAATGATCCTGCTATATGTTTAAACGAATTCATACTCATAAAGAAATTCGTTACAGTAACAGGAATTTTTATTATCTTCTTTTTTACCTTTTTTAACAAATTGCTTTAGGTCTTGTGGCGACGATGGAGCAGGAAACGGCTAGGCGTATGAAAGAAGCGGCTGTGGTGTTAATTAAAGTACAGACCCAGCTTTGCCTAGTGTGAAAATGGGAAACCATGGAAAACCATCTTCTGGGCTGCCGACAGTCGGATTCGAACCTACTATCTCTCGAATATATCTACTGGATACTGGCCGCACTTACGCGACTGCAGCTACCGATCTCGGTGTGTTTAACGAGCTAAAACAGCTCTCACGTAAATACAGTCCTAGCCACCCAACATTTCCCCCTGTATGGTTTAGTCGTGACTATTGATTAGAAAGAGATAATTGAACACATAGAGGTTCACGCCAAACATTTGTCTACTTCTAATCAATAGACTCTTGCAAAGCAACTATCTCGACCACTTAATCACGGAATAGGTTATGACAACTGTACAGGATCTGGTCATTTAATTTCAATAACTGGAATAATGATGTTTCACAAAGAACCACCTAGCCTACATTCCACCTGCGTAATGAAATGATCTCCTTAACTTGCGTGGCATGACGACCACAGCATAGCAGCTTTGTATGGCCTAGCTCCCACTTTCTTGTCTCACTACTTAAATCTCTTCCTTCTTACCTTACATAGTCAATTCTTGTTCTCTTTCGACAGCCTATCCACTCCGATCAATCGTGGCTGTTCCTTTTCAATAGCCGATATCATAATTCTTGGAATTCTTTCTCCCAAATCTCCTACTGATGTTAAGATAGGCTTAGAATTCCCATGTTTTTTCGCTCAAAACAACAATCAGCAACTCGAAACAACAATCAGCAACTCGAAACAACAATCAGCAACATCACATAACGAAATAACTGTAAATAAGATTTTTTTGAGTTCATGTTTCGTGTTCCCAGGAGAAACGGTTATGCAAGTGAAAAAAGAAAATCCTAATGTTACAGGCTTTACGTCCCACTAAATACTTTTACGGTTTTTGAGACACCGAGGTGCCGGAATTCAGTCCCGCAGGCATTATTTTACGTGCCAGTAAATCTACCGACACGAGGCTGACTTATTTGAGCACATTCAAATACCACCGTTCTCAGCCAGGATCGAACCTGCTAATCTGGGGTCAGAAGGCCAGCGCCTCAACCGTCTGAGCCACTCATCCCGGCAAGAGAAAGTCCTATGGACAGAAATAGATACGTGGAAAATCGTAACGTTACGTGACTACAATTGTTGTCTTGACATACAAACGAGATTCTCAATTCTTTGGAAGATTATCAAGAGAAGTTGATGATGGTGGAGATAATTGTTTAAGTCACTATACTGGTTATGATGGTGGTGTTGGTGCTGAGGGGGACTGTAATTTCAAAAGGGAATACAACGAGATCATCAGTTACACTAAACATTAAGAAGGGGAATGTGTACAGTTGTATTTTACGCTAATTTTCGGGTCTTCAATAAGGTACACTCACGTGATTGTGGTGGTGATGGTATTTACATTCACCCTTATCGTGTAAAGGGAGCTAATTTTCAGTTAACCAATTTTGTCTGTGAAATCAATAGCATCAGAATTTACATAAGGTACCATTTCTTCAATAATGAATCAAATTGAGAAGACTGATCGATTGTGCATGAAACTGAAAACTATTTCTTTTTTTTTTAAAGCTAGCTATCAAGAAAGTTGGTAAATGACGATAATTCTTGCAGGACATTTTTTATTTACAATATACAGTATTCGCTCATGCATTATACCACGGTTATTGAAATTAAAACCTCTCTCTAATATTATCTCATAAACTTACATAGGCGGACAGTGTTCGAGTTCTTTCTTGTTTGGCAATCAATCAATCAATCAATCAATCAATCAATCAATCAATCAATCAATCAATCAATCAATCAATCAATTCAGCTATCAATCATCAATGACCTGCATTTAGGTCTATAATGAAGACGTATGGATAATAATAATAATAATAATAATTATTATTATAATAATAATAATAATAATAATAATAATAATAATAATAATAATAATAATAATAATAATAATAATAAGGCTCAACTACCGAGTTACAGACTTATGAAATGGTGCCAATTGGGCAGCCTGCCCATCATCTTCGTCTGTGTAGCAGTTTAGTAACGAAAGCGGAATTCTAATGGATGGTCCCTGTGAATGAGTTAATATAGTTTTGTCGGGTGACACTGAGTGTTCCGTCGATAATATGGAGTGTTAAGACATTTGGTTGCCCTCCAAAAATCGAGCACCTCATCCGGAAACGAACCCACGAACCTGGGATCATGAATCGAATGGACAATCTACCACTGATCTATCGAAACAAATATTTACTCATCATCTACGTAATTCATTTCTTGTGTGCCGTGGATCATTGTCCATGTTATTCCGTTTTCCTAGGAAGTCAAAGACAGTTTTATTTTGTTTGGCCATTGTAAGGTTTCTCCGAAATATCACTATTCATCTTGAGGCAGAGAACAAGAATCATGTTTGTAACAGTGGAATGACAGACAATTCTATTATTTAACAGCTCTAAAAGGAACATCAGTTATAATAAGGTAGGGGAACCATATTTCGTCCCCTTAGCATATCTGGACTTGTAGAAATTCAGGAATATTATGGGCAAGGCTAGAAATTGGTATATATATTAGTGAATATATTCTCCACTTATGGGCAAGTTACAATGAAACTACTATAAGGTAAGGTAGACAATATTTGACATAAACGCGAACAGTATAAAAACTAAACTACCCAAAAATATGTTCGTAATTTCGTCCCCCACCAAATTTATTAAAAGAACAATTAATTTTAATATATTTTTTCTTTCCAGTCCTTCCAAGCACTTTCCCTATAATGAATTACTGGAAGGCCTTTTATAAAAAACGTTTTCTCAGTATTTTTAACATAGTCTTTTAGCGTTGCTCGTGGGATGTTAAACACTTTACTTGCACGTTTGTAAACCATTATCTTGTCCCTCACTGCCTTAATCTACTTTTCCATAGCCTCCTTATCCCACTGCTTGCATTTTCCCATCTGAAAATAATAATAAACTTCACAAATAACAAATAAAATTAAGGGGGACGAAATTGAGAACATTTCCTGATTGACTATAATGGCCGCTACAGGAACTTATGCCAATCCATCACCTCGCTGTAGCGATTACACACAAGGACATACACCACACGACTGAAATGCAATCCAGTATTTCATACACATATCAGTGCTCACTCTAGGAATAACAGATTCTTAATTTGAATATTGCACTAACTCAGCCCATCATGAAAAATGAATCCTCCTTGAACACGGAAAATAAAGTTGCTGCGTATCTCACAACAAGACAAAGGGACGAGGCTACGCGTGTGCGCGTGGCTAAACTTCGTGTACCAACCGTGCAAATTGGAACTCCCTAGTGGGACGAAATTGGGTGCAGGGACGGAATTTGAACTCCCATCTCCGCCCTACCTTACTTGAATTCAGTTGCATTTTAAGAGAAAGTGTGTCATGAAGCCTTTCCTGGCCAAATTAGCAGCTAAACATGTTTTTTACTGATTTTTAAGTCAAGGAATGAGAGCAATTTTTTGTAATTTTGCAAATGCTGGTACCGTGAAAAACAATATGTGGAAACTATAATATCCCAATGGCTGTCAGCATGCCTAAGTGGCACAGACGTGGGAACTTTTCTTCACACGAACCAAAGGCTTGCACACACACAGATCAGGACAGATAATGTGAATATGTGCATTCAGGGTGTACTACACAGAAGTACAACTAATTTACAACGAATATAGCTCTAACCTTCACCTCAGATAGAATAAGGGGTGTACTAAATGAAAGCCAAATGAATAATATATCTACACTTGTATAACGGAAAAGTATTCTGAATACATTCATTCGCCAATTAAGAAGCTACTAATGCATCATATTTTACATAATAAAATAAAGATAATAAGTAAGTAAATAAAAAATAAATAATAAAAGAATTCTGGAGATAAATAAGGTGAAGACCGCGTATTCCTGTGTTTTACCATTACATAAATCCTCTATATTCACACATACTGCAAATTAAAATGTGCTCAATCTCTATAACTGAAGCACTACAGAATAATTTATGATACCGTAAACACGTATCTTGAACTACTTACATCCACCTTTCTGGTGCAGAAAACGTCTTCACTTCCTTAAAGCGAGCGCTCTGGCAGCCATTTAGTACACATGTGTAAAGAAGCACGTCCACCAAACTAGAAGTTCCAAATACACCAGAACAGAGATTTGTCTAGGTTTCCTGATGTCAACACCGAGTAGCCGCACAAACCAAATGTGGGACTCGGTCACCCAATTCTCCAATAGCGGAAAAAGTTAATGGGAATTATATCCCCCACTGTCCAAGAAAAGGGATCCTTTAACAGCTGTACAAGGGACGAGTGCATCACATCACTTATGATGTTTGAATTTAGTTGTACAGTATTTTAAGAGAAAGTGTAACACTGAGGAGTCCCTATCTCTAAAATATTTGGAGCTCACCTGAAAATATGTAGGTCAACGATTTATATAAATACCCATACACTCGCTTTTCATACTTCCATTATTAGGTTGTATCAGGACGAATAGAAATGAATAGTATGATGACTCCCTCTGAATCACATGTTAACAGACACGGTGTACATGTTCTCAGCAACCTGCAGCGCTGCTGTCGATAAAACGACCAAGTAGGCGCGCTTTTTGTCGGCTTAATGTGGAAGTGTGTAAACAGTTTGTGGTCTTTTTCTGTAGTTTTGTTTACCTTCTCCAGTTTTATTTATACGTGCAAAATATCTAGTGTTAACTTTTCATGAACTGAAAAGTGAAAAAGATTTAAAATTTGGCATATGCTTCAGTTTACTACCGCATGTGAATATTCCTACAACTTGCTACGTCCCGGGTTGCAAGTCGGGTTATGATAAACATTCGAATGAAAGCGGCATTTTTTCACCCTCAAAAGATCCCACTCTGTTCTCAAAGTGGTCGAAGGCTATCCACCTCATGATCTGCCTTTAAGTGATAAAAGTCGGATCTGTGATCTCCGTTTTGTGGCCCAACTTATCAAAAAATATGACAGTTTCATTATTAATGGTTAAAGTGAAAATTCCAAGACAGAGATGCAAACTGGATCCCACAACATTCTCCTTGTTTTCCTAATCTTCCGAAATATGTATCACGAAACAGCATAGTAAGAAGATCGCCATGTCAACATCAGTCTACCAAATTATATTTTCATTCCACTCATGATTATTCCATACTGGAATTAGCTCTTTATGCTCTAGTGCTGGTTATAAATCACATGTTAGAGCTGATAATCAGAGGGAATTCATCTTAAAAAGAGAGTTAAGCATCTCCAGAGGAAGGTTACTTTTTTAAGCAGAAGATTTAAAAAAGAAAAGAAAGAGTGCTGAACTAGAAAAGGAGCTTCAAGAAATTGAATCACCTAAAAACAAGTAAATACCTCCAATGAAAGACTAATTAGGAAATGAAGGTAATAATTGATACTAGGAGTTCAAAAGGCATGTGTTATGATCAGTAACTCTACTGGAAGCACTCCTATTGAAAATTAAATGCCCGAAGTGTTACATATATTGTAGGCAGCATGGCCTTCTGCCACTGCCATCACCATCACATGTTCGCAGTCTGCTGAGAGGCCTGAAGTGTTCATACAGCATCAATTATCATTCAGTCAGTGTCTATAACACTTATGATGATGACAACAACAGGTTAAGAATATTAATATTGTACGAAGTTAAAGTAAAAGAAGAAATAAAGTTTAATGGCTCTCCTTTAAAAATAGACGGATATGTAAACTTTGATGATCTCACACCAGAATATCAACAAGCAAATATTGCAAATCATGCTCTAGTATTTGTTTGTACCACTCGTAAAGCACTGGGTACAACCTACTGCAATCTATGCAAGTCCTAAGCTCCTCTATAAATGTTTGGGCATTTTCAGGTGATGTTCATATCCCGAAATGCATTAAAAACTATTGTCTTCCCAAAGAACATTCTACCTATAAAGGCCACAATATCAGTTTCAACTACTACAGGCTAATTTATGAAAATGATGCCCTCCAGGATTCTGCCGGTTTTCGCGCATGTCCAAAAATAACCTCATCGCATATTAATCCTAACACTTTCCAAAAAATGAATGCTCGTTTGGCATTCCAGTTACTCAGCAGGGCTATGGCAAATGCAATTCATTTTTAGAGACAGTCAAACCAATAGTTTTGAAGGAAGTGAAGCCACAGAAATTTTAACGAGGGAGCTCAATGACGTTTTTGATGCATTGAATGCCAAAATTCCTAACGAAGCATTATTGCCTGATTGTCAGAAATTGTATCGTTTGTGTGAAATGAGAGAGAGCTTAAAAACACCAAACAACACATTCGCCTTTGAGACAACTCTTGAATCCATGCGTGTGACACTTAAAAGCACAATAGAACTTTCACAGTATTTATGGAGCCATGGTTTTTCTTACGTGCTTACAAGCAAATTCGCCAAGCCCCTTGGAAAGGCACTTTGGTATCCGACTATACATGAGCTGTGATGATCACCCTTCTACTGCGGACGTTTTGCATCTGCACATGTTACAATCAGTGTATGCCCCACTAAGCAATGCTCTACCAAACGAGGCAATTGCCAGTCTGAATTTGAAGTACCCTTAACATCATTTTTCAGTCAGATTAGAGCCATGGAAAAAGCTGTTGTCAAAGAGAATGCTAAAACCATAAGTACATCTCAGGAAAAAAAAATACAGTACGCTTACCTTTGATCAGACACCATTATCAAGATGGGAAGATGAACAAATAGCTCCATTCACCAGTTCAAAAATGAATGTTATTCATAATTTCTGTGGGCATATTGTTAAACATGCAAGCAAAGTTACAAGACTGTACAGCATATATTGGTTCTCTGCAAAACAATATAGAGAAGGCAAATGGCAGTCCGTTTTCAGCCCTAACCTAGTCTACAAGAATATAATACTCATTCTACTATATCATTTATCCATCAAATTAATGATTATTGATATTTTCTCATGTAGAGGAAGTTGTTATGAGGAATCTTAGTGTACATGGAGTATTATGGGGAGAAATATTTCAAGAATACCTGGATAGTTTACCTTCAGTTACTGTTTCTCATGGACTTGCGTGCTGTACTGAACATGCCCAAGAATTGGTACCAAAATTAATTTTCCATTACATACGATGCCGATTTTATTTCCGAATAAAAGGAGTAAGGAAAGAAATGCAAGCTTTTACGACCGCAAAACATACCCGGAAAATGTCCAAGGTGCCCATTTAATTGACTGATGGGGTGAAGTGCAGGTAACATTCATTAAGCTGAGCATATAACATATAAATTAAGTAGTTATATAAGAATTGCATGTGGATGACATACGGGTACGTAACAACCATGTAGGTGCCTGCAGAGTTTTAAGATGTCTGTATTACATAGCATGTACACTAACAGTTGAACATGCGTTTTTAAGGTTATAATTGATAATTGCAACCGAGTTTTGATTTCGTCGTGAATTAATGAAAGATCACTTAGCTCATTAGACACATACACGTTTGAGATATTCGTTAAGATACTGACGAACCAGTTTCAGATGTAATGTCGTTAAATCATTACTAAATGTAAAATATGTCCTACGTATTTTTCACATATTACTTTCAAAACCAGGAACACTATATCTTAATTTGCAAGAAACACAGTTCGCACATGAACACAGTCATCGGTGAGTACACTGAATGCACAGTCCTGAAGCATCACAATAATGAACACAAGGCTTTAAATCATTTATTTAAACGATAAATTCCGAATTAAGTCACATCAGATCTTATTTAAAATCACATGTTTAGAGAAAGCTGATCACAATCTATCTACACCAGCGCTGCGTATAGTGTAGGAACATATCAACCAGAAGAAATCGTCACACTATGCATTTCTATTCGTCCTGATTGTATTTTAAGAGAACATGTAACACTGAGGAGTCTATAAAATATTTAGAGCTCGCCTGAAAATATGTAAGTCACCGATTTATACAAATACCCATACATTCGCTTTTCATACCCCCATTAATGTTTAATAGTGCCTATTGTTCCAATCTTATTTACTTGGGTTTTACTCTCAGCATCTCATTTACGATGTTAGTTTTGAAATGGTTCGTTGTACTGAACCCATGACCTTTGTGCAGTGGACCAAAGGGTTCACTACTGAGGTTTTCCGCTAATATTTGTTGATCGGCGGGAAGAGGCTGCACCATTTTCATTCAGCTGAAGTTAGGAATTCGATTTGCATTATGGAACGTCAAATTAAATTGAAGGTGAAAATTACATACATTGGTAGACAAATTTACTTGAGAGCACAATTCAGCTCAGTGAGCTGAGCTCCACCTCAGACAGGTAAAGGAGCAGAGTATGTGCTCTGACGGGAGGTACAGCCTAGCAGCTGCTTGCACGACTCTCAGTTAAAGCTAGTGAAGAGGCGCGTATCTAAACAGATTTAAATTTTAACAGTTTTCTTATGCCTAATATTCCATTATATTCAGTGCATTCTATTATGGTGAGGAAACAAAATAGTTAAATTTTATACAAACGCCTTGAGGTAGGAAATACGTTTTATGATATTCATTTCATTAGGTTATGCGTAGGAAACAAAATTAATTATTTTTGGCATGTGATAACTACAGTAATTACTACTTGTAATCACAGAAATACTGCCGGCTTGTTTAAGAATACAACATAAATAATGAACGACAAGCGACCTGTACGATTGTATTGCGTAAGCGTAATAAACTCAGTCAGGTACATTGTTGTGGCTTTGCTTGCGCATATCGCCAACTAGTCGTTATAGAACAAGCTATAAGAAGTCAGCTGTTCTCGGCTCCTCCCGCACTCATGCCTTTAGCTCATGGAATGGGGCTCTCTCATTGCCCACCTATGACTTAAATCAGGACCTCTCAGGGTGCATGAACCAGTGCATTGCGCTGTGCACGGTGCAAAAGACGACTTCGCTTGGTTGACCAGAGTGCAGACCCCACTCCTTGATTTGGAGCAATAGCGCCTGTCTCGCTCGCTCCACCTGTCTCCCTCTTCCTCACTTGCTCCGTAGCGCTCCAAATCCAAGCCGAGTCGAGCCGAGCTTAGCGGAGTAGCCCATACCCGAAGCGGTGGTCCGAGCTGAGCCGAGTGGGGCCGATGCACTGTACACAGGAACTCTGCGCCTCAGTTTGCACGCGTGAGATTGTGGGCGTTTGGGAGGCCCTGACTTAGATGGACAACCGTACGGTTGGTTATTCATGATGCAATATGTATACAACAAAAATATATGCTTTTAAACCGATAATGTGGAATTTATAAAATGATCTCTTCCTTAAAGGAAATCAAAATAACCAAAATAACTCTCAGGTAACCAAAAAAATCAGTTATGATCGCGAGCTTGATCGAATCCCGTTCGAACCCTCAGATCAAGACTAAAATCCATGAAAGAATCGCGATTCGAACCTACGACTACCGAATCTGGAACAGAGATTCTATCCCGATACCACGGGGCCGCCCTTGGTCTCACTCATCCCAGAAAAATATGGAATTCTACCTTATTTCATATACCGTTACAGTTCTCCAACTTCAACCACCAATATATCCACATCACTATAAATTACAAGGACAAACGAATCCTATATTCGCAAACAGAGAATATTCACACGATACTGATGAGCTCAATGTTCTTAGGCTAGAAAATAACGGATCAAAATGAACTCCACGAGAAATAAACGTCAAATTCTTCGCTTTTACACTCGTTGAAGCAGTAAAAATGTGTTGTCTCTCCGTAAAATAATTCCAAAACTTTACAATTCTGTTTCCTTGTGAAACCAGTTTCAGTACAGAACACAGTACATTTTTGACAGAGAACATATTCCGATCAATAGCCAATTCAGTTCTGCATGCTATCTCATCGAGTGAAATATTTCACTGGCACATGGGAAAGTACATTATTGAAATTTCAATCTCCGTGCTTTTTTCCAAAAGGTCATGATAAATACTTTATATCACATTCGACGTGATGAAAAGCAAAAATCACCTTCCATGAATTTGTTGCATATCATATGCATGTTCACTTGAGCTGGCTGCAAGAGAAGTGTGATAATGGCATGCAGATAATTTTTTTTCGGAAATACTCTCCATAATTACACGTAAAGACCACAAATCCGTGTATTATTTACCAAAAACGAGAAAGACGATGCAAGGTATTTGGTCCATCATTACAATCACCGTCGAAAAATGCAAGTCGTAGCACATTACAAAATGCTAAAGTATCAGCACGTTATAAGTAAATCTACGTAACCGTCACCCTCAAACATTGCATAGACCAATCGGTAGAACAATGCAAAGTAATCGTCCCGTATTTGGTAATTTTTGCAACAGCATAATGGCAAGGGTGGAAACTGCCCTTTGTGGGTACGTGCTGTTTGTTAAGCATAACAGTAATCAATGTGATGTCTAATTTTCTCCTTGAAGTCACAGAATCCAAATTTGATGTCAAAAGGGCCAATTTCAAATTGGCGTTCTTTGTATGACCATTCAATATGGGGTGCTTAATTTAAGTACGACCTGGCGCCCTTTTTACTGCTCGGTGAACGTATAAAATATAGAAACAGAGAGAATCTTAACATTGCTAAGTCCAATGGTAGAGCATGTGTCATATATTGGAACGGAGTTTTGCAGTAATAATTTAATACTCTGGACAACTGTGCCATGCTATTTTGATATTTATGTTACTCCGCAGGTCTTATGGCGGCGATGGGATATGGCAGGTATAGGACAGGGGAGGAAGTTACCGTGGGGAGATGTTGGCAGAAAATTTTTGAAGAAACGATGTTTTGAAGACTCTGTTTTATGAAAGATTCATGCTCTGAGAATATATTCCAAAAGTTTCAATCTGAAATAGCTTTATAAATGGGTTAATCAACAAAAAGACTGAGTTCCTGCAGGAGCCACGTCCCCTGTTCATCCCAAGTTATAACTTTTTTTTTTTTTTGCTAGTTGCTTTACGTCGCACCGACACAGATAGGTCTTATGGCGGCGATGGGACAGGGAAGGGCTAGGAGTGGGAAAGAAGCGGCCGTGGCCTTAATTAATGTACAGCACCAGCATTTGCTTGGTGTGAAAACGGGAAACCACGGAAAACCATCTTCAGGGCTGCCGACAGTGGGGTTCGCACCTACTATCTCCCGAATACTGGATACTGGTCGCACTTAAGCGACTGCAGCTATCAAGCTCGGTCCAAGTTATTACTTATAGTCAGTTTTCCGAATAAGGTTGACAGGCGAAGAAGTATATAGTATACTTTAGATGGCTTTTATGAGTAATTATTAGACAGGCGTACATCAGTTCATGTGATAGAAAGCAGTGGCCGTTGTTAGCACGTGATATTTAGATTGTTTTCGTAAGATTAACAATAATTTCTGGTTAATTTATTGATAAATTCCTATTTCATAATGAGTGAACCATAGTTTCACTATTTCTGCCGTGGCTAGTCACGGTAAAGTGTTCAAGAAAGTAATGAATATGCATATAAACAATATTCGAAAAAGGAGAATCAATGTTGAGGTTAGAAAAGTTACAGCAGGAACTCCTGCCAGTGCTTCCCGAACCATGTTGTCGTTAAGAAGTGACGAGTTTGACAGTTCTGCGGATCAAACCAGAGGGATTTAGGATCATAGATTTGTCATTACTGAGTGAAGCAATAAGATCAGCTTGCCAGTACAAAGTGTGTAGAGATCAGAATTTGTGCATAATCAGTGACGTTAAAATAGAGCGCCTGGCTTGTTATCTGCATATAATATGTGACAAATGTCAGTCTGACATTTCCTTCAGAACCTCCAAATGCGCCAACAGAACTTATGAATCAAATAGTAGATTTGTGTAAGGACTAAGATGTGTTGGAATTGAAAGGGAGTGTGTTAATCTACTGTGTAGCATTATGGACATGCCCCCACCACCTTTACACTTTACCTCAATGAGCCGTACTTTTACTCAGGCAGTACAAGTTTGTGAAGGTAACATGATAACAGCAGCTACAGAGGCTATTACAGTGATTACACCGGATGATCCAGAAGGAAGTGAAGTATTTGTGCCCACAGATATTAGTGTACCCTGTTACAACACGTGGATGAAACGTGGACACACGTCACCTCATGGAATACCGACAGTCATCTGTGTCGACACTGGTAAGGCAGGGCCCTGCAAACTGAGGCCCAGAGGTCCTGTGCACCGTGTATCGGTCCCACTGAGCTCGGCTCGGACCAGCGCGTCGTCTCGGGGCGACTCGGCTAAGCTCGGCTCAATTCGGCTCGGATTTGGAGCGCTACGGAGCAGGTGAGGAAGAGGGAGACAGGCTGAGCGAGTGAGACGGACGTGGAGAAAGAGAGAGATAGCACTATTGCTCCGAATCGAGGAGTGGGGGTCTGCACTCTGGTAAACCAAGCGAAGTCGTCTTTTGCACTTTGCATCGTGCAATGCACTGGTGCATGCACGCTGAGAGGCCCTGCTGGTAAGGTATTAGACCTACAAGTACTGTCCAAGTATTGCAGTGTGTGTACAGTACATAAACAGGATCAAGATACAGCGGAGTGACAGGAGCAGCATAAAGACTACTGTACGAGAAGCTACTCTGGGTCGAGTAGAATAATGGTATGAAACAAATAGATATGGATTGCGATACACAAGATACCACGGGGATGATAATTCAAGTGCGTTAACCTTTTAACTCCCAAGTTTCTTTCAGCTTTATGCATGACCCATACCAGATTTTTCTCGACGTTTCGACAGTGGTTGTAATAGGCCATAAATACTTTGTATTTACACAGCTACTGAAAAATCATGGAACTACAATATTAGCAATAGTTTTCTCCTAATACTTTTCCAAAACTTGAAAGAACTTAGCGTGGTAAATGTCGACAGCTTAATTCACTGAAACTTATCTCCACTATATTCATAAAAAATCAGACACATCATCATTGTCTGAAATTTCTAAAATATGATATTTTGTTATGCTTTCTTTACACTCCCGATCACCCATCTCAGAAGACAGCTGTGAAAGAAAAACACAAGGCACATAATTATCGTCAAAAAACGGTTTATGAATCGTCCGTCGTCTGAACAAAGCATGTCAACAGCGTTGGACTGAACTCGGAAGAGCTTTAAATCCGAATTAACTCGTGTTTGGGGCAGCGGGAGAAATGTTGACATCCGAGTTAAGTCGGGCATGGGATGGAAAAGGTTAAAAGCTGTGAGTGACAGTAAGCATTATGATGACTTTTAGTGTTGAAGAAATACAGTGTATTGGTCACATTCAGAAAAAGATGGGTGAACGACTGAGGCGGCTTGTTGAACAGCATATGGGAACATTTTTTAAAGATAGCAAGCCGATTGCGGGTAAGAACAGACTGACAAAGAAAAGGATGTGTCAGCTTGAGAACTACTGAAAATCCACAGCCTGTTTCCAGTCATTCGACCGGCTCAGGAATGGAATGAATGAAGCCCCCATCCTGCGGCGAGGATATGAGTTGTGCCGGCTGCCGAAGCTTGTCGCGCTCCTCTGGAGCAATGATTAATGACTGACAGATGAAATGAAATGATAATTGGAGAGAGTTACTGGAAAGAAATTTGACAGGGAAAACTGGAGTATCCGGAGACAAACCTGTCCCACCCCCGCTTTGTCCAGCACAAATCTCGCATGGAGTGACCGGGATTTGAACCACGGAACCTTGCGGTGAGAGGCCGGCGCGTTTGAGGATTGCACTGAAAATCACGGAATATTTTATACAATTTATTCTTTCAGCTAATTTCTTGTTTCCCTCATGTCTTGAAAATGGAAAAAAATTAACGATGCTAAATGAAGATAATACTGTTGATACCGTATAGTGTCGCATATCCAATTTTGTAAACAGGCCGATGAAATCATGTAAGTGGTCGCATTCTTCTAAATGCAAGCAGCATTTTGCGTCGAATCGCAGAAGTACAAAGGCAACTGCTACAATCCCTACTTACCTTCACAGTATGTCCGATAGAAGATTTGTAAGTGCCGATGACCTTCGATGTTAGGCCCCTTAAAAGAACAAGCATCATCATCAACAGCAAGATTTGTATTGTTTTCGAAGACGTAGGAAGACTTTCGTAAGAAAAGTTGCAATGTTGTCTGCTGCCAAGTATAACCTGAAACTGACCGATGTTTTCTGACGATTCTAATATTCTTCTTCTTCTTTCTTAATCTGTTTACACTCCAGGGTTGGTTTTTCCCTCGGACTCAGCGAGGGATCCCACCTCTACCGCCTCAAGGGCAGTGTCCTGGAGCGTGAGACATTGGGTCGGGCGATACAACTGGGGAGAATGACCAGTACCTCGCCCAGGAGGTCTCACCTGCTATGCTGAACAGGGGCCTTGTGGGGGAATGGGAAGATTGGAAAGGATAGACAAGGAAGAGGGAAAGAAGCGGCCGTGGCTTTAAATTAGGTACCATCCCGGTATTTGCCTGGAGGAGAAGTGGGAAACCACGGAAAACCACTTCCAGGATGGCTGAGGTGGGAATCGAACCCACCTCTACTCAGTTGACCTCCCGAGGCTGAGTGGACCCCGTTCCAGACCTCGTACCACTTTTCAAATATTTTGGCAGAGCTGGGAATCGAACCCCGGCCTCCGGGGTTGGCAGCTAATCACACTACCCACTACACCACAGAGGCGGACACGATGCTAGTCACTCAGTTTATTTTTATGTAGGAAGAGTAAAGTAAGCATTGTTCACTCGAATTATAGTCAGGCAGAAAAATTAAGGTCTGCCTCTGTGGTGTAGTGGTTATTGTGATTAGCCGCCACTCCCGGAGACCTGGCTTCGTTTCCCGGCTTTGCCACGAAATTTGAAAAGTGGTAGAGGGCTGGAATGGGGTCCACTTGGTTACGTGCCAGAAGCGACCGTGCCGGATGCGACCCGGCCATTATCGTGCCAATAGCGACCGAGCGGATAAGCATCGTGCAGCATGCGACCCATCAATCACTTACAATTTATCTGCATTTAGTTCTGTCACCAAGTGGCAGATTGCTTATCAGTTACTAACTTAGTATTTTCTAAAATAAAGGTCTGATGCCATGGTTAGCCGGTTCGAGTGTCGTTGGACGAAAAAATAATTATAATAATGTTGCTAGCTTTACGTTCCAGTAACTATGTTTCTTGTTTAAGGAGACGCTGAGGTGCCGCAATTTAGTCCCGCAGGAGTTATTCCAAGTGCCAGTGAAACCACCGACACGAAGCTGACGTATGTGAGCACCTTCAAACATCAACCGGACTGAGCCAGGATCAAGCCTGCCAAGTTGGAGTCGGAAGACCAGCACCTCAACCGTCTGAACCACTTAGCCTGGATGAAAAAATATTTCACCGTAAGAATGTAGGCCGGCAGGGTAGGAAAGTTGGTGGTATACAATTTGTAATCACTAGATTGCATGCCAAAAGCCTGGATTCAAATCCAAACCTCTTCGCATTGTTGAAATGGAGTGAGGTACTATGATGCTGATGATGGTGATTCGTCCGTCGGATGACGACGTAAAAATTTGAACAGACCCCTTGGTGTTATTCGAAAGGAGTAAGCTACGTGCCGACAGCGGGTCTCACCCTCTTCCTACCTCATTATCACAATCTCACATCCAGAAGCGCAAGCCGCCCAACGGCATCAGGTAGAAAGACCTGCACCAGGCGAGCCGAATACGTCCTCGGACACTAAGTAAGTAGGCCTAAGTCATAAATAATTTCAGAGAATTAGGAAATTTATTGAACATCTCCCTTGGTAAATAATTCCAATCCCTAACTCCTCGTCCTATAAACGAATATTTGCCCCAATTTGTCGTCTTGAATTCTAACTTCATATTGTAATCTCTCCTACTTTTAAAAACACCACTCAAACTTATTCGTCTACTATTGCCATTCTACGCCATCTCTCCACCGACAGCTCGGAACATCCCGCTTAGTCGAGCAGCTCGTCTTCTTACCTCTAATTCTTTTTTTTTTTTTTTTTTTTTTGCTCGTGTGGCTTTACGTCGCACCGACACAGATAGGTCTTATGGCGACGATGGGAGAAGAAAGGGCTAGGAGTTGGAAGGAAGCGGCCATGGCCTTAATTAAGGTACAGTCCCAGCATTTGCCTGGTGTGAAAATGGGAAACCACGGAAAACCATCTTCAGGACTGCCGACAGTGGGATTCGAAGCCGCTATCTCCCGAATGAGAGCTCACAGCTGCGCGCCCCTAAACACACGGCCAACTCGCCCGGTACTTCTAAGTCTTCCCAGCTGAAGATTTGCAACATTTTCGTAACGCTACTCGTGTGTTTTGTTACCAAACATTATCGACTGTTTTCTGAAAGGGATTCAACCTTAATTTCGGAGTCCCCGGTACAGCGTAATTAGATTCTGAAACAAATTTAGATTTGACTAGCTGATGTGCCCAGAATCCTACAATGTATTCAGAATTCTAGATTATGTACTCTACACCTTGTGAATAAGATTACATTAAATTACATAGTTCTGAAAGTTACCCAGAAAAGCGACGGGAAAGTCACCATACGTCTTGTCTCATGTGAAAATGGGTTAGGGAATTATAATGGCAGGTCATCTTGCCTACTATCGGTCACAATGAACTTGGGGAGTTTTCATTACGATGGCAGGCCCACTTCCTACTGCCAGTCAGTCGAGTTGGGCAGTTAGATGATAATGGCAGACATTCAACCTCCACCTGCCTTTTTATATCCTCAGAAAGGCTGTCTTTGTGGTTTTCCCAACTGAAATCATCATAGGTCATTACAATGAAGTCAGTAGGAATGCCACGATTACAAGCAATATTATCATATGAAATACTCAATCAAATAGAAGTTTCCGATCTGGAATGACCAGGCCGCTGACAGCCGTGAACACTCCTCTGCCATTATTCCTTTAAGTGTGCACACTGCTCATTCCAATCAGCGCCTCAGAGTAGGAATCAAATGCGTGGAATACTATGATGAACCTGTGCGTTACGTACCAGTAGTATCAGACAATCGATGAACCAGAGGAATGTCATGCTAAAGAACAGAGTTATCTCATTCCACATCCCTCTGTGGGTGGGAGCAGTAGAATAACATCCATGGTATTCCCTGCCTGTCGAAAGAGGCTCTCAACTTGGAAGCGTAGGTTGGCGACCACGGGGCAGTGAGTTGAGTCCTGGCACTGCTCCCACCTACTTGTACCACGCTCCTCACTTTCATCTATCCTATCCCATCTCCCTTGGTCAACTCTCGTTCTTTTCCGACGGTATTTAGGGAGTTTTTCACTTTCACGCCCTTCGAGGCCCTTGTCTTTCTTTCGCTGATATCTTCATTTTTCGCAGTGTCAGATGCCTTCCATGTTTTCTCTCTGGTAATCACCACCACCACATTAACGCGTAGCATTTCTCCTCTAATGGTTGGCGTCAAGAATAACATCCAGCCGTAAATGTCTGCCAAATCTGCTACAAACCCTGACCCGCAGTATAAACTGGATAAAGTGGGGAGTAATAGGAACGAGCCCAGTGGTATCACTGCTCACTTCTCACCAAGGCAGTCCGGGTTTGATTCCCGGCCAATACGTGTGGGATTTACGAAATGAATTGCCACGTCCTATGGGTCGGATTCTACATAAATATGGAGGTCCTGTGGCTTATGATCACAAAAGTAAAAGTCACCAAAAAAACTATGTGAATTTACTTCTTAATAGAAAAACATTAAAACAACGACAACGCGTTTATGTACCTCTTAGAGAATATCACACTTGACCAGATTGACCGTGGGAAGTGATTTTCATTATTACAGCAGTGTTCGAAAACACCAATGGCGGCAATACATGCTCGGCACCTTCGGAAAAAATTATCTTGAACCCACCTCAGTAGCTCGTTGTTTTGACTGATGTCCTGAGCAGCTTCCAAGACACATTCCTGGAACTCTTGCAGAGTTTCCACTTCCCTGCGATAAACCTTAGATTTCATGAACCCCTCAAAAGAAGTAATCTAAGGGGGTTTTGATCGGACTTCTTGTCGGCCGATTCATCGCTGTGGATAGGCGGCGTCCTGGTGACGGCGCACTGCGTTGGTAAAGTACGGGAGTGTTCCACCATGTTGCAACCACAGATGCCGTCGCGTATAGAGTGGAACATCCTCTAGTAGCAGTAGTAGTAGTAGTGGTAGTAATAGAGGTGGTAGAGTGCCTTCTAGAAACTGTAGATAAGATACGACCGGGCGAGTTGGCCGTGCGGTTAGAGTCGCGCGGCTGTAAGCTTGCATCCGGGAGATAGTGGGTTCGAATCCCACTGTCGGCAGCCCTGAAGATGGTTTTCCGTGGTTTCCCATTTTCACACCGGGCAAATGCCGGGGCTGTACCTTAATTAAGGCCACGGACGCTTCCTTCCCACTACTAGGCCTTCCGTATCCCATCGTCGCCATAAGACCTATCTGTGACGGTGTGACGTAAAGCAACTAGCAAAAAATAAAAAGATAAGTTACGCTAGCCATTCTATGAGGTAATATCGCAGATCCTCTGATAATGCTCCCCAAAATCCCTGTCCAAACATTAATGGGAAAACCGAACCTTGTGGTGGGAACGTCTCATAGCATGGGGCTTGTTCTCCGACTACACATGCGTGTTGTCAAAACTGAAGCTGTCATTCCTCGTAAACGAGACCTCATTTGTGAACATGAAGTCTTTGGGTTGAGGATGGACCTATTCACAGAAGGCTATCTGCGGTGCATAATTTCTTTCCAGTAGTGCTGAACACACTGCAAATGATACTGATGTTGCCGGTCTTCCCGTTATGTTCGTCCGGCGGTCCACTCCTACCACTACCGTGATTTGGCGAGTATTGCTGCTGGGGGTCCTCTGCAATAAATTATAATATGCGGTCCTCTGTACGAAGATCAGACTTAGACCCACCAGCTTCACGCATGGGCATGGCGTTTCCAATGTCAGCTATTCTCTCTGGGGCCTATACCTGCTACAACACTCCTCACTAGAAGACACAACAAATCATTGATTGATTAACATTTTATGGCATCTAGCTTTTGGTGCCAGGAGTGTCCGAGAATGTATGCTGTGTGAGGGTGTTGCCTGTGAGTGTAATTGCACGGGCTAGAAATTGGAGGAAGGTGCCATCAAGGCATTTTCCTGGAGATGAAAATGGGAAACCACGAGAAACCATTTTCGAGGATGGCCAACGGGGTATTCGAACCCAGCAGCCTACCGAAGTAGCTGTAACTAGTCGTGCTGTAATGCATTGACCTAACCTGCTTGGCACCTTCTCCCAGACATGGAAACGCAGCTCCATATATGGACATATTTTAGAAAAATACGTAAACGCATCACCATATTTCGTGTTGCAAGATGAGTTTCCCCCAGAATTTTTATATAAAGTAGGGGCAGCAGCTGCTTATGGGACTTGTTGAAATGACATTACACTCCGTACTGGTACTTCACAGGAAAGTTCTTGGAAAGCAACTGAAGAAAATGCTGCTCTGTCATATATGTTTCCCGAAAATCCAGGGACTGGTCCTGATGATCCCCAAGAGCTGTTCTTACAGATCAGTTAACTGTAAAACAAATAATCCTTGTTAAAATGTTACCGAACTTGTGTTATTCTAGTATTCAGCAGAAGATTACCTGGTTGTACATTTCCCCCAAATTTTTAGGATTTTGTCCTTAAAATATCTCTTGCGTTATGCCTATTTATGACCCATCTGTGGTTTCTTTAGGGAAGGAATACCTCGGTTTATGTCATTCCAAATTATACATTACACTGACATATTTCAACGAGTTCTTGAATTGGCTGTGTGTGTGTGTGTGTGTGTGTGTGTGTGTGTGTGTGTGTGTGTGTGTGTGTGTGTGAAGTGATGTATGTTTTATTTAAACTTTCGTAAGAAATGTACTCATTCATTGTTATTTATTAGCCTTCCATGCAAGCGTTCGAATTGTTCTCCGTAAAGAGCTGTATGGGTTGTATTTCCCATAGACTAATTCAGTATACATTAATGTTGTGCACAGTTTGCGGTTTGGTAGTTAAAAAGAACACAGACAATTTCATTCCCTACCCCGTAAGCAGTGTTCTCAATTTTTGGCCATTTTTCTAACTTTTTCTGGTTCTCATTTAGCTTACCTTATCTTGGATGATGACAAAGCTTATCAAATGACAATTTGCTTGTCAACGTCGGTCGCATCCGGCACGGTTACAGATTATGTGGTCGCTAGTGGCACGTGTCGCAAGCGGCACGGTCGCATCTGGCACACCACCGTTCACTCAGCCCTGGGAGGTCAACTGAGTAGAGGGAGGTTCGATTTCCGCATCAGCCATCCTTGAAGTGGTTTTACGTGGTTTCCCACTTCTTCTGGAAAATGCCGGGATGATACCTAATTTAAGGCCACGGCCACTTCCTTCGCTCTTCCTTGCCTATCCTTCCCAATCTTCCCATCCCCCCACCATAAGGCCCCAGCCCAGCATAGCAGGTAAGGCCGCTGGACGAGGTACTGGTGCTCCTGCTCAGTTGTATCCCCCGACCCAATGTCTCTCGCTCCAGGACACTACCCTTGTGGCGTTAGGGGTGAGATCCCTCACTGCGTCCCTGGGCGATAAGCGGATTTAGAAAAAAAAAATCATTATTGTTCTAACTCACTTGTACAGTCTGTATCAGAATAAAATTTACCCTATTTAAATTTTTGTAGTAAATATAAAATGCGGTTTATAGAGACTTCCTGGATGGAGAAAAATTCATTTTTCATTCTAAAATTTCTCGACCCTCCCTACGGGGGTGCGCAACGTGCTTGCTGGGAACCTCTCTGTAAAAACTACCAAATCTTTCAGCCAGTGTTATTATTAATGTGCCTCGTGACGGACGAGACACTGCTAGGTCAGCCTTGCTCGTCTCCAACCTTCTTCGGTAAAAGAGAAAACAGACTGAGTGTCATGGACTATTATTCTGTTTGGTTTGGACAAACTCTAAACTGAATAAACCTTATAAACAGCTCACTCAACTCAAGGGGTGGCAGGGCTTCAAACAACCACATAGCTTTCACACTGGCCGTAATAGATCGAGTAATGGAAGACACATGTTCAAAGCCGCAAACTCTGAAAATGAAATATAAATGGGATGGAGCTGCATTTGAAGTAAGTGTACGCTTCTCTGTCGAATTAAAGTCGCTTCGTTTCCATCTTTAAACGTTACTATTTAACCCTTGGGATTTAATGTTTATGAAGACAATCCAATGACGTTAATGATTATGTGAGGCGTTCTTTTATAAATGTATGTTTCTTCTTCAAAAACTCAGTTTCATATCCTCTTCTGCACAAAAACTGTTATCGCCTGAGCAAGATGGCATTTAGCCGGCCCCGTGGTGTCGGGGTAGTAGGCCCCAGGTTCGATTACCGGCCAGGTCAGATTTTTACCTGGATCTAAGGGCTGGTTCGAGGTCCACTCAGCCTACGTGATTAGAATTGAGGAGCCATCCGACGGTGAGATAGCAATCCCGGTCTAGAAAACCAAGAATAACAGCCGAGAGGATCCGTCTTGCTGACCACACGACACCTTGTAGTCTGCAGGCCTTCTGGCTGGGCAGCGGTTGCTTCATAGGCCAAGGCCCTTTAGGGCTGTAGTGCCATGGGGTTAGGTTAAGACGGCATGTAAATTCACAGGTGCACCTTCCGTCCGCTGCAATAAAATGCGCAGATTATTAACTGCTACGTATAATTTTTATTTGTAAAATGAAATTTAAATAACTATTATAAAATATGGGCCGGAGAAATGTCTTATTACATTGATTACAATTATTACAAGTACAATGCGTAGGCCTACAATACCGTTCCTACAAACCCGGCTTTTCTATCTGAAAAAATATACGCTATATACAATATACTAACTTAAGTCAACATAATACACATTGAATTTAAATACTAGAATTGACTCGCCAAAAGAGGATACTCGTATTGCATCAGCCGCAGTAATCTAAGTTTAGCTGTGAGCTTGCATCCGGAAGATACTGGATTCGAACTCCACTGTCAGCAGTCCTGGAGTTGGTTTTCCGTGTTTTCCCGTTTTCACACCAGGCAAATTCTGGGGCTGTACCTTTACCAAGGCCACGGCCGCTTCATTCCCACGCCTACGAGTTTCCTATTCCATCGTTCGCCATAAGACCTATCTGTGTCAAACAAACTGTAAAATTAAGCTAAGTGACCAATGCACAGGTCTTAACATCCAGTACCAAAACTGTACCGTTCTTTTGTCATTCATTGAAACGGAAATCACAGCCACGTGTTTGTTGTCAACACTGTCTAAGTCGTTCACGTCTGTATAACAAACTAACACATGATTTTGTTCCTTTTGTGTCATTGCGGAACGTAAATATATCTTTCAGTGGCGAAGAGCGCTGAGATTTCTTTCTGTTTCACAAATTGAGGTCGGTAAAACCAACTTGTGTCCAAGAAGGGTACCCGCATTTCAAGCTAAAGACCTTGCCTCTTGACTCTTCTCACAGAAAATAAACAACTGTGTCCTTAACACATGCGGCGTTTTTATTCTTCAGGAATAATTCGAACTATAAATCTAAAGACAAGGTGTTTATATCCGGATATAACTTGATTTGTCCGCCTCTGTGGTGTAGTGGTTAGCGTGATTAGCTGCCACCCCCGGAGGCCCGGGTTCGATTCCCGGCTCCTGGAAGTGGTTTCCCGTGGTTTCCCACTTCTCCTCCAGGCGAATGCCGGGATGGTACCTAACATCAGGCCACGGCCGCTTCCTTCCCTCTTCCTTGCCTATCCCTTCCAATCTTCCCATCCCTCCACAAGGCCCCTGTTCAGCATAGCAGGTGAGGCCGCCTGGGCGAGGTACTGGTCCTTCTCCCCAGTTGTATCCCCGACCAAGAGTCTGAAGCTCCAGGACACTGCCCTTGAGGCGGTAGAGGTGGGATCCCTCGCTGTGTCCGAGGGAAAAGCCGACCCTGGAGGATAAACAGATGGTGATGATATAACTTGATTTAACACATTCTCCGACGCAGTGGTAAAAATAAATTTCGTGTGGCTATTTTTAGCCGGGTGCACCCCTTGTAAGGCAGACCCTCCGATGAGGGTGGGCGGCATCTGCCATGTGTAGGTAACTGCGTGTTATTGTGGTGGAAGATAGTATTATGCGTGGTGTGAGAGTTGCAGGGATGTTGGGGACAGTACAAACACCCAGCCCGCGGGCCATTGGAATTAACCAATGAAGGTAAAAATCCCCGACCCGGTCGGGAATCGAACCCGGGACCCTCTGAACCGAAGGCCAGTACGCTGACCATTCAGCCAACGAGTCGGACGACGCAGTTGTTAGTGAGCTAGGCGCAGGGAGAAGCAGGTGATGCAAGGTGAAAGGGCGTATGGAAAATTTGCTCACAGGTACGAACACACGTTCGAGCGCAGTTAGAGACACGCAGTCAGTGATGCCAGATCCTCCACAATTTCGGAAGATTTTCCGGTTTTAAAAAATACGAAATTTCGTGGAAATCTTCCGAGTTTTAACGTTGTCACTTTATAGACACAATCTAGGCTAATAGGCGCGGCTGCACATCAATAGGCCTGCAACATTATGTGTTTAACTTCCCTTCAGCTGCTATCACTTTGGAGGGGATATAGGATTCAGTGCAAACATATTACCCTGAGGATGTACGCTTCCGTAGTTTAACGGTTAGTGCTGTTATCTGCCGTCCTTAAGGGTCCGGGTTCGATTCCCGGTAATGCCATAATTTTAAGAATGGCAGGAGGGCTGGTATGTTGTTGGAATGGTACATGCAGATCACCTCCATTCGGGGTGTCCCTGAAAAGTGCTGCACCACCTCGGGACCAAGACACGAGTTTACTATACTTTACCCTGAGAATGAGTTATTTAACGTGCCGTATGGTAAGGGTCTCTCGCATATAAACACTCTTAAAATATAGCCTAGCAAACGAGTTGGCTATGCTGTTAGGGTCACGCAGCTGCAAGGTTACGTTCGGGAGATAATGAGTTCGAACCCCTCCGTCGGCAGCCCTGAAGATGGTTTTCTGTGGTTTCTCAGTTTCACAGCAGGCAAATGCAGGGGATGTACCTTAATTAAGGCTACGACCGCTTCCTTCCCACACCTAGCCCATCATCGCCATAAAACCTATGGATTCCGGCGTAAACCAAATTGTGAAAGAAAAAAGGAAGAAGAAAGACAGCCGACTGAGGTGGGATATAATTAAATGGCCCTCCACTTATTTTTCAGCTGCAATCTAAAAGTAAAACCCCGCTAATTTCCGATATTTTTACGTCTGAAGAAAACCCACGCCTTTGAGGGCAAAGGGAAAGAGGAAGGAGATGGTCGTGGTGGTGAATATTGTTATAAGAGGAAGTACAAATGGCGTATGGCACCCGGAGAGAGGCCTGGAGTGGGTCTTTTTCTTGTACGCGGCCTATAGGTGACCTGCATGTCTGTGAGGATGGGATCCTATCTCAGATGGTTTCTAATGTTGACGACATAATAAATACCTAGTCTCCGAGCCAGATGAATTCACCATTGAGGTTGAGATCACCGACCCGGTTGGGAATCGAACTCGAGTCCCCTTGGACCAAAGGCCAACATGTTAACAATTTAGCCATTAACCTATTAACACTAATCAGAGGAGGAAAATGAAGGGGCGTAGAAATGAAATGAATACTGTCGAGATTGAAACAGAATTGGCCAAGGCAGGTCAGACAGGACAGATTAAAGTGAGGATTCTGGCACAAGCAAGTGGAAGCAATGTCAGGACTCCGCCAAAGGCCCCGTGGTCACCAATCGCCTTTCCCAAGCTAAGAACCTCTGGAGCCCCTTTTGGTCGCCTCTTACACCGGGCAAGAGATACCGTGGATGTTATTCTACCTCCCCCACCCGCAGGGGAAGGGAAAGTGGAGCGGAGCGATCACCTAGATGTTAGCCCCCTTTGAACAACAATCACGTTCGTAATCATATGTGTAGAAATAAGCCTAAGACTTGAATAGTATCGATTATTGTCAACTGTGTTATGTGTGTAGAATTTCCTTGCATACAGTGCCTTTGTTATTGTTGTTTACAAGATGCCTTCCATGTGTTTGTGAAAAATGAATGTGTTCGACTACTGAGGAATTGCACCCGTGTTTTTAAGTGCATTCCCAACATTTGGCGATCGTGACAGGATATTAGACAGTTATACAATTATAGAAACACGTTCGTAAGTAGTATCTGAAACATGGAAGTGAATATGGCAGTGATGAAGAAATCAAGAGCGGTATTTCGGCGATCAATAACCAAGATGTACAATGAGCTCGACGCATTACTACAGATGCCGGAGAAAGACACAGAAAGTATTAGCTCACATATGGATCATTTAGAAGCGAAGTATCATGAATTAACAGGTATGGGTACTCTTATCTTCACTAATATGATCGAAACCGTGGAGGTTATGGATGACGAGTTAGAAAAAGAAATCAATTCAGCTGACGAAGTTCAGATTTTATAAGGTTAAGTCTGTTGCAAATATATTATGAAATGAAGTCCGGCTCCGTGGCTAAATGGTTAGCGTGCTGGCCTTTAGTCACAGGGGTCCCGGTTTCGATTCCCGGCAGGGTCGGGAATTTTAACCATCATCGGTTAATTTCGCTGGCACGGGGGATTCGTGTACGTGTCGTCTTCATCAACATTTCATCCTCATCACGACGCGCAGGTTGCCTACGGGTGTCAAATCTAAAGAGCTGCACGTGGCGAGCCAAACATTCCTCGGACACTCCCGGCACTAAAAGCCATACGCCATTTCATTTCATTAAATGAAGTCGATCGGAATTCAGAAGCAACTGCAGCATCAGTTAATTCTAACTCGTCACTCTATAAGTTAATAGTTCATACAAACTGCCTTTGTTGGAAATGAAGAAGTTAGGAGATTAACTAAAAGATTGGCTTCCTTTCTGGTCGCAGTTTAAGAAAATTGAGGAGGGCCCTCCTTTAGATCCTAGTGATAAATTCCAGTGCCTCGTACAGGCCAGCATTCCTGGATCCTGAGCAAGAGATTTAGCTGAGAGCTTTCCAGCTACCGGAGAAAATTATTGTAAAGCAATATCAAGACTTAAAGCACGCTATGGGAATGATTATTTACTAGCAGATGTATACATTGGGTAGTTGTTAAGTTTAATTTTATAGAATGCTGTGAGCCCTAATAAGGTATGTTTATCATCCCTATGATAGAGCCACATACGAGCCCTACGAAACTTAGGTGTCACAGCGGGCAAATCTAATTCCATGCTTTTACTGCTAGTAGAGTCATGTTTGCCCGAGGATACTGTTCCAACTTTTGAAGAAACTTCTTCAGTAGCACCCATCGGCCAGTCATCTACAGGTTGTTCAGCTGTTGAACCAGGGGCGCTGGTGTCAATGACCTGAGTGTGAATTCCAGGAATCTTTTAGACAGCCTGATGCAATTGCTTAGATCAGAAGTAGAACAGGAACAGAAGATTGTTTGGGCTATGTCAGGTATTAGTGTTTTGCCTTCTGTAACTGACAAGGGAGACTTAAAGAAGAAGGACAAGAGTTTGAATTACACCACCAACTTGACTGAGAACATTCCTACAGCTCAAGATCCCCTTACTGTATCCAATAGAGAAATGAAAGGGTGTGCATTTTTCTCATCTAAACATAAGTCTCAAGACTGTATTAAGGCAGTGAAGATGACTTTGCAAGAGCGTAGTCTTGCACTTAAGACTAAACATACTGTTTCTCTTCAGCAAAGAAATGTAGTAATAGGCCTAGGTGCATCATTTGTGGTCGAGACAAACTTAACAGGAGGCAAAATGGCTTCTACTTGCAAGTCCAGAAAGATGGGCTTCAGCTAATTCGTCAAACCATTGTGGTGTGTTGATGCAAACACTAGTTGTCAAAGTTCGGGGACAAGGAGTTGAGCGGACTGCAAGAGCATTCATTTTTTCAGCATGACAACGTTCCTACAGTTTAAAGAGTACAGCCACGGAAATGGGATATCAAACCAGCAGACAGGGAGATATCCAACACTCACTGTTTGGAGGTACAACCACTGAAGTATACCAGATTTGATGTACACTATTTATCTCTCTAGTCTGGATGGTAGCTACAACTGTCACTTTGAAACATTAGACCAAGCAAGAGTTTGTGGTGCCATACCTTCAGTACATCAAGGTCCTTGGCTTGAGGAACTAAGTAGTCAGGACATTGTTTGGAATGACATCGAATCTTATGGACCAATCGAAATATTAACTGGAGCTGATGTTGCGGGCAAATCCTTTAGAGGAGGACTCAAGATAATACGTAAGTACTGGACAAATGGCCATGGAAATTCATTTGGGAGGGATTGTAATGGGTAAAGTACATGCAGGACATAGTAATGAGTAAAGTATGGCTACGATGGTGGCAGCTGTGGTAACAAGAAAAGCCCGTGTATCGGATATAGGGACTCTAGATGCCCTTGGCATAATCGACCTTGCTGAGAAGAAAGAGAAGTTAGAACTTCAAGAGGTTGCTCATCAACATTTCTTGGATACAGTAGGATCACTGAGGATGCTAGATTTGAGTGCTGCCTACTTTGCATAGAAAATCATTCTCCAATACCTAACAACTACAATAAGACTGCAGAGAAAGTTCATTCCACACTTAGAATATTAAAATCTGAAGGTTACTCTGATACATATCAGTCTGCACTGGACTAGTGGATACAGGAAGTTATAATAGAAGAGGTCCCTGAAGATACTATGGGTTCTGCCTGTCATTATTTTCCGCATCGTCACATCGTGAAGAACGCTTGTTGGTTCTGTGTTTGATGCATCGGCATGTGAAATAAGAATTCCATTGTCAACAGTTGTGTTGAAACGGGACCGAATCTCATAGAACTACTACCTCAGTATTTGCTTTGTTTCCGGTTGAAGAGAATTGGAGTAATGGCTGACATCCGGCGTGCTTTCCTGAAGATCAGCATCTCTAAAGGGGATTTCTCAGATTCTTCTGGATCGACTGTCAGGGTACCTTGATGTTTTATCAACACAGCCGTGTAGTGTTTGGAGTGACCTGTAGCCCATATCTTCTTGGATCGATAAACAAGTACCATCTGCAGACTGTTCTAGACCAGTGTAAAGAGAGTACATCATCTTATTCTCAAGATTTGGTAGAATTGTTATCTCAGAGGTATTATGGTGACAATTGTTTGACCAGTGTAGTGATATAAACAAGTTGCAGCAGTTCATTGACGAAGAAACATCAATCATGAGTGAGAGAAAGTTTGAGCTTCGAAGGTAGGGGTTCACAAACCCTTCTTTGTCATTAGCAAAGTCTACCAATGTCATAGGGTTGCTGTGGGATAAGTCACAAAATACTCTATGTATATGTTGCCATTGCCTCTGTATATAAATGCAGAAATAGTCAATTCCCTCTGTCTGGAGAAAATAACCAAGAATACTATTCTCTCAGCAATACATCGGATATTTTACCACATTGGAGCAGCTTTTAGTGTAACCTTGCTTCCCAAACTTCTCTTGCAGAAGAAATGAGATTCACGTATACGTTTGGATCAGGAAGTGAATGAGGACCTCAAATCAAAATTCTTGGCCTGGATGACGGATTTGTCGTGCTTAGAAGAAATCAAAATTCCCAGATGGCTACCGGGGTCAGATTCGCAAGAAAACTGGACACTTCATATCTTCTGCGACCCAAGTCAACTCTCGTATGCAGCATGGTTTACCTAAGTGCTGAACATCAGGATCAGGTTCATATTCAGCTCATCCTCACTAACGCACGAGTCTCTCCAATCAGTAAGCCTAACAGGAAAATGGCAATCCGGAGATTTCAATTGTTAGCTGCATCAATAGGTTCTAGAATGTACTCTAACATTGTTAGTGACTTCAACATCCCTGGTGTTAAGACAGTATTTTGGAGTGACACAACTATGGTCTTAGCATGAATTCAAAGGGAAGATCAATGGGATGTGTTCATATCACTGTCCCAGTTGTTTTGAACTGATGGTAGGGTTTGGATATGACGACAACCACACGAAGCCATGGACCCAGTTGTCAACAAGGCACCTTACAGGTTGATGGTATCTCCATTACAGTGTGGGGTGTATTCATGTAGCATGGACTAGATCCGCTGATCCAACTGAACAGGTCGTTGACCACTGACTGCTACGTTGAACTGCTTGGTGACCACTTGCAGCTCTTCTTTGACTTAACGTACCCCTACAATGATGAGATTTTCCAGCAGGGCAATGCACCGTGTCATTGTGCTCAGTTTGTCCATAACTGGTTCAAGGAACATTCAGGATTTATTGGACGTTTTTGTGAGGTCCATTCACACCCAGCACACTGCTCCTACAAATAGCAGGAAGCTGTGAGTAGCCATCCAAACGGCATGGATCAGCATCACTCCACAGGTGTTTCTTCCACTTGTGGAATCGATGGCACGACGGGTTGTTGCACTTGATGGATCTAGAGGAGGCCGTACACGATATTAGACCCCTATCCCATGACTTTTGGTATGTCAGTGTACTTGTGGGCAAGAGTGAGTGAGTGAGTGAGTGAGTGAGTGAGTACAAGTGTGGAAGAATGTCTTTAGTGAACGCTTGAGTTAAGTAGTTCAAAAACAATGAGTAATAAGCAATTGAGTGGTGTGCGGGTAGATATGTAGGTGAGATAAAGTGACCCGAAGTGCTGAAGAGATTATATATTTATTTGCTTTAAGTCGCAACGACACAGATAGGTGTCACGACAACGATGGGATAGGAAATATCTAAGAGTGGGAAGGAAGTGGCCGTGGCCTAATTAAGATACAGCCCCAACAGTTGCCTGGTATGAAACTGAGAAACCATGGAGAACCATCTCCAGTGCTGCTGGGAATGGGGTTCGAACCCACTATCTCCCGAATTCAACTGGAGAGTATTACATGACAATAAGCGATCATTAAAAGCACCTAGAATTTCTGAAGTGTTCTTAGTGATTGAGAATTGAATACATTTAAGGCCAATTTAATTTGGAATACATATCCTGAAACGTGGCTTTACTCGCTGATCTGTACACGTTCTGCAACATAATCATTCCTATTCTTGTCATCTAGCATTGTATACCATACAGGCTAACTCACACGTCTTTCATTAGAATTAGTATTTCAGAGATAATAAACACTTCCTCCATGAGGACAAAGTATACTAAATACATTTATGACTACTGTATATAAATGATTTCTCAGTATGGATAATGAACCTTTCAAGGTTTTGAGGACGATATTTTTTGTCAACGACTCTGACAGGTTGAATCTTGAGCGGAATTCTTCGAAGAACTTCAGAATTGTTCCTCCTGCAACGATCATGAGGCCTATAATCTCGAAATTATCAAGTCGATATTCACGTCAATATAAGGGGATACTTGGTTCGTAGATGTTTTTCTTTTCTTCGTGTACTTCACTGGGCTGGTTAGCGTGCGATTCGAACAGAACTGTAAGATCGATAATATATCCATGGTTATTATTTTTTAAGTCTATCATATCAATCCTGCGGGTACTGCCGTTCTCCGACAATCGATGGACCTCTTCTTGCTCTATGTAACTAGCGTCTCGCAATGACTGAGCGATGGAGCTTCGTATCGCCATGGAGTCTAGTACGTCGCAGGGTTTCGCCGTAGGGACAGTATCCCAGGACATCTCGTTGTGGAAATGCTGACTACGGTTATTGTCGTGGGATCTGCCTGGCACGCCTCGAACGGCTGCGACGTCAGCGGTCATCCTTAGAACATCATGCCAGTCACTGCAAGACAGGCTATCATGGTGTGTTATGCTACTGTTCGCTGAGAGGTTTCCTTCAAATAAGATAAAACACCTTTTCCCTTTTGAGGAAGTTGACACAATTTTTGGAATTCCTGATCTCTCAGTAATTGTCTTATTTCTTTGGAATCCAGGAAACAATTTTTGGAACTTAATAAGCTGGCGGAAGGTGAAATGTGCAGGTTTTGTTGGCATTTGTTACTCTCCTCAGGCAGATGCCTACTTCCCAAAATGTAAGCGTTGTCATTTATTTGCAGGGTAATAAGGGCACTAGTATGTTGCAGGACAGCTTCCCACTGTGATCGGAAAGGTCCAAGACTTTTGAACTTCCGGTGTGTGAATATCATACCGTCAGGCGTGTCGGCAGGAAACTGGAGGATTTCTTTCAGAGTGCATCATTTCAGAAATTTCAGATGAATACAGTTCAGCGCAACTGTCTGAAATGGATAAATCAATGTCGGGCATATAGAAAAATTCATGACGGTGAACGTTTGGTCTGCCTAGGAGAGGAGAAGATGACAGTGACTCCAATTTGAGACGTAGATCTTGCATCATTCTGTCTGTGTCAAAGGTAATTCCGTTCCGAAAGTCCACTCCAAGATATCTGATGGACTCATCTTGGGATATCGCCTTTATATCTCCAGCGCAGACATTAGGCCATCAGTAAGCTGACCTTGATATGTGTTGATAGACACTGATTTAGACACGTTGGTGTTCAAGAATCTCTCTCTGAATCATCTCATTGTTGTTTCAGGCAGATCTAGTGCATAAACTTTGTCTTTACCAATAATAACAGTGTCATCGGCAAATCCCAGTACTGTGAGAGGCTTCAGACCTTCTACGAGGGGAAACCCATACTCCGTAGCTATTGATTCCTCTGAGAGTTCATTCAGAATATAGTCCGTTGCGATATTATAAAGCGTAGGTGACAATTGCGAACATTGCAAAACACCTCTATTCAGTTTCATGCTCTTAGTTCTCGAGTAGCCGGCTTAGTTTCGATTGTATTGCCCTCGTGAAGAAAGGGGATTAGCTCGACAAGCTTAAATGGAGCGTCAGAATTTTCAAGAGCTCTTCTCAGTTGGCCATGGCCAATGTTATCAAATGCCTTCTGAATGTCGAGGAAGACTATGGTTGCATCAGTTTTCTCGTTCCTTGCCTTCGCCAGAATTGACTGTAGCAATGAAATATTAGTCATCGTGCCGGGTGCGGTAGTGAATCCCCTCTGATTATCATTGAATGTCGCTAACTCTCAACCGGCGATTTAGAACTCTCTCGATAACCCTACGTAAAACTGAGCAGATGGAAATAGGCCTCCAGTTTGACTCAACTTTCTCGTCTCCTGACTTTTAATTCAAGACAGTTCTTGCCTTTTGAAAACATGGAGGGACATGGGCCATTATTAACATCCTGGTTGCTATTGTAGCAATAACATCAAACACGGAATCATCTTTCACAGTCCTCATCAACACATGATCTGGTCCTGGCGATGTATCAACAGCTATACCCTTCACTGCGAAAATGACCTCTTCCTTAGAGATGTTGAGTTGATAGGTGTCATCCAAAGTGATTTTTCCTGATGTAGACAATGAAATTGGGTAATCATTTCGTATGCAATCGTTGCTAGTTGAATAGATAGAAGAGAAATGGTTTTCAACATCACGAATAGGAATTTTGCATTGTTTTCCATGACTTCCTAGAACTCTGCGGGCTGCTTTTCTTCTCTAATTGTACTGTTGAAATTAGGTTACCTGATAGGCATACTTTTCTTGTCTTTTTGCCCTATCTCTTTTAGATTGCCTTTCGGGATTTGACGATTTTGCCTAATTTATCTGGATGTGTAAGTTGTTTTTATTTTTCTTCAAGGCATAAAACTTTTTGGCAGGGTGTTTAGGTCCAGGGAAGACATCAATTACTTTCACAAGATACTCGAAGTCATTTACCAAATTTGAAAACGTGCAATTATTAATATTAAACTGGAGTAGTTTTTTCCAGTTTTGCATATTATTCTTGAATGTGTCCAAGTCCGTGTCGTTTGACATGCAGGGAGCAGGTGGTACATCGTGCGATACGTCGTCTGAGGAACGTGTCACCGAGGCGAATTTTATCTTTCGTTTGTCTATCAACAATAATTTGTCTCTGGACATCCAGATGCGCTTTGCTAATGTGTACGCCTAAACCCCTGGCACCTTGAAAATAACGTCCACAGTGCTTGCATTTCATCTTCATAACGAGGTAATTTTATGTAAGATTCTCTAAACCCGCAGGTGTGAGGTCAATATTTGAATTATCACCCACAATTGTGCCTATATTAGGAATTGGAGCATTTGGTTCACTCTAGAGTAATGACCTAAAAATGTCAACAGTAAACAGTCATTGGAGAAATGTATTATTCCGCGGATAGGTTAGGAGTTGCGACACGAATAATAATAATAATAATAATAATAATAATAATAATAATAATATATAGAAAAAATTCAAGAAGATATATATATATGGTACCCAAGTGGTCACTAATTATGGAGTTATGTATTTAGAAACAAGCGGGAGCAGCTAAAAGGCATCTTACCATGGGAAATAATTTCGACTCTTACAGCCTCGGTACATAATCTAATCATTATGGCGACAATTGGTTATAATGTAAACAAACATGTTGGCCCGCACATATATCAAAATTGCCACAGAACGCTCAATAACTCAAACAGCTAATGTAACAGACTCACTTAAAAAAGAAATTCACAAACAAACATTAATAATACCAAATCAAACATAATCATAAAACATTCATAAAATTTTAAGCCTCAAACTTGCCAAGTCACCGGCTTCTCTTCTTCTTTGTTATTATTATTATTATTATTATTATTATTATTATTATTATTATTATTATTATTATTATTATGTGATAAACGTCTTTTCCTCTACTCTAGGACCAAGCGAGTTGGCCGTGCGGTTAGAGTTGCGCACCTGTGAGCTTGTATTCGGGAGATGGTGGGTTTGAATCCTATCATCGGCAGGCCTGTAGATGGACTTCAGTGGTTTCCCGTTTTCACATCGGCAAATGCTGGAGCTGTACCTTAATTAAGGTCACGTCCGCTACCTTCCCAATCCCAGCCTTCCCCATCCTTCCGCCGCCAAAAACTTTTGATGTGTTACTGCGACGTTAAACCACTAGCAGAAAAGAAAGTCTACCGTAGGTCTCAACTGACGCTGAAGTGCCTCCTTTGGCAGTAAATCTGACGGAAGTGGTATCTCTCATTTAAGCATACTTAAATATCAAGTGACTGCACTGGAATTCGATACCGCAACCTCGAGCATAGGAGGCGAGCATTTGAAGAACTACAGTATACAACCGGTAAGATACCAGTTAAAATTTGAGTAAAATATCACGAACAACCCACTCGAAAATCTTTCAAGAAGGAATTATAATATAGTTGAAAGAATGAGCACAAAATTATAAAAAGTTCCAATTAAGAAACGAGTGATCGAAGACAGCCTACATCATAATCTTCGCAGCGACAATTAGATATAAAACGTAATGGAATATGAGAAAGGGAATCATGAATAGCACCAGGCGCAATACATTAATGAAAGTAATGAGATAAAGTAATAAATTAAAATCTCTATAACATTCCCTCTCCCCTGCTGACGCTTAATGGCGACAGAACGCAATCGTCTCAAACACAAGAGAACGTTAAGTCATTTAAATCAATGTAGTATTGATTTTGACAAACCTAAATTTCTCCTCGCGTTTAAATCTATTCAGATTACGGCGTTCTTTAGTTTCCAGAATATATCAACTTTAAAGAAATGTCCACGTCCGTCACTCTCTATGAACTATTAATTCCTTTTACATTCCATGCATATTCCATGATTTGTCTTGACCTACAATTCTTTTACACTACTGGTAGTGATTGCCAATGATACTTTCCTTTGAAGTTCAAAAGTCCCAATTGTAAGTGGAGTGAGCACTCATGTACATTAATCCTTTGTCAATCAAATTCTCTGTTTAAATATGGCGAACATATGTTATGCTATTTATTTTTACAGAACGCATCGCTGACCGCAGTGTTAACTTTGTGATCTATTGAGGCAATCCTGGCTTGTCAACATGGACATGCTGTTCAAAGGAAGGGATTGACAGGTTTGATATTAGTTCATATCCTGGACAGGTGTTCCCTGTTTCATCCCTCTGTTGAAATTGAAGGGTTATGAAACAGCAGTACTTGTTCACAAGGCAGTATTTTTAACGGCTCCATCCCCCACCCCAAGAGCTTATCAATTAAAAAAAAGGATCATCAGTCAAGCGCTCAGGGTCCGTGTAACATATTAACGAAGATATATATAAGCAAATTTTTAAAAAATATTAAATACATATCGACCAAGGCGCTATGCGGTGTGGGATACGTAGCTATCAGCTTGCATTCAGAAGATAGTGGGTCCAAAACCCCACTGTTGGCAGCCCTGAAGATGGTTTTCCGTGGATTCCAATTTTCACACCAGGCAAATGTGTGGTCATACTTTAATTAAAGCAACGGCCACTTCCTTACCGCTTCTGGCCCTTTCCTATACCATCGTCGCCGTAAGACCTGTATGTGTCGGTGTGACGTAAAGCAGATTATAAAAAAATTATTAAACACACAAAATTTAAACTTTCGTGTAGATAAACAATTGCATACTTCTCCACCAAAAACATACATTTTCACTATAGACTAGAATGCCTTCCACCACTCAGTCTGCAACTCTCTGTGAATTAAAATATGAGCCTCCATAATATCCTCTTATATGAAACTACAGTAGCTATGTGGCCTCGTTTATTTCCACGCCTCTTACCATTAAATCATTATAAAACTGGGACCGGCTACCGTCACCTTGGTCTCTCCGTGACTGAATCCAGTATTCTCATTGCTAACCTGTCATCATCCACTCGCCTCACATGACTCAACCGCCGAAGACAGTTCATGCACACAGATTCACCCGCCAATTTCATCCCAAGTTTAGCCTTTATCTCCTCATTATGAATGCCCTCCTGCATTGTAACAGCAATCACTCTAGTTACTTTCCGCATATGAATGCATGTTGCTGTCCAAATTAAAATTGCTTCATGTGGATCAGACAGCTTTACAACGGTTTAGCTCTTACCTCACTGACCGCAGACAACGAGTGGTTACAAAGTAAGAGACTCTTCTTAATGGGCAATGAAACATGCAGCTGTACCTCAAGGCCCGGTACTTGGGACATTACTTTTATTTTGTACATACATGATATATAATCTCAATTAAAATATTGCAATTACCATGTAAATGCTAGAGACCTTCAAATATACTATCACACAAAACTGGAAGAAATTCGCTTAGTAACTGACAGAATGAATGCCGACTTGCAAAATATATCATCATTAAGCCACTGCAGTTAAAAACATGAAAGACCCTTTAAATATCCCTTCAATCAGTTTATCTGGTACCAAAATTCCATATTGAGGTTTCATAAATAATCTAGGTTTCATTATAAATGGGAATCTAATTTGGAACGAACATGCCACTCGTATATATATGCCTCATTCCATTCTCCAAAATACCACCAAAAGATATTACCACTAAATATGAAAGTCAGGGTAATAGGTACATTAGTCCTTCCTATATTATAACTACTGTGGTGCTGTATTCATTGATGCAACTAATGAACGTATTAGGAAGATACAGCATGCCATGAATTCCTGCATCAGAATGATATTGTCATACACTATGACACACATGCCACACTTAATTACAAGCAACTTTTCCTCATGAAATTTGAAGAACTCAGAAACATTCGTGCAGGCGTGTTGCTGTTCAGATCCCTAACTGAGAGATTTCTCCAGTACCAGCTCACAAAGTATAGGATGGTTGCCTAATTCTACTTCCCCTTATAACAATAATCACAACCACCACCACCACAACCACCTGTCCTCAAAATGTACTTAACTTTCCTCTTTTTACCAGCATGATATACGCTCTGTTGCCACCTTTCTCATTCCCTATAGCAGGTCAGCTGCCCGTAATTGCTCATTTATTGCGACGGGAACTAGATTACGAACTCTGTTCCAAATAACATCCGCAGCATGAACTCCTTAGAGTCATTCAAGTCTACATGCAGAAAGTACCTCTTAGATGCATAAAACAACGTTGTGAATCATGATTAGTGGATGAAAATGTGTGTGTGTGTACTAGATAATTAATGTTAATTTTAGCTTATTAGTTTGGCTAATGATATTTACACTTTGAAGTGGTTCTTATTGAACCTTAAATAATGTCCATTTCCTGGCTGGTCAATCGGTAAAACGGTGGTCTGTCTGGAAGATGGGTCTAAGAAATATCTAAAATTGAAGTAGGACAGGGTACTAACTACTACCGCATACGTGAATGAGAATCCAAAGATAAGGGATGGAAAACTTTAATCCACGAAAACATAAAATGAGGAAAAAATCCCCCCTCAAAAAGAAGTATCAAAACATTAAACAATAGAAGAAACTCAACAGTTTATATAACGAATACCCCGGAAAGTTCCGGGTCTCTGCACGAATCATGTGAGTGTCCTTATCATACATGAAACGGTGAGTAATTAACAAACTGAACAAATAAGTCTGAACACTGTAGACGTACATTTCGTCAATTAAAACGTTCAGCTACAAGGGATTAGGAATGTAATATTCTCACATCATTTTCACTAGTATGGCTCCCAATGGTTTGGGAAACAAAAAAATAAAACACACACTGGCTTCGGAACACTATAATGCCCCCAAAATATCACTGAAGCTAAATATGAGCCCGCTCTCATAACCAAAAATGAGGAGTGAATCCTCTCATAGGAGCATACGAGCTCTCCCCGTACACAAATGACAACAAACGACAAATAACACTGCAAGACACATGGGCAACAAAGTATGACACACAAGTACCTGAAATAAAAATTAAACAAACACTTGCCTTGTCGAGATAAATACATGCTCGTCTTCCCAATCGGCTGCTTACATGATGTTCATTAACCTGCTGCGGGGATGGGCGGTTAACAAGGTCGTCTATCTTTCTACGTCCCATTGAAACTTTCCTTTTCGTTACAGAATCTTATTTACTCGGGGAAGTTCGCCACATGGCTGTAACTCAACAAGTGGTTTAAAGGGGTCTTTTCCCAGCCTGTCACTCGGGGACACCTTTCAGCTGTGTATCATTCTTATATCCGTCCTCAGGAGAAACACCTCAATATTACGGGCGCCTATGGCCCTCATATATCTCTCAACAAAATTTCTTATTGGTCTGGTACTATTGTTTTTCTAAACTCGTAATTCAACATCGGGTAGGCCTATCTGCAGCATCTTCGCTTCGGGCTATCCGGAACTATTACTTAATAAATCACATTCTTGTCTTGCAGACCCCAGTTCGATTCACGTGCTTTGCCATGCGTTACCTGCCCGGATTTTCCCAGAAAACCCGTTCTACCCCACCTGAACGTCCACAGCTTACACTGCGCCACTGAAAAAGTGCATGTTTTATACTATTACGTCCTCCTCTCCTATTCATAGGCTGTTTATCTCTCACAGCACTTATCTTCCAGTCCAATACCACGTCAGGCACTATTGATCTTACTTTCAGGATGACCATATCACCTCAGACTCTCTCAAATAAAACAGACAGGAATAACTTTATCTTTATCTGACAAGAACTCAAACTCACTAAACAGTTACCCTAGTGTACCAGCATCTAATACAAAGCTAATAAACCTGAACTAATACGTGCATGGTCCTGAACCTTCTAACCTATTTACATTTATACAAATACTTGCCTGAAGGTATGATTAAATGAATATTTACAAAAAAGTGTGAATCCTGGTTTGTCCTAATCCATGCTGAAAATTTGTTTAGACTTATCAGTTCCTGTGACTTTCACTCATCCATCCAAGACCGCACTGTGTGACTTAGTGCATCATTGCACTACCGACGTCCATAGTTGCAGGTCCTGGGTTCGGCTCCGTATGGTGGTTCATGATTGGTGCCATCCGCTTGATTAACACGTTCTGTAGGAAGCTCTGTTACCGTGAGAAAATCAATTTGAGCAGGAAGATCTATTCGTTGGAAGTTCAACTTGCTGCCTACTGCAAATAACGCACATTACTACTTTAATGGATACGGTTTCCGACTATCTCACTTGCGACTCTCGTACTACAGCTTATGAGTGGGAAACTTTTTAATCAATTTCTGCTAACTGAAGCTCAGTCCATCTCCACAAGCACCTAGTCACTCCACCTACATTTAACTATGAACAACACGTGTTCACAGCTCTCTCTTCGTTCCTACGCACTGATTAATTACTCGAAATATTCTATTTAACATGAGCTGACATGTTCGCTGCACGCTTCAACTTAAAGCGAACTCGATAATTATAATCTAATATCTCCGATTGCTCCTTACCATAATGTCTTTGGTCAAAAGCTTATATTTCTGTGACACGCATGGTACCTCGTTCACATATCGACAGCGATGCCGTCTCAAGGATCACGCCCTTTTTAAAAGCTCCCAGGAGAGACGCGGCGCGAGTGACATACTCAACAAACATTGCCCTCGCCTTTGTGTCAAGTAAGCTTCAGTTCCCACGCTCCATAAAAAATGAATATTAATCAGTCACAGCACCAATATTATATACTAGCGAATGTACCCGTGCTTCGCTACGGTATTCTACATTGTATTCGAATATCGAAGTAAATAGTGTGCATGCAGTAAATAAGATTGTTTTAAAATTGCATGTCTCTTAGCGTTATCCGAGAAAGAGCATGGGGAGGTCCCCATACGTTGTTTCCAATGTAAAGTGTTTGTTATGGATTTGTGATATAACGGCAGGCTCACTTGCCTACTGCCATTCACAATCGAGTTGGGAAGTTTACATTATAATTGCAGGCCCCATTGCCTACTATGCGGACAGAATCGATTTGGGGAGTTTTCGTTAAAATGGCAGCCCCCCTTTCCTACTTCCACACAGATTACAGTTTTTATTATAATGGCAGGCAGTTACCCTACTATCACTCGAAATTGAGTTGTGCAGTTATTATTATAATGCCAGGCCCATTTTCCTACTTCCAGCCAGCTTACTGCCAGTCACACCAAGTTGGTGAGTTTCCATCAAAATAGCAGGCCACTATGCCTAATGCCAGTCACATTTTAGATGAGGACATTTCTTTATAATGGCGGGCACCCTTGCCTACTGCCAAACACAATCGGGTAGGGGAGTTTTAAACAAAACTGCATGCTCACTTGCCTTCTGCAAGTCAAATCGAGAAGTGAACTATTCATTACAATTGTAGATCTTCCTTACTAATGACAGTTACACAGGAGTTGGAGAAGGAACCCTTTCATACCGCCAGTCAAAGTCGGTGTGGGGAGTACTGATTACAATAGCAGACCCACCCTTTCTCGATCGCTACAAACCGACATCAGTGAATATATATAGATCGACATACGAAAGTATATGCGTGTTTACAATATTGAAGACCTTCATTTACAGATTAACTGCTACTAAACGTACGTCATATCGACAAAGGATTATACCGTAAGACACGCCGGATTTAGTGGCCTAAATGGCTGGTCCTATGATATGTCATCTATTCTTGGGTCAGATTGAGTTAGAAACGTGGAACAGGGTAACGTTCTTGTAAGATTATCTCACATTACATTACTTTTCGGATAATTATGTGACAGCTACATACATAGCATTTGGCTCATATATGGCTACTGGGTGGGCCAATTTTCGTGAAGAGTTTGATGATTCTGTATTTCATATAAGTAATCGAAGGTATGAATTATGCATGTGAAAATTCCAAATTGACTTAACATCCATTAATAGAGAAAAATCAAACGTAAAAGGGATACAGATACGGCAAAAAGTCATAAGACCAAGGTTGTAGATCATTCCAAATTGAACGGAGATCGTGCAATCTGTTATGTGATAGGAATTTCCGAAGGTCTGCACCATCATTAAAATTGCCTGCATATTTCGATATTCTTCGGGGATAAAAAGTGAAAAATTTAATGATCTAGGATGTTTTCCGTTCGTTACAGGCTAAAACGTATAATTTTGTCAAATTTCAATTATCTTCTTTTTCTTCTGGCAGATTATGCCGCAATCTGGATTTTGGGCGAGGCGGGTAAAAATTAGGACTTTCAGGAAACTAAACCAAAAATGATGCAGATGGTCATTATTACCCCTTAAACGGAAAGCTGTACGAAAATTTCGCCAAAATAGTCAGTGTAGAGGCACACAGTCGTTACGATTTGATTTATATAGATAAAGAATCTGCTCCATGTAAAACACCTTTTTGGGTATGTCCGCTGGACTTAACCTGCAAAACTGACCATTCATGATATCTCCCTTATTAATCCTCCTGACGAAAAAATGCACATGAAGAAAAGGTTTAGAGGTGGAATTCCATCACGTTTGGTCGATTTCCAGTCAGGTTGGTCTTGTTCTGTATATATTGTGGAAGAGTAAAATCACCATTTCGGTTCCCTATAAACCGCCAGTCCATTCCGGAACATGAAATGTTATTTACGTTTAAAACCTACCTTTGGACAGGTGGATGCTAAATATGAATTTTGGTTCGAATGTCTTCAGTAGTTTTCAAGTTGTAAGGAATACGCTTTACACGCACCCGCTCGTGAGTTAAGTCCGATGGGACTTGTACAAAAAAACGGTCCGTTCATGATATCTCCCTTATTAATCCTCGTATCGAAATGATGCACATGAGAAAAAAAGTTTAGAAATTAATTTCTACCAAGGCAGGTAGATTTAAATTAACGTTGGTTGTGTATATTTTGTGGAAGTGAAAAATCACTGTTTCGGTTTCGTATAAACCCCCAGTCAGTTCAGGGATTTAGAAACAATATTTGCCCTAAAACCTATCAAGGACAGGTGTATTCTAAATATGAGTATTGGTGGAAATACATCCAGTAGTTTGTAGCACTCGCGTACATACGGCGTAATTAAGGAAGAAATTAATACAGTTAAGAAAGTTGAAAGTAATAGAAAATGGATTATAACTGAGGACAGCCGGATAACGACAAATATGTAAATGCCAAGTTAATGTAATGGAAAATCAAATGCCCCTCAATAAATTATGCTAGTGTGAGTTATGGATATAATAAAGCGGTAACAGAGGAGAAATTTAGGTGCATTGATTCCTAGGTAAACAAATAATAAGAAGATGACTAATGGTGTTATTACTTAATCTATTCGAAGGCGGTTATAACATCCAAAGATATTCCGCCAATATCCCGCAGATAGGCCGATTGACGCCTCTCTTGCCTTCTACCCAAGGAACAACCACGAATTTAAAAGCATGATGAGGAAAATGGCAATACGTTACTTCCCTACTGGCATGCAGTCAGAGACGTTGCCATGGTAACCTGTAGGTTCGTTGTCGGTCTGTCGGTCACTCAATGCAGAGCATGGTACCAGCAGAAAATTGTAAATTTCTCCGTCATGTAAAGAGTAAGGTAAATTATGAACATTACGAAAGTTGTTTATAATGAAGAGACGTTTCACGTACGGTAAACGAAGTTTACAGAAAATCAATAGTATAAGAGAAAATAGAGGAAAACCATTCTGGTTTCCTATAAACCCCCCGTGTATTCAAAGATTTTAAAATGATATGCATATCGAAACCTTCCCCGGGATGAGTATACTCTAAATATGAAGTTTAGTTGAGATCTATCCAGCCGTTTTGACGTGATGGTGGAAAAACCATTCTGGTTTTCCTATAAACCCCCGTCTATTCAAAGATTTTAAAATGATATGCATATCGTAACCTTCCCCGGGATGAGTATACTCTAAATATGAAATTTGGTTGAGATCTATCCAGCCGTTTCGACGTGATGGTGGAAAAACCATTCTGGTTTTCCTATAAACCCCCCGTATATTCAAAGATTTTAAAATGATATGCATATCGAAACCTTCCCCGGGAGGAGTATACTCTAAATATGAAGTTTGGTTGAGATCTATCCAGCCGTTTCGACGTGATGGTGGAAAAACCATTCTGGTTTTCCTATAAACCCCCCGTTTATTCAAAGATTTTAAAATGATATGCATGTCGAAACCTTCCCCGGGAGGAGTATACTCTAAATATGAAGTTTAGTTGAGATCTATCGAGCCGTTTCGACGTGATGGTGGAAAAATCATTCTGGTTTTCCTATAAACCCCCCGTGTATTCAAAGATTTTAAAATGATATGCATATCGAAACCTTCCCCGGGAGGAGTATACTCTAAATATGAAGTTTGGTTGAGATCTATCGAGCCGTTTCGACGTGATGGTGGAAAAACCATTCTGGTTTTCCTATAAACCCCCCGTGTATTCAAGGATTTTAAAATGATATGCATATCAAAACCTTCCCCGGGATGAGTATACTCTAAATATGAAGTTTGGTTGAGATCTATCTAGCCGTTTCGACGTGTTGGTGGAACAGACAAACAGACAGACAAACTAACAGACACGAACAATTTTATTTATATAGATCTTCAGCTTAAGACACTCGGAAAATTACATAACAACTTTTCTCTGTTTTACACTCGCAAACAACAGCTGATTGGCGTAAGTTGGACATAAAAACAGTCATAAGATCTCCTACACTTCTACTCTCTGCCACAAGCCTTGTCTCTCTCTGATAAAAAAAAAAACACATCCGTGCGCGTCGTGTGTGGCCAACTATGCTGCTACCCTCAACATTCGCGGACTTTCAAGTTTTTAGCGTTAAATATTGGCCCTATCACATAATACAATAAGGTTCATTATGCTGCATATATTTTGAATTTATATTACAAATTAGTTTGTTTTGCTAGTGGCTTCACGTCGCAACGACACAGATAGGTCTTATGGCGACGATGGGATAGGAAAGGCCTAGGAGTTGGAAGGAAGCGGCCGTGGCCTTAATTAGGGTACAGCCCCAGAATTTGCCAGGTGTGAAAATGGGAAACCACGGAAAACCCTCTTCAGGGCTGCCGAGAGTGGGATTCGAACCCACTATCTCCCGGATGCAAGCTCGCCCGGTTTACAAATTAGTTGTTTTACATTTAATTTTCTTCATTATTTTTACTGCACAGTAATGTGACCAGATGTAGGAGAGGACCATGAGCCATAACGTCGCCACTGCTAAAGACAAGTTAATAAATAAATAAAGAAATACTGAATCCATCTTAACTTTCACTCCTCTAAGGCAAAGTTGGTCAGAAATCAGAGCGATAGAAGTAAAATCTCGACCAAGAGCTCACCTCGTCCTTATACAAGCTGTGTCTAGAAAGTACGGTGAATGGACCGACATCATAATTGCAATGTGCGGTAATACTGCGTGCATGCGCATGTAGCGTTGATCACACAGAGTTGAAGCAGGTTAATCTGCTGCGGCCAATGGAACGTAGTGCATGTGAAGACTCGTATCGAAGTGCAATGGAGCAACTCATTGACATCAAGCTTGTTTACAAATTGGGGAAAACGGCGATAGAGAAGCATGCGATGATGGTGCTAGTGTATGGAATAGAAGCCGTAAGCGGAAAATGTGTTCAAACGCATTTGGGATGGGCTTGAAACTCCTGATGATGCGCCACGTCCGGGTCGCCCGTTAACGAGCAGAAGCGAAGAAAACAAGGAGCAAGATGCTCACACAAAATCGGTGATTTTGGGAAGGATATCACAGGAATATGAGATTAGCAAGGACAGTTTAATGACCATCATTCGCAACAATTTGAGTGAGCAGAAGATCTGTTCTACATTTGTGCTGCGCACATTGACTGACGAATAGAAAACAACACGGATGAAAATTGTTGGAGATATCATTGACACGAGTGACAAATCTCCATCTTTCGTGAAATCCATCATCAAAGGCCATGAGAGCTGGTGCTACGAGCTCGATCCGGTGACCAAGCGACAGTCAACGGCATGGCGTTCACCTGGTTCCTCACTTCCCAAAAGAGTCGTCTCCAAGAGTCCAAGATCAAGACACTGTTGATCGCCTTTTCCGGCAGTAATTGCATGATGTCCCGGAAATTCGTACAGGATAATACAACTGTCAATGTCGCATTCTACGAGACCGTTTTGAATCGGTTGCTGCTACGCTTGCGGTGTGTTCTTCCAGTGTTGTACTCGTACAGGACTGGAAAGTGGAATATCCTTCACAAGACCGCCCACCCACATACTGCGATCCGTGTACGCAACTTCTTGGGTGGGCGGCGCTTACTCTACTCGAACAATCGCCGTACTACCCGTATCTGGCGCCTGCAGATTCTTTTCTTTTTTCCCAGCATCAAGGGAGTTCCGAATTGAACACGTGCTGACATACCGCACACCCAAAGAACGTGAGACGTCAGGGCTTCAGTGGATTCCAAAAGACACCTTCGCTGCCAGTTTTCAACAATTGTATATTGTTGTCAAAAGTATATTGTGGCCAATGGAGAGTACTTCGAAGGAGGCTAAAATTATTTTATTTATAACTTCTGTTCTCTTTGTGTTATGGTATCATTCACCGAACTTTTAAGACGCAGATTATATATATTTTTTTTTACAAATTGCTTTACGTCGCACCGACACAGATAGGTCTTATGGCGACGATGGGACAGGAAAGGGCTAAGAGTGAGTAGGAAGCGCCCGAAGCCTTAATTAAGGTACAGCCCCAACATTTGCCTGGTGTGAAAATGAGAATCGATGGAAAACCATCTTCAGCGCTGCCGACAGTGGGGTCTGAACCCACTATCACCCGAATACTGGCCGCACTTAAGCTACTGCAGTTATCGAGCTCGATGCACCTTGTAGAATATCGTTGATCGCAGCTGCCAGCTCACGGCATTAGCTTCGCTACATCTTGTCGATTTCACTTACTCCTTCTCCACTACCATGCTGGGAGAATCTGAAAAGTCCCACTTTTTCTAGGTTCGTGTTTCATTCCTCACATTTAGTCCTCTTAGGTTTCTTACCCTACCGACATCACATTAGTCTGGAAAATACCCATCTTTAATAACAATAGTTGTATTTCTATTTTAACTGCAAGATATGAAATTCTTAGTAATACATTATTTTTTTACAGGGACACAGTGCGATCTGTCGAAATCAGGAACAAAAACCACTCAAAACGCACACGGTGAATTTAATCAAACCGAGTGAGTTGGTTGAGTTGTAAGGGCCGTTTAGCTCTAAGCTTGCATTCGGGAGATGGTGGGTTCGAAACCAGGCAAATGATGGGGCTGAACTTTAATCAAGGTCAGGGGGCCGATGACCTAGATGTTAGGCCCCTTTAAACAACGAGCACCACCATCACCATCAATCAAGGTTCGGGCTCCTTCCTTCCTTCCTTCCTTCCTTCCTTCCTTCCTTCCTTCCTTCCTTCCCTATAAAATCCCGTCGTCACCGGAAACATATCTGAGTTAGAGTGACGTGAAACCACTTGCGAACAGAATATTTAACCGTCGAGATTAGACCTGTATCGAGGGAAAGAGAAATATAAAGTGATCAGGGTGGAATCACCGTAACCGAACTAGCAAGCAAGAAGCTAATTGGCCGACTGCCTGGCGTATCAGCCAGGTTTATATGATTTAAATGCGGTAAGAAAATGGAATACGTCCTGAAGAAAGCCTTCATTAATTCTAAATAAACTGAAGGAATCTTGTCTACTTATCAAAAGGGTCTTACTTAAACAGTTAGATTGTACGTTCAGTTTAAACAAAATAATTATAACTTACACTGCATACAAAATTTTCCTATTTGATCTGAGATACTAAATTTGATAACGTATTATTTTCAAAATATGCGGGTATTCCATTCTGATCACTTCCTGTGCTGTATGTCCGCAGTATCCCTTCCTAAGATATCGCCATCGTCACCATCGCCGATTGTTAACAACCGGAAGTGATTTTGATTGAAAAACTGTGTCCTGCATTTTACAATTCAAAGTCAATGGGATGTTATTCTTTTACAGACAATTACCAACATAATATCTGAATACTTATCTTTAATGCAGTTAAAAATACCAACATAATATCTGAGTACTTATCTTGAATACAGTTAAAGTTGACAAAAGCGGGCGAGATTTACGAGTAGTGATGTCATGTACATTGCCGCGGAAAATCCACTTTTCCGTGGAATTCAGAACTCAGAGACGTAAATTATCATTTAAAAATTCAGTATGTATTGGGCGGTATTCGAACCGCAGTCACCTTATTGCAAAACTAGTAAGGATGTCTCTCATTTGTCACTGCCCCCATATGATTGTGGAGATATATCAGATACATAAAGGCCCATACTTCCTTTTGAGTAAAATTCATCTGCCTTCTCATATACTGCAGGTACCAAATTGGTTGAGACATTCACCTTGCATTAAACACAACGAAATTTGACGATGGAAAGTAATTTTTCTGTTCTTGTAATCAATTCTGAAGATCATTCTGTGATAAAATCATGAGGTGAGTACTATAGGCGTTTTCACATCGTGAAGGCACAATGAATGTTATAGCTAAAACACAGGAAAGTAGCACGCTTCCTTGTGCAGTAACGTGTCGAATAATGGATAATAATATTATTATTATTATTATTATTATTATTATTATTATTATTATTATTATTATTATCGCTAATATACAGGTACGGTTAATATATACTCACGGAACGAGTAAGTCTTGCGGTTAGCGTCACGCAGCTGTAAGCTTGTATCCGGGAGACAGTAAGTTCGAACCCCACTGTCGGTAGCCCTGAAGATAGTTTTCCGTGGTTTCCCATTTCCACACCATTCTGTACCTTAATTAAGGCTACGGTCGCTTCCTTCCCACTCCTATCCTATTCCTATACCATCATCGCCATAAGACTCATCTGTGTGTCGGTGCGAACTAAAACAAATTAAAAATAGGCATAGAGTAGGGGCGGGGAAATATTCGGACAGCTCATGTTTCCGGACATTCAACGTCTATGTGGTTTATATTTGAAATAAGCGCCAGATGTGTTTTCGAAACAGTTAACTAGATTGCAGCAACCTCTTTCAGTAGAATAAAACAGTAGTGAATGGCAGGAATCTCGCGGTTCTTGCTCCAGACAAAATCACTTCATCACTTAAATTGAAAAAAGTGACTACCTCAGAGTAAGATAATCTGTAGTATACAAAAAGTTGTCAGGTGGCCCAAGATACGATATGTCTTTGTAACTTGGGCCACGGGATGTTGTACCTTAGGCTACCAGATATAACGCGTAGCTCAGCTTATAAACCACACAGATAAGTATTGGCCACATCAAATGCATTTCTGCTTAAGGCGACACTCCGGAGATAAAAGATACACTGACTGACAGAGCAAATGCAACACCAAGGAGGAGTGGTTCGAAAGGGATGAAAGTTGGGGAAAAAACAGAGTCGGCACGGAAGAATAATTGATGTTTATTTCAAACCGATATGCAGGTTACACAATGCGCACGGCATCGACTCAGTAGGATGTAGGACCACCGCGAGCGGCGATGCACGCAGAAACACGTCGAGGTACAGAGTCAATAAGAGTACGGATGCTGTCCTGAGGGATGGTTCTCCATTCACTGTCAACCATTTGCCACAGTTGGTCGTCCGTACGAGGCTGGGGCAGAGTTTGCAAACGGCGTCCAATGAGATCCCACACGTGTTTGATTGGTGAGAGATCCGGAGAGTACGCTGGCCACGGAAGCATCTGTACACCTCGTAGAGCCTGTTGGGAGATGCGAGCAGTGTGTGGGCGGGCATTATCCTGCTGAAACAGAGCATTGGGCAGCCCCTGAAGGTACGGGAGTGCCACCGGCCGCAGCACATGCTGCACGTAGCGGTGGGCATTTAACGTGCCTTCAATACGCACTAGAGGTGACGTGGAATCATACACAATAGCGCCCCAAACCATGATGCCGCGTTGTCTAGCGGTAGGGCGCTCCACAGTTACTGCCGGATTTGACCTTTCTCCACGCCGACGCCACACTCGTCTGCGGTGACTATCACTGACAGAACAGAAGCGTGACTCATCGGAGAACACGACGTTCCGCCATTCCCTCATCCAAGTCGCTCTAGCCCGGCACCATGCCAGGCGTGCACGTCTATGCTGTGGAGTCAATGGTAGTCTTCTGAGCGGGCGCCGGGAGTGCAGGCCTCCTTCAACCAATCGACGGGAAATTGTTCTGGTCGATATTGGAACAGCCAGGGTGTCTTGCACATGCTGAAGAATGGCGGTTGACGTGGCGTGCGGGCTGCCACCGCTTGGCGGCGGATGCGCCGATCCTCGCGTGCTGACGTCACTCGGGCTGCGCCTGGACCCCTCGCACGTGCCACATGTCCCTGCGCCAACCATCTTCGCCACAGGCGCTGCACCGTGGACACATCCCTATGGGTATCGGCTGCGATTTGACGAAGCGACCAACCTGCCCTTCTCAGCCCGATCACCATACCCCTCGTAAAGTCGTCTGTCTGCTGGAAATGCCTCCGTTGACGGCGGCCTGGCATTCTTAGCTATACACGTGTCCTGTGGCACACGACAACACGTTCTACAATGACTGTCGGCTGAGAAATCACGCTACGAAGTGGGCCATTCGCCAACGCCGTGTCCCATTTATCGTTCGCTACGTGCGCAGCACAGCGGCGCATTTCACATCATGAGCATACCTCAGTGACGTCAGTCTACCCTGCAATTGGCATAAAGTTCTGACCACTCCTTCTTGGTGTTGCATTTGCTCTGTCAGTCAGTGTATTTTTACCTAATGCATGGATATTCACGAAACTTTGTGCGAATATCACCTGCATAAAAGTAGAGATGTCACGAACATTTCTTTCGAATACAATTAATAGTTTTCCAAAATAAATTGTTTCTTTTGAAATCTTTAATTCCATTTTTTCATGAAATGTAATTAAAATGTTAATGAAAATTCATAAGTAGGTAGATATATTTCTTTTAAAAGCACTACATATCGGTTTTTTCTGTACATAGTTTTTTTGCTAGTTACTTAGCGTCGCACCGACACAGATAGTTCTTATGGCGACGATGGGAAGGAAAGGTCTAGGAAAGGGAAGGAAGAGGCCGTGGCCTTATCTAATGTACAGCATGATGTGAAAATGGGAAACCACGGAAAACCATCTTCAGGGCTGCCGACAGTGGGGTTTGAACCCACTATCTCCCGGATGCGAGCTCACAACTGCGCGCTCCTAACCGCACGGGCAACTCGCCCGGTACATAATTTGTATAAGGAGATATATCGTACTAAAATGTGTGTAATTTTTACTTTCTAAAATTTTGGACTTAAAAATCCCTACTCCATGAAAAAATTCTGCAATCAAGAATTCCATACGCAGGTTTCTTAATATAGCTGTGATACATATACTTACCGTACAAATTTTGTTACATTTGGCAGAATATTATGGGAGAAAATGGGATTTAAATCTAAAATTACAATTGGCAAACAAAGCATTATTACAGTGATAATTTTTTTTAATTCGGCGGAATAACTTCGTGACAAGGAAAAAGAAGTTCAGTCATAAAAAATTTCACCAAAATGACCAAAATTTCGATTTTCATCTGCGGAGTGTCACCTTAATTGGCATAAAGTTCTGCTGAACATGTCATCAAGAGCAAACCATTGCAGTACACAATAATATTGTCGGGGAATAAATTACAATTTTAATTCGAAGGTGTTACATTTGAAACAAAGTTCCATAGCACCAATGTACCCCCACATCCCAATTAACCGCACTCTACTCTATCGGGAAGTAAGGCCAATAACATTATTATTTATTATCGTATTATATCATCATCATCATCATCATCATCTGTTTACCCTCCAGGTTCGGTTTTTCCCTCGGACTTAGCGAGGGATCCCACCTCTACCGCCTCAAGGGCAGTGTCCTGGAGCTTCAGACTCTTGGTCGGGGGATACAACTGGGGAGTATGACCAGTACCTCGCCCAGGCGGCCTCACCTGCTATGCTGAACAGGGGCCTTGTGGAGGGATGGGAAGATTGGAAGGGATAGGCAAGGAAGAGGGAAAGAAGCGGCCGTGGCCTTAAGTTATGTACCATCCCGGCATTCGCCTGGAGGAGAAGTGGGAAACCAGGATGGCTGAGGTGGGAATCGAACCCACCTCTACTCAGTTGACCTCCCGAGGCTGAGTGGACCCCGTTCCAGCCATCGTACCACTTTTCAAATTTCGTGGCAGAGCCGGGAATCGAACCCGGGCCTCCGGTATGAGGCTGAGTGGACCCCGTTCCAGCCCTCGTACCACTTTTCAAATTTCGTGGCAGAGCCGGGAATCGAACCCGGGCCTCCGGGGGTGACAGCTAATCACACTAACCACTACACCACAGAGGTGGACCGTAAGGCCAATAACATTACTATTTATTATCGTATTATATTCGGCAATTTCCTGTGTATTCAACGCAGTTCTTTTTAACAAGATCGTAGTTGTACCCTACCGCAGGCCTGTCAGCGACTCTGGCCACGAGGAGAGGGTTGCAGCAAGCATGGCACTCGTGGCAAAGAGCTGTTGGCGACCTTATTTAACCTGCGTCAGTGTACTCAATCATCTATACGGTACAAACAGACGCTATAACTGTTCACGTTTCAACAGAGTAATTCTACTGACAGAGCCTCCGTGGCTCAGGCAGCAGCGCGCCGGCCTCTCACTGCTGGATTCCGTGGTTCGAATCCCGGTTACTCGATGCGAGTTTTGCGCTGGACAAAGTGGTGGTGGGACAGGATTTTCTCGGAGTACTCCGGTTTTCCCTGGCATCTTTCATTGCAGAAACACTCTCCAATGCTATTTCGTTTCATCTTCATTCATTCCATTCCTGACCCGGTCAAATGAGTCGAAAAGGGGCTGTAGGTTTTTCATTTCTTCTTCTGATGCCATCTCCTAACAGAAGATTGGCGGCCATCACGGAGGGTGTTTTCTTATTTTCTCTGACGTATCAGAGTTGCCGTGTCGTGACTGGCGAACAACTGCCGGAGATTTCATGTCCAGGATAATCATCTCCCCCCAGTCCTGCTCCACGGCTAAATGGTTAGCGTGTTAGCCTTTTGTCGCAGGGGTCCCGGGTTCGCTTCCCGGCGGGGGCGGGAATTTTAACCATAATTGGTTAATTCCCCTGACACGAGGACTGGGTGAATGTGACGTCTTCATCAACATTTCATCCTCATCACGACGCGCAGCTCGCGTACGAGTCAAATCAAAAGAGCTGCACTAGGCCTCTCCGGATGCCATACGACATTTCATTTTATCTCCGCCCACGTCCTCGTTTTTTTCCTGTCTTCTATTCTATCATCACTTGTATTAGGCTGTATTCGTCATCCCGGAAGATGTAACCAAAATAGGCCCCATTCCTTCATTTTGCAAAGGTTAAGACAATATATGCATTGAGATTTTGTTAATTTTGTTTCAGTTATACACTTCATAATGCTCTAATTTTTTACAGGCTTAACTGTCACCAGGTCTCTTCAATGTTATTGCTGACGCAATCCTGAATGAAGATAGAGGGACAAGCATGGGCCTCAAGGTTGCAGGTCGAGTTGTGCGCAGACTGAAATTTTCAGATGATCAGGCAATACTACCAGGTAGCCCTAGAACCCGCACACGAATGTTATAGCGCATATGCGATGTACCTGAAAAATACCATATTAAAATCAATATAAGAAAGACCAAAGTCATATCAGCAATTTCATCAAGGACCAAGCGAGTTCGACGTGCGGTTAGGGTCGCGCAGCTCTCAGCTTGCACTCGGGAGATAGTAGGTTTGAACGTCACTGTCGGCAGCCCTGAAGATGGTTTTCCGTAGCTTCCAATTTTCACACCAGGCTGTACCTTAATTAGGAACTCGGCTGTTTCCTTCCCACTCCTAGGCCTTTCCTATCCCATCGTTACCATAAGACCTTTCTGTGTCGGTGCGACGTGAAGCAAATTGCAATTTAAAAAAAAAAGTAAATCAGGGAAAGAAGTCAATTTTTCCATTTATGGCGTGGTACTCGAACAGACATCGTCCTTTTAATACTTGGAAAGAATAATGTCTACTGTCGCCAAGATGTCAAGGTACGACTTGGAATGGCAAGAGCAGTGTTCTGCCATAAAATACCATAAAATACTAACAGTGCTTTGAGCCTTAGAGATCAGGAAACGATTCGTTAAGACATTTACTTGGTCAGCGGTGTTATACTGTGGAGAAACATGAACTCTGAATGCCAGCTCGACAAGTCGTATTCACGTTTTTGACATGTGGAGTTGGAGGCGCCTACTCAAAATTCCTTGATCAGATCGAGTCATAAATGCGGAAGTACTCTGTCTAGTTGGTTAAGGAAGAGCACTGCTTGGACAACTTCGTCAAAGGCGACTAGTATGTATTGTAGTGATGGGATATTCGATTAATTTTACTGAATCGATTCATTTGAATCCATTCAGATTACTGAATCTATACAGTGATCCGATTCACGGCACATTAGAGTCACTGTTCCCATTAAATCTGTATAGTACCACGGCCGACTGGATCCTTCGCTGCGCTTGCGAGCTAGCTAGAGCGACGCATAAAGTCGGACGTGGTATAGCTGAGACGGGCAAAGCGTACCCAGCGGCATTCAAAGAGTTCGGCAAACGTTTGATCTCCCTGGCCACTCACTTGCCTAGCAGGGGGTGATTTATGACGGCAGTGGGCTTTAAAACGGAAGTTCGCATTCCCCTTCAGAAATCCTCACTACTCTGTTGCCAATGCACCTCTTGTTAAATAGACGTCAGTCTCTTTTTTCAGCTCAGACAATTCACACTTGCTTTGTTCGCTGTTTGAAAGTTTTGGATTTTTTCCTTGCTTCGTTAATTAATATTTGTGAAGTGTGTTGCTTTTCATTTCACTTCATGCAGTGATGTGGAGACCATGGGAATCACACCTGGAAATTATACAACCGGGGAGAATGACCAGTACCTCGCCCAGGCGGCCCCACCTGCTATGCTGAAAAGGGGCCTTGGTGGGGGATTGGAAGATTGGAAGGGATAGGCAGGGAAGAGGGAAGGAAGCGGCCGTGGCCCTAAGTTAGGTACCATCCCGGCATTTGCCTGGAGGAGAAGGGGGAAAACACGGAAAACCACTTCCAGGATGGCTGAGGTGGGAATCGAAATCACCTCTACTCAGTTGACCTCCCGAGATTGAGTGGACCCCGTTCCAGCCCTCGTACCACTTTTCAAATTTCGTGGCAGAGCTGGGAATCGAATGTGGGCCTCCGGGGGTGGCAGCTAATCACACTAACCACTACACTACAGAGGCGGACAATTATTATTATTATTATTATTATTATTATTATTATTATTATTATTATTATTATTATTATTATGCCAGTCCCTAGTTCGTGATTTTACTTTTCCTTTGCTGGGCGAGTTGGCTGTGTGGTTAGGGGGGCGCCGCTGTGAGCTTGCATCGGGGAGATAATGGGTTCAAGCCCCACTGTCGGCAGCTCTGAAGATGGTTCTCCGTGGTTTCCCATTTTCACACCAGGAAAATGCTGGGGAAGTACCTTAAGTAAGGCTACGGGCACTTCCAACTCCTAGGCCTTTCCTAGCCCATCGTCGCCATAACACCTATCTGTGATGGTGCGACATAAAACAAATTGTAAATAATTGTTGTGCTTTTCCTTTCTTTACTGAAAGCGAGACACTGATATTAGCAGCATGAAATTACGTATAATATTTTAATAGGCCTAGTTTGGTATCAATTTAAGTTTAGTCTTTGTCGAGTTTATTTGCCAATTCCTTCTTCCTGTTTTTTCTTTCTTTCTTTCTTTCTTTCAACATCTGCGACCACCGAACGTGTTAACCACGAAACAAATTATTCTGCGATATCGGTGTGTGCTGTGGTTCATGATCAAGTTTTTATATTTATATTTTGACTTTAGAATAAATTAAATGTTAACATGTTTAAATAATCGACGCAAAATATGACAACCTTGCTTTTGACAGAGGTCACTTGCCTTTTAAACGACACGCGCCTCTTGTGTCCAGAGGAAAGAAACCGACTGACAACCCTCATTATCACTAGGGCAGGCAGAATGACAACCCTCATTATTACCAGGGTGGGCTAAGTTTTGAGATCAGAGGATACCGCGTGGGTATGCTTTGAGCGTCAGGACTATAGTACTGATAGACAGCAGCAACAGCATTCAATGCTCGCTGCTGTCATCTGGTGTTCATTCTATGAACTGCCTTCTTATGTGTCATCCAGCTTTCAGCATTTCCCCCACAGTGACAACTCCATTAAATTCATTTGCATCCGTTCAGGTTACTGAACTTATACAGTGATCCGATTCACGGCACATTAGAGTCACTGTTCCCATTACATCTGTGTAGTAATGACAAACAGCAGCAACAGCAGTGAAGGCTCGCTGCTGCCATCTGGTATTCATTCTATGAACTGCTTTCAGCGTTTCCCCCACAGTGACAACTCCATTAAATTCCTTTGCATCCGTTCAGGTTACTGAACTTATACAGTGATCCGATTCACGGCACATTAGAGTCACTGTTCCCATTACATCTGTGTAGTACTGATAGACAGCAGCAATAGCATTGAATGCTCGCTGCTGCCATCTGGTGTTCATTCTACCCAGCTTTCAGCGTTTCCCCAACAGTGACAACTCCATTAAATAAGTATTTAGAATTAGATAAACACTTTTGTGCAGTTAAAGGAGAAGGCCCAGTGCCGAGAGAACTGGGGAGTTGTTGTTAGATGAGCAATCCAGCCACGTGGCTGATACACTATGAACAAGATGTAATAACAGAGTACAGCACCGACACAGATAGGTATTATTGCGACCATGGACTAGCAAAGGGCTACAATGGGAAGGAGGCGACCGGTACAGTCCCCCCTACATTTGCCTGGTGAGAAAATACGAAACCATGGTAAACCATGTTCAGGGCTGCCGACAGTGGGGCTGGAACCCACTATCTTCCGAATGCAACCTGATAGCTTCGTGACTCAAAACGCGCGTGCACTTTCTCGGTAGAACAAAATATGCTGGGTCCCATATGGACATGTGTCTGGAAACTTCCACATTAGAACTCACTTTCTACAACTCTTCGTAGTATATCAATCATGGGAAGCACACAGAAACAGAACGTACAGCACACCACGTGAATCAGCTTGATACTCCTGGGATATATCAGCGCCTCTGGGATTCACCTCTCACTACGTTATGCATGTTTAGAGGCGTGATTTTATAGCACTATATATACGATTTCGCGAAAAAGAAAGCATTTTTCGCGCTATTTCCTGAAACAGGCCATGCCCCACAGCTTGAATTTCACTACAATAATTCTGTAAAAGTATTCATAAAACGTCTCGTTTGTGAAATTTGTGAACTTTTTATGTGAAATATAGATATACTAGCTGATGTACCCGTGCTTCGCTACGGAATTCTACATTGCATACAGAATTCTAGGTTAGGTAGTGTGCATGTTGTGAGCAAGATTGTATTAAATTGCATAGCTCTTAACGTTACCCTGGAAACGCGACGGGGAAGTCACCAAACGTCTTTTCTCATATGAAGACTGGGTTAGGGAATTTTCATTGTAATGGTAGGCCCGCTTGCCTACCATCAGTCACAATCTGGTTGGGGAGATTTCATTATAATGGCAGACACTCACTCTCCACCTGCCTTTTTAGATCCTCAGAAAGACTGTCTTAGTGGTCTTCCCAACTGAAATGAACATAGGTCATTACAATGACGTCAGTAGGAATGGTGCGATAAAAAGCAATCCTTTCATAAGAAATACTCGATCAAATGAAAAACCACACATTTTCTCACTTTTAACAAACCGTACTACGCAGCCGACCTTACAGTCCAGAGTTCCAGAACAGGAATGTCCAAGCCGCAGACAGCCGTGATCCTTGAACACTATTCGTCTTTTTATCGGCTGGGGGAGCGGGGTCGAATAGTGGACAGTCCCAGGGCAAAAGCTATGCCCTTTTACTAATTTGTGTCCTAGGAGAGAGTCGACAAAACTCAATTCATTACACTAACGGCGGAAAAATCTATCTGACTTGGAGGCAAATTTTTCCTCCAAGCCCGCTTCAATGCTAATTTTGAATAAAATTAATGTAGAATTTAACAAAAGCGAAGAGGAAGAAGCTTTTCTTAAGAAACGGCTCTTCTAAGGGTTGACTTTTGAGTTATTTTTTGAATTGTGGTACTATAATTTGGAGTAGGCCTAAATTGTAGTTCTAGACCAGGTCATACTACTACTACTACTACTACTACTACTACTACTAAGTGAGCCTCTGCCTTAAGTGTGCACACAGCTCATTCAAAACAGCGCGTCAGAGTAGGGATCGACTAGATGGAACACTAAGATTAACCAGTGTGTTACATACCAGCAGTAACAGAAAATTGTATGAACCAGAGGAATGACATCCTAAAGAAGAGAGTTTTCTTACTCCCCAGCTATTTCCCGCCAATATTCAGTCAGGCTGTTATACTCGGTACGCAGCAGTTATCCCAGCTATCAGATTTGATTGGCGGCATAAGAGACAAAGAACATCACAACAAACAATGGCCAATGTAATGTTATTATTGATCAATGTTATATGCTTTCGATATTGTAGACCTTCACATTTAGTTTTCTTCGGACTCTGAAATACCACTCTTACCATAGTCGATACGGTAAAACTGAATTAAACATAAATGATAGGAAATGTTATTTTCTATAACTTTTGTTATGTAGTATTTTTCGATATGACCAATGACATAGGTATTTAAAAATTAAATTTTAGGCGCCTTCCCCCAAACTATAATTTTATCCAGGGCGAATAAAATTGTTTATTGCTTAGACTGTAGTTTCTTATTCCCCGACCCTATACTCCAATTTTCATTAAAATCTGTTAACCCATTTTTTCGTGGCTCGGCGTTGGTGTGGATTTAGCAAAAAAAAAAATACAAATTCATGAATACCTGTGTTATCATAGTCGGTAGGGTAAAAATATATCAGACATAAATGATCGGAAATTTAATTATATATAACTTCAGTTATGCAGTATTTATCGATAGGACCACTAATAATATAAATATTTGAGAATTAAATTTGAGGCCTTCCTCTAAACTACCATTTCACTCAGCGTGAATAAAATGATTTCAACCTAGATTATATTGGCTCATCCCCCGACTTTACATACCGATTTTCATTAAATTCCATTCAGGCGTTTTCTCGTGATGCGTGTGCATACGTGCATACAAACAGACAGACAGACAGACAGAAATTACGGAAAAGTAAAATGTGCATTTCCCTGTTACTGTGGACATGACCGATACAGAAATACCCCTCTTTTCAAATTCTGAGTAATATACAGAAAAAACTCTTATTTTATACATATAGCCAACGGCCGTAGCCGTGTTGAAACACCGGATCCCGTGAGATCTCCGAAGTTAAGCAACACTGGGCGTGGTCAGAAGTTGGATGGGTTGCCACGCGGTGTTGGTGGGGGGTAAGGAAATGGAGGAGCGGAAAGGAACTGGCCACCCTACCGCGCGTAAACTCCGGCTCAGGAACACCTCTGCGGAGGTTCGGACCTGCCTTCGGGCAGAATAACCCTTACCTAACTTATACATATAGATGAAGGGAAGTAATCTTGACCTTATTCTGTCTTGCTTCCCTTCACACACGTTATATTGATATACAATTTCAATCTCGTTATTTTCCACTAATTTCGCTGCAGTTTCGCGCTTATGGTAAAAAAGTAAAAAAAAAAGTAAAAAAGTAAATTTCACTCTAAAGTGGCCTTATCGCTTTAATTCGCTGTAATTTGCAAAAATGAAATTACTGATTTCTTAATCAGAATCATATAATTCGTTAAGATTTCTCAAAATCACTTCAAAATATGTTTTGTGCGTTTATCGTTAATGCGAAAAAATCATGCCTCTATGCATGTTACAGCTGCCAATCATCCAGCCACGTTAGAACAATGTCTCATTTTGCCGCTCCTGCTCTAGTGTCAGATTTACTTTTCTTGGGTGGGTGTAATGTGGATTTTCATGAATAAATACAATCATGCATGACTTGTCGGGTGACAAGGACGATCTCCTGTTTGAAATGAAAGGTGACAAGCTGGAAGTTATTAACCCACAGTATTCCCGAGTTGACATATTGAATGTTAAACTTATATAAACACCATCAAATCTGTAAATGGAGATTTATTTCTCAACGAATCGTTCTCGAACGACAATAAATTCAGAAATGACATGACGTAAATGAAAAAATAAATGGAAATCTCGAACATGATTTAATATGGTTAGAATAACAATAGTCATGTCTAGCATAAAGTCATGTTATATACTTCAGATATTCCTGTCGACTAGTCAGATTAATAAAATAACATTTGTAATAACAACCAACAAGTAACTTGACAATAAGTATTTTGATTAAAATTTGACCTACATTATAATGTCGATATAAAAGAGGAAGGTCACATAATAAGGAGTGTTTTACCATATTAAAATACGGTCATTCAAACTGCATTTGCATAAAATACCACCACCCCACTGTCGGCACCCCTGAAAATGGTTTTCCGTGGTTTCCCATTTTCACACCAGGCAAATGCTGGGGCTGTACCTTAATTAAGGCCATACCGGGCGAGTTGGCCGTGCGCGTAGAGGCGCGCGGCTGTGAGCTTGCATCGGGGAGATAGTAGGTTCGAATCCCACTATCGGCAGCCCTGAAGATGGTTTTCCGTGGTTTCCCATTTCACACCAGGCAAATGCTGGGGCTGTACCTTAATTAAGGCCACGGCCGCTTCCTTACAACTCCTAGGCCTTTCCTATCCCATCGTCGCCATAAGACCTATCTGTGTCGGTGCGACGTAAAGCCCCTAGCAAAAAAAAATTAAGGCCATGGCCGCTTCCTTCCCACTCCTAGCTCTTCCCTGTCCCATCGTCGCCATAAGACCTATCTGTGTCGGTGCGACGTAAAACAACTAGAAAAAAAATACCACCAAGCCGAGAAGGGGAATAGTTTCTTTATTATCCACTTCAAATTCCAAAAGAGGATACATATATTTAACACCATCAATTTGCTTATAGAAGGAATGACGAACTGGTGGAATATTCTGGCACAAATTCAATACACGGTTTCCCCTTTGTAAGTATTGTACCACCGGGCGAGTTGGCCGTGCGCGTAGAGGCGCGCGGCTGTGAGCTTGCATCCGGGAGATAGTAGGTTCGAATCCCACTATCGGCAGCCCTGAAGATGGTTTTCCGTGGTTTCCCATTTTCACACCAGGCAAATGCTGGGGCTGTACCTTAATTAAGGCCACGGCCGCTTCCTTCCAACTCCTAGGCCTTTCCTATCCCATCGTCGCCATAAGACCTATCTGTGTCGGTGCGACGTAAAGCCCCTAGCAAAAAAAAAAAAAGTATTGTACCATTGATGGATTCATTTCACTCTATGACAAAGGCCAAAATATCCTCGTTGAATATTTGTTTAGTTTTGAGTACTCGAGGATTTTTCTTTTGAAGTGGAGTCAAGCATTTTTAAACAACCCGAATTTCTTGCCATTTGCCAAAAATGTCCTGCTTACAACGTCGTTTCTAAGTGGGATGGTTTTCAAACAGTCCGTTCTCCTTTCTTTTCTAATTAATCCGTTTACACTACAGGATTAGTTTTTCCCTCGAACTCAGCGAGGGATCCCACCTCTACCGTCTCAAAAGTAGTGTTCTCGAGCGTCAGACTTTGGATCGGAGGATACAACTGGGAAGGAGGACCAGTACCTCGCCCATGCAGCCTCACCCGCTATGCTGAACAGGAGCCATATGGGGGGATCGGAAGATTGCAAAGGATAGACAAGGACGAGGGAAGGAAGCGGCCGTGACCTTAAGTTAGGTACCATCCCAGCATTTGTCTGGAGGATAAATGGGAAACCACTTCGAGGATGGCTGAGGTGGGAATCGAACCCCCCACTCTACTCAGTTGCCGCACGTGGTTAAGTGGATCCCGTCCAGCCCTCGTATCACTTTTAAAATTTCGTAGCAGAGCCGGGAATCGAACCCGGGCCTCCGAGGGTGGAATCTAATCACTCTAAACTCTACACCACAGAAGCGGACTCAAACAGTCAGTATGTTTTGAAATTTTGACTCGTGCAGTTTACCCTTTGCAATTACTCCAACTCAGGTGTTTCGGGTATGTATGTATGTACTTCCTATGTACGTATGTATGTATGTATGTATGTATGTATGTATGTATGAATGTATGTATGTATGTATGTATGTATGTATGTATGCATGCATGTATGTATGTATGTATGTATGTATGTGTGTATGTATGTATGTATGTATGTATGTATGTATGTATGTATGTATGTATGTACAGGATGTTCCGCTCATTTCGGAAGTAATCAGTGTGTGGATAGATTGCACTTCGGAACAACACAGAACGTCCCTATGAACGTTTCCCCTACACTGGATTGCTTACGACCTACGCCTGTTTTAGTTATTAACTGCAACAGAGGGAGAGTTCGTACTCAGGACTAAGTCTGGAGTCAGATCTGCCGTTAAGGACATTTCAGTACTTCGCCACCGTTGGAACAAGGTTGTCAACGCAGACTTGCAGTGTCTGGAGTTTCGAGCGTGTCCGATATCCAATGAGATGGCGTGTTAAAGCGTGCATTGAGGCACATTATGGAAATTTTGAGGACATCATGTATTACATTGCAGTATACTTGCCTTTACACCAAAATGTCCGGTTCCATGGCTAAATGGTTAGCGTGTTGGCCTTTTGTTACAGGGGTCCCGGTTTTGATTCCCGGCAGGGTCGGGAATTTTAACCATGATTGGTTAATTTCCCCGGCACGGGCTGGGTGTTTGTGCCGTCTTCATCATCATTTCATCATCATCATCACGACGCACAGGTCGCCTATGGGAGTCAAATCAAAAGACCTGCACCAGGCCTCTCCGGAGGCCACACACCGTTATACAGCAAAATGACGACTGCTACTCGACGTGGGATGTGCCAGGTAAGGCTATTGGAATGTCTGTTATTAAGTCAGTGTAAAAAGCACTGGCCTCAATTGAACTCCTCCTAAGAAAGGTACACATATGTGAATATACAGAACTCTAATGAGAATTGAAATTTTCTACTTTGGAAGAGATGTCCATAGACAGCATTTCTTCATAGCCATTTGGTAAAATTAGCTGCTTTTGAAACTGCTGCAGTCTTCAATGATGTAAATTAAGACAGGATTGTGATTCTTTCAAAGTTTGGATTTGGATGTGGATTATTTGCACAGAAGACAGTACATGCTTGTCATGAAAGCGATATGCTACTATTCTGAGCATGGCACAATAACAAAGAAAAGGAGAGGCAACAAGAGATTTGCACAGGATCATGAGGGAGAGAAAGAATACAGTCATGGAGGATATTAAACAGTGAAAGGAACTCCATTGCTTTTCCTTGTTTTTCTCGTGTTCACCATATCCAGAACATATGTGCATTTTTCTTTCTTTCAAAACTATTTACAGGATTTTAAGGAAACTTCACACCCCATTCCTACACGTAAATTATGACTGGAAGCATTTCTTGATATGTCTATTATTTTGGTAGGAGGGGTCTCACCAAGTGGTATGACAAAAAAATATTGAAAAGCTGTTAACCTCCATCTAATAAACACCTCAAAATATCATTTGAAAAGACAGTAATTATGTCCCAAGAACCAGCATCATTAAAAATAAGCATAAATGGTAATAATGTCTTATAATTGAAGTACAATGAGCCGCTGTTGTAAGGCTTATGTTGCAATTTTCACCCAGTCAAGAACTCTGGCTCTAATGCTCTATGAATGGCATCGCATACAATAGGAACAAATCCACTGATTGTATTGTGAGCAACCCTAAATATGTAAGATGCAGACATGTATGATTCACCAATGTTCAGAAACCTGTAGGCCTAAATTAATCTATATATATAAAGTAGCTTGTCCTGACTGACTGACTGACTGACTGACTGACTGATTCATCATCGCCGAGCCAAAACTACTGGACATAAAGAAATGAAATTTTAGGGATATATTCATATTAAGATGTAGGTGCTCGCTAAGAGAGGATTTTTGGATATTCCGTCGCTAAGGGGGTGAAAAGGGGGGTGAAATTTTAAAATGAGTGTGTTTATATCTCAAAACTTTAAAAGTTTAGAGATGTGAAAATTGGTATTTAGAATCTTCTTTAAAAATAAGGAAACACGTATTTTTTTGTTTTCAGACAATCCCAATAGGAGGGGTGAAAAAGGGTGAAAAAGGGTGAAAAAGGGGTTGAATGCCTAATCAGGATACCGGTGCTTATATCTCAGAAACTGAAGATATTACAGACCTGAAAATTGGTACTTTTGATCTCTTTTAAAAATAAAGAAACACGTATTTTTTTGTTTTTGGAAAATCCAATTAATGGGAGGGTGAAAAGGGGGTGATTTTTTAAACTGAGTGTATCCATATCTCTAAACTTTTAAAGTGTATTGATATAAAAATTGGTATTTAGAATCTCCTTTAAAAATAAAGAAACACGTATTCTTTTGTTTTCGGAAAATCCCAATAGGAAGGGTGTAAAAGGGAAAAAAATGGGTTGAATGCCTTTAATGAGGCTACTTATATTTCAGAACCTGAAGATATTACAGACCTGAAAATTTGCATTTGGGATCTACTTTAAAAGTAAAGAAACACGTATTTTTTCGTTTTTGGAAAATTCAAATATTGGGGGGTGAAAAGGGGGGGTGAATTTTTCAAAATGAGTGTGTCTACATCTTAAAACTTTAAAATTTACAGTTGTAAAAATTGGTAGTTAGAATCTCCTCTAAAAATAAAGAAACACGTATTTTTTGTTTCCTGTAAATCCCAATAGGAGGGGTGTAAAAGGGTGAAAAATGGGTTGAATGCCTTTAATGAGGATACTTATATTTCAGAACCTGAAGATATTACAGAACTGATAATTTGTATATGGGACCTCCTTTAAAAATAAAGAAACACGTACTTTTTAGTTTTTGTAAAATCCAATTAATGGCGGTTAAACAGGAGTGACAAATTGGGGTGAATTTTTTGAAAGGCTATATCTACAGAATATCTTGGAAACGTAAAATGTTAAAGACGTAAAAAGTGGGTGTTTGGAATCTTCTGTAAATGTAAAGAAACATAGGTGATTTGTTTTTGGAAACTCCTCTTAAGGGGAACTCAAAAGGGGTGAAATTTTAAAATGAGAATTTTTACAGTATATCTAAAAAAAACTTAACATGTTACAGAAGTGAAAAATGGTATTTTTTATCTCTATTATACATAACGAACCGTGTATTTTTAGTTTTCGGAAATACCACTTGGGTGGTGGGGGGTGGGTAAAAGTGACTGAAAATGGTGTTGAATTCTTTTAATTAGGCTACTGATATCTCAAGAATGAAGATGTTACAGACGTGAAATTTGATATTTGCAATCTGCTTTAAAAGTAAAGAAAGCCGTATTCTCGGAAAATCCAATGAAGTGGGGGGGGGGAGGGTGAAAAAATTGAAAATTTAATTGACTTAATTGTATGAGAATGCATACATCTAATAAAAACTAAAGTTGTTACAGACGTGAAAATTCGTATTTAGATCTCCTTTAAAAACAAAGATAAACGCGTTTCGGTGGGGAAACCATCTTGGAGGGTGGGAGTGTAAAGGAGTTGAATTCCTTTCATAGGGACACATAAATCAAAAACTGAAGAAGTTAGAGTCGTGATAATTGGTATTTAGAAGATCTTTTACTATTATAGAAACAAGTATTTTTTGCGGGAAAATTCACTTGGGGGGGGGGGGAGTAGTGTGAAATGAAGTGAAAAAAATAAATTATTTTTATGGGATACTTATATCTCAAAACTGAAGGCAATAGACGTGAACATTGGTGTTTGGAATCTCCTTTAAACATAAAGAAACAAGCATTCTTTTAATTTTTTTTGGGGGGGGGCGGGGGTGGCGGTAAATAAATTTAACGGCGGTGGGGTGTAGAAGGAGGTGAGACCAATTGATTTCACTGTTCTTAATGTACTTAAGTATCCTCCGTTGCTCAGGCGGCAGCGCGCCGGCCTCTCACATCTGGGTTCCGTGGTTCATATCCCGGTCACTCCATGTGACATTCGTGCTGGAAAAAACGGAGGCGGGACAGGTTTTTCTCCGGATACCCCGGTTTTCCCTGTCATCAGCCATTCCAGCAACACATAATAGTAATAATAATAATAATAATAATAATAATAATAATAATAATAATAATAATAATAATAATAATAATAATAATAATAATAATAATAATGTTCCGGACCGTCGTCAAATGTGCGGACCGCGCTGGAAACGGCTCCTGTACGTGTAATGACTAAGAATGCAGTCCGGCCGCGGGTTCAGTGCCGCCAAAGCACCCAATATGACACCACGCCGGATCTCCTGAAGGAATTTATACATATTAAAATGATTATAGGAAAAGATGGCAAAGATTTACGGACCCAACTGACCGGGAGGAATACCTGAGCCTAGACCGGGAAGTATGAAATCGATTGCTGGAAAGGAAGATTGAAAAATGGGAGGAAACGTGGCGTAATCTAATAGAAAACGAGTCAGATCGGGAATTTTGGTGGATTCTCGCAGAAAACGTGTCAGATCGCGAATTTTGGCGGATTATATATCTAAAACAATAAGCATTCAATTATAAATTTCAGTATAATACCGTAGCGAAGCACGGGTATCTTGCTAGTCTATATATATAAAATAACTTGTCCTGGCTGACTGACTGACTGACTGACTGATTCATCATCGCAGAGCCAAAACTACCAGACGTAAAGAAATGAAATTTTGGGGATATATTCATATTAAGATGTAGGTGCTCGCTAAGAGAGGATTTTTGGATATTCCTTCGCTAAGGGGGTGAAAAGAGGGGTGAAATTTTAAAATAAGTGTGTCTATATCTCAAAAGTTTAAACGTTTACAGATGTAAAAATTGGTATTTAGAATCTTCTTTAAAAATAAGGAAACACGTATTTTTTTGTTTTCAGAAAATCCCAATAGGAGGGGTGAAAAGGGGTGAAAATGGGGAAAATGGCTTCAATGCCCTTAATCAGGATACCAGTACTTATATCTCAGAAACTGAAGATATTACAGACCTGAAAATTGGTACTTTTGATCTCTCTTAAAAATAAAGAAACACGTATTTTTGTTTTTTTGTTTTTGCAAAATCCAATTAATGGGAGGGTGAAAAGGGGGTGAATTTTTAAAATGAGTGAATCTATATCTCCAAACTTTTAAAGTTTGCAGATGTAAAAATTGGTATTTAGAATCTTCATTAAACATAAAGAAACAAGTATTTTTTTGTTTTCGGAAAATCGCAATAGGAGGGGTGAAAAGGGGTGAAAAACGGGTTGTATGCCTTCGATGAGGCTACTTATATTTCAGAAACTGAAGATATTACAGACCTGAAAATTGGTGTTTGGGATCTCCTTTAAAAATAAAGAAACACGGAATTTTTTTTGTTTTTGGAAAATCCAGTTAATGGGGGTGAAAAGGGGGTGATTTTTTAAAATGAGTGTATCTATATCTCAAAACTGTTACAGTTTATAGATGTAAAAATTAGTATTTAGAATCTCCTTTAAAAATAAAGAAACACGTATTCCTTTGTTTTCGGAAAATCCCAATAGGAAGGGTGTAAAAGGGTGAATAATGGGTTGAATGCCTTTAATGAGGCTACTTATATTTCAGAACCTGAAGATATTACAGACCTAAAAATTGGTATTTCGGATCTACTTTAAATATAAAGAAACACGTATTTTTTCGTTTTTGGAAAATCCAAATATTGAGGGGTGAAAAGGGGGGTGAATTTTTTAAAATGAATGTGTCTACATCTTAAAACTTTAAAATTTACAGATGTAAAAATTGGTAGTTAGAATCTCCTCTAAAAATAAAGAAACACGTATTTTTTGTTTCCTGTAAATCCCAATAGGAGGGGTGTAAAAGGGTGAAAAATGGGTTGAATGCCTTTAATGAGGATACATATATCTCAGAAACGGAAGATGTTACAGAAATGAAAATTTGTATATGGGATCTCCTTTAAAAATAAAGAAACACGAATTTTTTTAGTTTTTGGAAAATCCTATTAATGGCGGTTAAACAGAAGTGACAAATTGGGGTGAAATTTTTGAAAGATTATCATGGAAACGTAAAATGTTACAGACGTAAAAAGTGGGTGTTTGGAATCTCCTGTAAATGTAAAGAAACATAGGTGATTTGTTTTTGGAAACTCCATTTAAGGGGAACCCAAAAAGGGTGAAATTTTAAAATGAGAATTTTTACAGTATATCTAAAAAAAACTTAACATGTTACAGAAGTGAAAAATGGTATTTTTATCTCTATTAAACCTAAAGAAACGTGTATTTTTAATTTTCGGAAATACCACTTATGTGGGGGGCGGGGGGGTGAAAGTGACTGAACATGGTGTTGAATTCTTTTAATTAGGCTACTGATATCTTAAAAATAAAGATGTTACAGACGTGAAATTTGATATTTGCAATCTGCTTTAAAAGTAAAGAAACACGTATTCTCGGAAAATCCAATGAAGCCGGGGGAGGGGGGTGAAAGAATTGAAAAATTAATTGACTTTAATTGTATGAGAATATATACATCTAATAAAAACTAAAGTTGTTACAGACGTGAAAATTCTTATTTGGATCTCCTTTAAAAACGAAAAACGCGTTTTGGGGGGGGGAAACCATCTTGGGGGGCGGGAGTGTAAAGGAGTTGAATTCCTTTCATGAGGACACATAAATCAAAAAGTGAAGAAGTTAGAGTCGTGATAATTGGTATTTAGAAGATCCTTCACTATTAAAGAAACAAGTATTTTTTGCGGGAAAATTCACTTAGGGGGGGGGAGTAGTTTGAAATGAAGTGACAAAAGTAAATTATATTTATGGGGATACTTATATCTCAAAACTGAATGTAATAGACGTGAACATTGGTGTTTGGAATCTCCCTTAAACATAAAGAAACACGCGTTCTTTTAATTTGGAGGGGGGGTGTTGGCAGTAAAACTAATGACGGTGGGGTGTAAAAGGAGGTGAGACCAATTGATTTTACTGTTCTTAATGTACTTATAAGGATCCTCCGTTGCTCAGGCGAAGCACGGGTACCTTGCTAGTACAGTATATTTCCACTGTTAATTGTAGTACATTCAAATTATGAATTCAAATTGATGTACATAAATGCATCCATTTTTTCAGCCTTTTCTTATCAATACTTAATTAGCAACCTGTAGAATGCAAATAAATGTACCTGCCACTAATCTTTTATTTGATATATTTTGCCATGGGCATAGTTGTTTCGGAGGTGAACATCATTTCTAACTTTAAACCTTAAAAAATCGTTGTGAGTAATTAATTTAACGATACTGTCAGCCTTTCCTCAAAACTTATACTTTTCCTGTAATTTGTTTGCCTGATGTCTATTAGTGACTTCATTTTTCTACTAAATCCTAATAAATGTTGATGGACATTCGGGACTAGTTCCTGAATATTTCTTCGTCATTTCACAACGAAGGCATGCGTTGGTGGAATTCTCCAAGGCTCTCACGTTTATGGAAAATTTGCCTTGTCCACTGCGATCGTCTGGTTCTTTCCTTTCTCCTGATATATTCATGCATTAGAACAATATCTTCACCCGAATTATCGCTTTCACAACATATTCTTTTCCGCTCGTGAGTATGAATACGTCGGCAACATGTACGGTACTGCGCGGGAGTTTCAGCTGTTTCCATTCAGTCGATCCCTCTCGATCGATGACCAGTGTAACAAGGTAAATGAATTTAGTCATTAGTACTCGATGGCAGTTGGTTGCTCTTGATCGTTCGAAGCTCTGTGTAACAGGGGACTAACACGTAAACCGTAGAGCATTATGTCAAATTTTGGGGTATACTATCCACCTCTCCAGAATACTTCCCACATGTCCGGCTCTTTGGCTGAATGGTCAGCGTACTGCTCTTCAGTTCAGAGGGCCCCAGGTTGGATTCCCGCCCGGATCACAGATTTTATCCTTCAATGGATAATTACATTTGCCCGGGGAGTGGGTATTTGTATTGTCACCAACATCCCTGCAACTCACACACAATATTATCCTCCACTACAATAATAAGCAGTTTCCTACTCACGGCAGACGCTGCGCCCCCCCCCACCCAACCTTCTTCCGAAGGTCTGCCTTGGAAGGGCTGCACCAGCTAGCCACACGAAATTATTATTGTTACTTCCCACATGTCTGGGAATATCCTGTATGTATGCCTCTGGATTATATTTGGCTTTCTCTGCAGCAACGAAGTCTTGCTTCATCTCAGAACATACTCTGAATCTCAGAAATTGGCAGATCCGTCAGAATATCGCTTGTTCGTCAATTAACTTCTCGTTTGTGGCTTAACATAGTCTTCTCTAGTGGACTATTAGCCTAGCCATTTATGACCTGAAGGCATGTAATGTGCTACTGTATCTTTCCAAAGAATCGCGCTGTAGCACTATGATAGTCATGTCCGTTCTGCAAGTTCGACAGAATGCCTGATCCTCGTTTCGTGATTGCGTTTAGTCATCACTGGTTTCTCACCCTTCAATAATCTGCCCTGCTGGTGACATTATGTTGCAGGTTCAGGGTGAACACCCAAAATCTTCAGTTATACATGCAGCCATTTCTGTTTACTGGTATATATGGTATATGGTATGTCTTAGATAAGAATGAATATGTTGCAGGTATAAATTAAAAAATGACCGACACAAATTACTGTAACATCGAAGAACGCCTCATGGCATTCAGGCGAGTTCGTGACAAGACACGAACAGGCAAGACGATGGAAATATGCCTAGAGACATCCAACAACGATTCAGACGTATGGGTACCTCAAAAATTGCATTTCTGTGATTGGAACACAAATCCCTCACTTCGGACAGCATGCAGTGGCAGATGTTCAACCAAAGAGAAACAATGCAGGCAAGTTTCAGAATCAGTGGAAAGATCCACAAAGAATTCAACACGCAAACGAGCAGCAGCTTGCCAGCTGGTCGTTAGGCCACCCCACTACTTGCGACAATACACTGCGGAGTTTCTTCAAGGATGTTTTTGAATAGTATACTGCCGGGATTCATCAAGTACATTGATGAACAGTGACTAAACTACACCGCTGATTAACTGAAGGACGATGCTCAACGTGCTTTCTGACCCTTGAGACACTCCTAAACAGGTCAGTTTGTTTGTATTATTACCGGAATTACATCAATAGCGTGCATATTTCTGGTATTGATAGAGGGTAACGCGTTCTGTCTCGTTAAGGCAGTTACTTTTGTTTTGGCTCCAGTATTTCACAGGATCTCTTGTGGAGGAAAGAGGGGGCATCTGTAGGTACTGGCTCACGGTACAAGTATTGGTACATCTGACGTTCCAGGTGAATCAGCTGGTCCTACGAATATTTTGCCCTTTAGCCCAATAAATTATTTCAATCCTAGAAGTAGTGTGACAGGTATGACAGAAAAACTTGGGTGGGTGACACTGGGGACTAGAAGGAAACGAACACGGTTATGCGCCATGTATAATGCCTACACAGCTTGGAAAGAGTTGAACAGTCGACTAGAAAAGCACTGTTACATAAGCAGGACTGTTCATCTGCATAAAGTAAAAGGTAGATCGCAGAAAATTTACTATGGTAAATATCAGTTTGTAAATCGGGGAATTGAAGATATTGAACCATCCTGTTCATGGACCAATAGTATAGATTTTAGTATTGGATATTGGGATTACATGAGACCACCCACGAAGTCATTGTCTTATAGTTTATTTCATAAAAGATTCCAGAAGAAGCGTTCTCGTGTGAAGAGAGCTAGAGTGTCATTATGAAAATCTCCAGAACCTCATTAAAGGGAGTTATGTCCCAAACCAAGCCTCTTAATGAAGATTGGGGACGCTTCCCGGATCCCGGCAAAACTTACCTTCGGAGGGAAGAAAGAATTAAATTAATATCTTTGGTTACGGAAGAGTTGCATTGGATTTGATACAAGAATTGCAAGCTGCATAATTTCTGCTTAATTTTGATATGCATTAGGGCTGCAATCATAAATGCATTCGTTAAGTAGGGTACTTGACGTGCGTTGTGTGGGAAAACTTCGAGTCGCGGGCGCGCGTATCCTGCACGCGATCAAGCGGCGTGGTTACGCTAACCTGGTTATAAAAGCAAGGCCGCCTGGCACATCAGCCTCATTCTTTGACCGTAAGGCTGCTTGAACGAAGTCGTCATGCTGCGTGTCGGTACTGAGAACAACATTTTATCTTCGAGCTGCACCTACAACTAGTACTACTGAATCTGCGAGGAATTACCCCTGCACCAAGCCAGAACGAGCTTTTACATCATCAGTGCGAGGAAGCCACAACCGGAGCTGAAGCCGACACGACAACGGGAATCGATCCAGGAACGTTGGGTGTACCTGATCAGCGCGACGTCGAAGGGGACATCTTCCAACCACCGAAGGAGCTGTACGAAGGACTCACGCAAGATAGAATGTCTCCAAGTGTTCACCAGTATCTGCTGCAAGCATCGCACTTTGTCATGATGTGGTAAATTCAGTGGTCCACAGGGAGGGCCGCTCCGTCATGTCATCAATCACATAAGGTCAGAGCTTTCCAATTCTGTTTCAAGCATGTCATTTAAATTTAGATAGAAATAGGGGGGCCGTCAGCCAACAGGTTAGTTATGGTAGGAAAATTCTTGGTAATAAAGAGCTAGGCCTCAAGCTCGAACCCCGTACATCAGGGTAGATGATAGTTTGTAGATTCCTTGTTGGTGTGTTTATATTTCATTTTGATAGTATTATATTAGCGTACGTGTTATCTTCATGGGTCAGGTCGAACTCCCTTGGTCATGGTAGGTTAGTCTTACAGGCAGGCACTATTTATTGTGTCGCGTTTAGGCATTTGTCACTGCAGACGTAGGCTGTATAGTTGAGACCAGGATTCAACCCGTAATTCACCTAGCTTCACTGACAGGGCGAGCGAGTCCGAATGTTTGAGAGATGTGAGCATTATGCATGTAGCTGACTGTATGAATTGATATGAGAAAGCCCAGCACAGTTTGAGAGTGTATTGGATGTATGTGAGATGCCTTATTATGGCCATGCGACTATAGCTTAATGATTTGTGTCTTTGTATTATCAAGGTTGAGCCCATGGGAGGCGGAAATAAGATTTGTTATATTGCTGGTGATATTGAGATGAGGGCGGATCGCCCAGGTGTATTTAAAAGAGTGCTTTTAGCAGCCAGATTACGTGAGGTGTTTTGAAAGGCGAGATTTCTTAGCCTGCAGCCAGCTGAGCTCGTAAATTATGGGGACTGCCGCTTGTCAAGTGTTCGAATGATGAGGGTTGTTGTGTCTGACGTCACAGTCTTGAAACTCGGTTATATTGCTGTCTGTAGCTTGTCGAGTGTGTAGGGGGGAGAAGACGACCTTGATGTTTTGAACGCGGGGAGAGATTTTTGTTTGGTTTGTTCTACTTTAATTATAACACTGGCCCGTTTGATATTGACCCCTTGGACATGTTGGTTGTGTTCTTTTATATTGTTTGTATATGAGTATTCTACGCCTTACTCTTCATGGGACCAGGGTTCGTGACCGAGTCAGGACACGGTACATTATGTGTTTATATTTGTTTGCACCGGGGTTCGATGGTACGAGCATAGTAAATTTTATGGGAATTACTGTTAGATGTGTATTTCAGCAGATATCCGTTTTTCTAGATTTCCTTACTTACACAATTGTAACATGCTTGTTACAGCACAGCTGTGTCGTGAAGGCAGTGAACTGGTTGTCATCGGCTCAACATTATCTTTGCCCAAGCACTTGAAAGCTCTTACATTTGTAAATAGTTTTTGTTTATGTAATAAATCCCTGATTGTAAAACTTTGAATGCAGCGATGTTTTCTGTTAGATATTTTTTTAATTTAGCTAATTCTTACCTGATTAGTCACATATCCTAGTGTTTTATCTTAATGTTGCCCATTGTTCACCCATGTTATCCCTGAGAAGTGCGCTATTGTACGGCCGAGCGAGGATGTGTGTTCAGGTAAGACTATGTGCACAAGCTCACGTTTGTGAGAGTTCTTTCACTACTGTACTCTGGGTTCGAGACCGGCTTTCGCCTGGCCGGAACCATAGAGTCCTGTAGGGCACAATATGAATACATTATCCGCAGCTGTCTTACGAGGGAACACATACATGTGTTACACTCGGATTCGGTTGAAATTTGGTAGGAATATTCGTGGGAGACAGTAGAATGCTAAGGTGAAAACTGCATGTGCCCAGCCCAAGTTTAAACGCCAAAATTGAACAAATAAATAGTCGTAAAATTAGAAGTGCCGCGGGAGTATCGGGGTGTGGCGGAGAGGTAGGGAGGAGCGAAGCAGCGGACGTGAGCCAACCAGGCTGTAACGAGCTGCGCCAGCAGACAGGCAGCGTATAGTTAGCGCGTTCCCCGTAACCTCCCGATCAGATGTGCAAAACATAAATTTAAAACAGCACATAAAACAAGTATACAAAGGACGATATTTGAACCACGACGCCAATAAGGTTTGAAAAATTACAATGAGTAACAAGAACTCGGGCGTTTCGTAGAGCATCCTCTGTTATTCATCATTCAACCATAAACTAACAGTAGCAGAATCATTTGGAATGCGGCAGAAGGCGTCACAGGTAGCCTTCCTACCTAATAGAGATAAACCAGTCTGGAATATCCTAGGCGGCCATCGACGAATGAGAAACAGCCGGAAATTTCCAAAATCGTATGTGTCCCGTTATAAGCAGTGCTCACCGCGCCATTGCCATTGATGTATTTTTCTTAAGTCTCCGTTTGTCACATTACTTGTGCTACTTAGCTTTAAAACGAAGCGTACTGTCGAAAATCAGTTTTAATTTTTTAACAAAGAGAACAAATTGTAAGTTGACCATGACAGCAGGAGCATAAGCACCACTCTTTCCAGTAAATAAAGTTTGGCTTCTACTTCTGTTTGTTCGCAATCGAACCTGTAGGATTTTCAACCATCAGCATGTAATGTTATAGATACCATTATCTTAATATTTAACGTTCTTATCATAATTTGAAGTAACGATTCATTTCAATGGGCGATTATATTCTCGGATGGATGAATATTCTATAACACACAATTGCACTTCAGTTTGATTTAGCCTTTATTGCTCAATTACAATATTATTGTAATGTTCTGTTCTATAATAAAATTGCTAACATTAATTCCAAGATTGAAGTATGCATGGCTGCACATACAGTATATGTTTTCCTGATTATTTTTTGCATTGGAAAATCAATTCGTAATTTATTCAAACTTTAATATGTATATAGTTCTTTGAACGATATTATTTCTAATAGCCCAAATATGCGAAGTTATCAATATGCCATTGGATGGCGCAATACAATTGGCTAGTTTACACAGACAATTTTAAAGGCGTACTTTGCAAAGTTTGTGTCCTTTTTGGAAGTGAGTTTGGTGTTCGTGAAAAACAGCAATATACGTCTCTTCTCAAGAAACTGTTCAAGAATTGGAAGCACGTGGAAAGGGACATTTGAGAAATATGAAAGAACAAAATATCACCGATTTGCTGTTGAACAAGTTGAAGGATTTTCTTTTTTCAGGAAAATTAAATTTGAATTAAAAATAAAATTCAAACAATCTGTACTTAAAATAGAAACAAATGCTCTAGAAAATCGCAAAGCGCACTATGTCGGAGTAGAAACACTTATCCTGTGCGGCCGTCAAGAAATCGCCTTGTGAGGTGATTGCGATGGTGGGGCTCTTCACAAGGATGACAATTTCAGAGCTCTGTTTCGATAACGTGCCCATTCTGGAGATAATTAATACCGTGTGGCCTCCGAAAGGGCCTGGTGCAGGTCTTTCGAGTTGACGCCGTATAGGCGAGCTGCGCATCTGTGAGGATGGGACACTACATACGATAAAATGTAATGATCGGAATTAACCAGTGAGTGTTAACATCACCGACCCGTCCTGGAATCAATAATAATAATAATGTTATTTGCTTTACGTCCCACTAACTACTCTTTTACGGTTTTCGGAGACGCCGAGGTGCCGGAATTTAGTCCCGCAGGAGTTCTTTTACGTGCCAGTAAATCTACCGACACGAGGCTGACGTATTTGAGCACCTTCAAATACCACCGGACTGAGCCAGGATCGAACCTGCCAAGTTGGGGTCAGAAGGCCCGCGCCTCAACCGTCTGAGCCACTCAGCCCGGCGTCCTGGAATCGAACCCGGGGAAACCTAGACCAAAGGTCAGAACAATAACCAATTAGCGATGGAGCCGGACATTCTGGAAATGAAGCCCTAAATATCCACTTGAAAACTGAGACTTCGGATAGTAGGTCTATGAATATATCTTCTACTGAAAATGAAATCCTTGAATTATTGTTTAACTAACTGCAAGAAACTGTAATTAGAAGAATCAAAGATAAAGTACCAGATTCAGGTTTGGTGGATAAAACACAAAACACAATACATATCAAGATAGCAACAATTGACTTTGTAGTATATGTACATGGTGAAAAATCAATTGTTCGTGAGGATTATATTTCGTTCATGTAGAAGTCTTATCAGCTATAGCATCGGCAGTCATGATAATGGAACGCCCGGTTTCTCGTGGCTTCGATCTTGAGATGATAGCTCGTGAGGGCTACGACGGTGCCGCAGTACCGAGCGTCCATCAGTGTGTGCACTTTGATAAGCGAGCAGTGCCCTAAGTGCTGCACATACTCACAATTTATTCGTTGCCCATTCGTCAGCAGTAACTGTAATAAGGAACTATATAAGGACAGTCAATTTTTTTTTTTAGGAAATCTTCCTTACAGAACACTGTGCTGAAGAGAACTGCCGGAAAAATATGCATTTTCAGTTGGTATCTTTTTGTGAAAAGACATGGACGTCGAAACACAAGGCTGCCAGGTATTTGTACAAATGTTTAAAGACGTTGTAGAAGCACTGCGTGATATTAGAGACTCACAAGCCGTTCAGTTTATACAAAGCCAAGAAAAAATTTTAATTTGCTATTTCTTTACTGATTTCGAACAAGGTGCTTAGTTACACAACAACTGTTAAGGGCCCCATAGACGTGCAGTTTCAACTTCCGATCGGCCTGAACAGTTGAAGACTGACAGGGAAAAAGACTGTATGATGTGGCTGGCCAGCCAATCGTTTGGACTGTGAGAATTCAGTCAGATCTAACTGCAAGACGTAGGCAGAACGGATGTGTATGTGGCAATCGCGGCCGACCGGCAGGCCGAATACTCGGCCAGTCTAGTCTCCAAGTGGATAGTAAAATATTCTATTTCTCCCGCATTACAGTAAAAAAAAGTTATCTGAATTTAGTGAGGGAAATAAAAAATAAAAAATAAAAAAGAGTAATCCATACATAAATAAAGGCGGAAACACGGTACCGTCACGTTCCGTGAGATCAGGTACATCGCGTCGCAATCTAACCTGTCCAGAAATATGTGCTAGGCCTTTTCCACACTGTACCAAATATGGAGAGATCACTCCAAGTCGTATAAGTGGACAGTTCGGCCGCCACCGCCACCTACGGCTCTCCGCAGAGGCTTCCTCCGCCACTTCCTCCTCACGCCCTCGGGAGAGGCCCTCCTCCTCCTCAGGCCCTCGGTAGAGGCCCTCCTCCTCCTCCTCCTCAGGCCCTCGGGAGAGCCCTCCTCCTCCTCAGGCCCTCGGGAGAGCCCTCCTCCTCCACAGGCCCTCCGCAGAGGCCTCCTCCTCCTGCGGGAAATTTGAATTTTGGCGCGAGATTTGAATTTGTGAACAAAGCCACGTGCTTTTTGACAGCTGTCATCGACAACAACGCATCGCAAACCTCACTGCTTCCATCTTGACGGGCCTAAACCTCATTGCTGCCAACTAAACCTCACTACCGCGAGATTTGAATTGGTAAACGAAGCCACGCGATTTTTTGACAGCCACATGCTTTTTGACAGCTATCTTTAAACAACAACGCATCGCTAACCTCAGTGCTGCTATCTTGACGGGCCTAAACCTCAGTGCTGCCAACTAAACCTAACTAGCGCGAGATTTTAATCGGTAAAGAAAGCCACGTGCTTTTTGACAGCTGTCAACCGCAATCTTGCATCGCTAACCTTAGTGCTGCCCTCTTTACGGCACTGCTGGTAATTTAAAATCCACGTGCTTTTTTGACAGCTGCCATCCACCATCTTGAATCGCAAACTGCACTCTTTAGCTACTTACCTTTGAAATGTAGTGGCGGCAATATCCACGTGCTTTATAAACCCACGTGCTTTTTGACAAGCCGCCATCTTTAATCAACAGAGCATTGTGCTGCCCTCTTTAGCTACTTACCTTTGAAATGTGGTGGCGGACAATGTGAAAAATTCTATTTGACAGCAACCATATTTAATCAACAGAGCACCGTGCTGCTCTCTTTAGCTACTTACCTTTGAAATGTGGTAGCGGTAATTGTTATCCGCCATCTTGCATCGCTTACCTCAGTGCTGCTATCTTTACGGTACTGCGGGTAATTTGGAAAAATCCGTCAGCTGTCATCCACTATCCTGCATCGCAAACCTCAGTGCTGACCTCTTTAGCTACTTACCTTTGAAATGTGGGTGGCGGATAATTTGAAAAATTCCGTCAGCAGTCATCCGCCATCTTGCATCGCTTACCTCAGTGCTGCTATCTTTACGGTACTAAACCTTATCGTGGTGGTGGTGGTGGCGGTGGTGGTGGGAAATTTAAAATCTACGTGCTTTTTGACAGCTGTCATCTGCCATCTTGCATCGATTACCTCGGTGCTGCTATCTTTACGGTACTAAACTTTATCGTGGTGGTGGTGGGAAATTTAAAATCTACGTGCTTTTTTTGACAGCTGTCATCTTTAATCATGAGAGCACCATGCTGCTATCTTGCGGGTAATTTGAAAAAATTCCGTCAGCTGTCATCCGCCATCTTTAATCAACAAAGCATCGTGCTGCGTTCTTTAGCTACATACATTTAACATGTGGTGGCGGCAATTTGAAATTATATCCAGCTGCCATCTTTAATCTAATGAGTACCGTGCTGCTATCTTTAGCTACATAACTTTGAATTGTGGTGGCGGATAATTAAAAAAATCCGTTAGCTATCATCAACTTTAATGCATTCACGAACCTAACCTCTCATCTACTATCTTGAAGGAGACTATACGACAAGATGGCCTTTCGAACGCTAATTAATACTTAGAGGTTACTACACAAGATGGCGGTGGCTGTTATGGCTACCTCCTCCATCTCCACCACCTCCTCTTCCTCTACCTCCTCCGCCTCATCCTCTGTCAAGGCATAGCTTTTATCGAAGGCAAGAGTGTGCAGCGATAACATCATTGTGCATGTTTAGACTTGTGGATTACAAAAGAAACATAACAAGACTAGAATCGAACACTGCACTTGATGTTGTTAACTTCAACATGTGATTAGAACATTGATTGGTGTATTCAGAACACTAAATAAGCGATCAAAACTAGATTCGAACTCGATACAACATGTGTTTAGAACACGTCAGGGGATACCTTTGTTCTAAGAAAATCAGATTGAAACATAACAAGACTAGAATCGAACACTCCACTTGATGTTGTTAACTTCAACTTGGGATTAGAACATTGATTGGTGTGTTCAAAACACTAAATAAGTGATTAAGACTAGAATCGAACACTGTACAACATGTGTTTAGAACATGTTAGGCGATACCTTTGTTCTAAGAAGATTGGATTAAAACATAACAAACAAGACTAGAATCGATGCCGTTAACTTTAACATGTGATCAGAACATTGATTGATGTGTTCAGATCACTAAATAAGTGATCAAGACTAGAACAGAACACTGTACAACATGTGTTTAGAACATGTTAGGGGATACCTTTGTTCTAAGAAAATCAGATTAAAACATAACAAGACTAGAATCGATGCCGTTAACTTCAACATGTGATTAGAACATTAATTGATGTGTTCAAAACACTAAATAAGTGATCAAGACTAGAATCGAACACAGTACTCGATACAACATGTGTTTTGAACATGTCAGGGGATACCTTTGTTCGAAGAAAATCATATTGAAACATAACAAGACTAGAAACGAACACTGCACTCGATGTTGTTAACTACAACATGTGATTAGAACATTAAATCAGATTGAAACATAACAAGACTAGAATCGAACACTACACTCGATGTTGTTAACCTCAACATGTGATCAGAACATTAATTGATGTGTTCTAAACACTAAATAGGTGATCAAGACTAGAATCGAACACTGTACTCGATACAACATGTGTTTAGAACATGTCAGGGGATACCTTAGTTCTAAGAAGATCAGATTACAAAAGAAGTCATTAAGAATAGAATCGAACACTGTACTCAATACAACATAATTATGATCAGAACATGGATTGATGTGTTTAGAACATGATACAACATGTCTGGTGTATACCTTTGTTCTAAAAGAAAAAAATAATAAGACTAGAATTCTGAACAGCTTGCGTAAGATAGCGATTGTTATAACCTCCTTTTTCTCTTCCTGCTCTGTCAAGGCATAGCTTTATCGAACATACAACGGGATCTTATGCATATCACGTAGCTAATTCGCTCAGTAAACGATATATAACTTCAATGATTTTGCCTAGTGCGAAAATAAAAAACACTGTGCACATGCTGCGTAGCTAACTCGCTCAGTAATCGATATAGCAACACTTCAATGATTTGCCGAGTACAAAAATCAAAAACACACTATGCACATATCGCGTAGCTAACTCGCTCAGTAAACGATATAGCAACACTTCAAATGATTTGCCTTGTCTTGTGCGAAAATCAAAAACCATACTGCGCAGCTAACTCGCTCAGTAAACGATATAGCAACACTTCAAATGAGTTGCCTTGTCTTGTGCGAGAATAAAAAAACATACTGCGTAGCTAACTCGCTCAGTAAACGATATAGCAACACTTCAAATGATTTGCCTTGTCTTGTGCGAAAATAAAAATACAAAACCATACTGCGTAGCTAATTCGTTCAGTAAACGATATAGCAACACTTCAAATGATTTGCCTTGTCTTGTGCCAAAATCAAAAAACATACTGCGTAGCTAACTCGCTCAGTAAACGATATAGCAACATTTCAAATGATTTGCCTAGTGCGAAAATAAAAACCATACTGCGTAGCTAACTCGCTCATCGCACTGCTAAGACGCTCAGTAATTGCAAATACACCGGTAATCGACTAGAACACTGATATATGTCATACGAAAATCAAAAAAGCACACTGCGTAGCCAACTCGCCCGGTCACTCGCTTAGTAATTGCTAATACATCACAACACGACTGATATTCAAATACACGTTATTCTTTCTTTTTCGAAACACACACGGGCAAGAATGTTGCGAGATTCTACATCTGACATACTTACTTACATGTTTAAAAATTGGGAGGATGAAAAATCATAAATTATTTGTATACATGTTGTCTGCTCCAAGTTGTAAGAGCAAATGGAAGCAGTAATGCGAGTTTTTGCTACGGCTGGCTTAAACGCGAACGGAAGTGGCATGTTATCCAGGAAAAAATAACATCAGACCTTGTCCCTGCTTACATGCAAGTCAGACACAATGATGGATACCGCGATGCAAATCCTGGCAACTTATGCCGTCAGGAAGGGCATCCGGCCAGATCCTTATACACGTTGCCAGGAAGACTGACGATCGCGCAGGAAAGGGCTAGCATTTGCTACTTTTAGGGCTGCTGACAGCAGAAGTTCGAACCCGCTATCTCCCGAAAAGTAACAGAAGTAGCGAGAATGATTGCGGGTACAAGATGTTGATGGTGATTCATCTGTCGGATGGGGGCGTTAAGCCTTGTGCAGGCTTCTTCGACAGGAGTAGCCTATGTGCCGACACCGGGTTTTACCCTCTCCCTACTGTCGTATATCACATCCTCGAGCAGGTGGTAGTATACAATTTCTAATGACTAAAGTGTATGCCAAAAGCCAGCATTAAATTCTATAAGAGTAAGGGCATATAACGCTGTTGATGGTGATTCATATGTCGGATAGCTACGTTAAGCCTTGTGCAGGCTCCTTCGACAGGAGTAGCATATGTGCCGGCACCGTGCAGGCTTCTTAATGCTATTCGATAGGAGTCGGCTATGTGCTGGCACTGGGTTTTACCCTCTCCGTACAATCATTATATTTTATCTCAGGAACTTACACCAGCTAAATGCTAGAAGGAATTACCTACACGGTCAAGAAAATGCTATATAACGCTCTTTGAGTTACAAGTTGCGTAAACTGTATGCCTTATCATACACAGAGTTTCCTCGCTATTTGCCGAAGGTTACTACAGCCGGAAGAGCAGTGTACACTTATCTCTGAATAGGCTAGCAAATGTCACAAATACCCATTATGTTACATCTACCACATATACCACCACTGGGTGGGATTATGAGGAGGGAGCCAAGGAAACGTGTAGTGTCGTTGTCAACAACGAGATCTCCCGGCAGATAAAGTTACAGCGCCCATGCAGTGTTGCCTTGGAAACGCAATACAAAGCACTTATAATTAAGATATGACCATGAATGATAGCTCTAATGAAAGAAGAAATTCTCTAGATTTTTATGGAATGAAAACGTAAAAATTCCATTTTTTTCCGAATTTCACCCTACCGGATCCCCATAAAAGGTCCCTTTTCGTGAAAATATTCCTGCACTCTGAGAAAAAAGTTACAAGAAAGGATAGAGTAAGGAATGATTACATCAGAGGATCAGTGAAAGTGGGACCCATAGGAAATAAGGTTCAAGAAAGTAGGCTAAGTTGGTATGAACATGTGCAGAGAAGAGTGGAGGACTACGTGGGGAAAAGAATTGGAAACCTTGAAACTGAAGGGTCCAGGAAGAGAGGAAAACCAGAAATGAGATGGAAAGACGACAAGATGGATCTATGAGAAAATGTTTGGAAGAGGGAAGAAGCATTGGATAGACATTTATGGAAGAAAAGAATCCACCAAAGCAACGCTGACCCTACGTGATGTGGGAAAAGGCTAAGATAAGGAAGAAGAAGAAGAAGAAGAAGAAGAAGAAGAAGAAGAAGAAGAATTGCACTCTGACGTCTCTCAAAATTCATAGTAATTGGAGGAAGGTTAAGCTCATGTCAATGAAAACGTGCATGTGTTTCAACGAGAAAAACGTAACATTCTCTCTTTTGTTAACTCAATGACGCATTTAATTCAGAGCTAAATTCGGTCCTTGTTGTTGTTGTTGTTGTTGTCATTCTTGTTTCACTTTAGGGTTCGGCATAACCATAGCAATCATACTCATGTCCCATCGTATATTAGGAACTGTGTGTTAATCTGCATTTGTTACCTGTGCGTAAAGTGCAACGGTAACAATTCGGATTAAAAAATTATTTCATATTTGTAACAGCTGTCAAAAGACATGATATCAAACACTGAAAGAGCACTTGCTTGAAATGAATGAGGTGAAAGCACTGTGCAAATGCCATATTCAAAATACCGTACCTGCTATCTGCACTAGAATTCCAAAATATCTCCAACCCTCCTGATTCACAGATTTATCTTGTGGAGTGTCTGATCTGTGATTTATGTTTTGTGATTTTAATGCATTCATTTCGTTTTCTAACAATCGCCATATAATTCTGATGATCTTACACCATATTCCAGGGACTGCAGCTTAATTAATATGCTAGTATGGCTAAAACATCTGCTCTTAAATTACTGTTGGCTGACTTGTAAAATATCAGGCAATGTAATTTCCTGCTCTCTGCTGAAGTTGGTGTTCATTATTCAAAGCGGTCTCCTTCAACCCTGTAGAAATAATCTACTAACAGGTATTATTGATAAAGCACGCTTGCATTAATAAAAAAATATAAATCCATTCTGATAAAGGTACTTTTCACTGAAGTTCTATTGTAAACATATTCTCCCATTGTTATTTCATAACACACCACTGTGTAACTTACTCCATTATGCCTAACGGAAATACGCCTCCGAATTTACAAAATAATAAGCGTATAGGTCATCGGATGAACGTGCATACTGCTGGGATTCATAGTCTGTTCTTGCACTTCCTAGGGATAAACCTAATTGGGGTAGAGACGCATAAATTACTCGTCGCAGAAAGAGCAACGTCTTAACCAGTTGAACCATTTTGTCATTGATGGTCTTCAGTCGATTCTGGGGAAAATTATCTTTATATTTCTGAAAAATTTAGAGACTTAGTTCATTAGAGACTAAACTTTCTTTCTTTCTTTCTTTCTTTCTTTCTTTCTTTCTTTCTTTCTTAATACGTTTACCCTCCAGGGTTGGTTTCTCAATCGTACTCAGCGAGGGATCCCACCTCTACCTTCTCAAGGGCAGTGTCCTGGAGCCTGAGACTTTGGGTCGGGGGATACAACAAGTACCTCGCCCAGGCGGCCTTGCTGCTATGCTGAACAGGGACCTTGTGGGAGATGGAAAGATTGGAAGGAATAGACAAGAAAGAGGGAAGGAAGCGGCCGTGGTCTGAAGTTGGTTCCTGGAGGAGAAGTGGGAAACCTCGGAAAACCACTTCGAAGATGGCTGAGGTGGTAATCGAAGACCCTCTACTCAGTTGACCTCCCGAGGCTGAGCGGACTACTTTCCAGTCTTCGTGTCAAGTTTCAAATTTCGTGGGAGAGCCAGGAATCGAACCCGGGTCTCGGGAGTTGCAGCTAATCACACCAACCACTACACCACAGAGGTGGATACGTACTAAATTTAACTGTTTAATATTTCCAAATGTAATGGTACATTTTAGTTGTTCTCTTCAATAAGTTACTTGCTTCAGACTTTATCCTGCTGTGAGGCTTGTATTTCACACCTATGGGAAAACCTGCAGCAGAAAATATCTCCCTGTTATTTAAAATTAATTAAAAACTTTCAAAAGGTGTCTGATATTTGAAATAAACCAAACAACTGCTAAAGCAACATTCTAACACATTATGATCTTGAAAAGATAAAAAAGCGAGCTCGGTAGCGGCAGTCGCTTAAGTGTGGCCAGTATCCAGTATTCGGAAGATAGTGGGTTCGAACCCCACTGTCGGCAGCCCAGAAGATGGTTTTCCGTGGTTTCCCATTTTCACACCAGGCAAATGCTGGGGCTGTACCTTAATTAAGGCCACGGCCGCTTCCTTCCCGCTCCTAGCCTTTTCCTGTCCCATCGTCGCCATAAGACCTATCTGTGCCAGTTCTTTGCTGCATTTTATTATCAGCGGCCCTCTGTCTGCTTAGACTAAACCCAGAACAACGGATCCCATTATAACAGAAGAGTATCGAAGCGTCACCCGAGTTTAAATATGAATATCGTTAGGGGTAACGCGATCTTGGCATAATCCCAGATAATGGTACACCCAGTTATCACCTCTGTGTGGTGCCTAGCTACAATATTTCATTAATGGTTGACAAGCATTGAAATGGCAACTGCTTGTACATCACAGTCAAACAAGGAATCAAGTCCTATTTTTAGGTACGTTATTCCAATCAATTGGCCGCAGGGTAGAAATTTTCATAATTAGACAATTGATTCAATGCTTATGTACAATTATTGGCATGCAGAGTTAGAGTAAGTCGAAAATATACTTCTGTAGATGCATGAGTAAGTTAAGGATGTTGCTCGGATGTTTTTATGTTAATATGGAATTCCTTGTTTCGTATTTAATATGAGCAAACAGAGGAACGTTAATATTAATCGGCACACTGGGAGGAAAAGACTGATATAATTTTAAGAAGAAAGAACTGAGGCAAAATATCACACCTGTTTGTGATTGTATAAATTTTCTACTTACAGTACTTGAATACTCTCTACTACAGAATAACACATTCGCTCATTGGTGGTAGACGTAGTTCGATTCCCCTCAGAAAGTCGAAATATTTAAGAAAAGAGATTTCCACTCCTGGAATCCGGTTCCATGGCTAAATGGTTGGCGTGCTGGCCTTTGGCTACAGGGGTCCCCGGTTCCATTCCAGGCAGGGTCGGGAGTTTTAACCATATTTGATTAATTACGCTGGTACGAAGGCTTGGTGTATGTGTCGTCTTCATCGACAACTCAACCTCATCATGACGCACAGGTCGCCTACGGACGTCAAATCAAAAGACCTGCACACGTTGAGCCGAACATGTCCTCGGACACTCCCGGCACTAAAAGCCATACGCCATTTAATTTCCACTCCTGGAGTAACTCATGGCCCTCAGGTTCAATGAGCCTACACCAAAAACAGTACCAGGTTAATTCCTGGGGGCACAGAGCAAACCACTTATTGCCGAGTACTCCGCTCGGTGGCTAAATAGATGGCATACTGATCTTTGGTACAAGGGGTCCCGAGTTCGATTCTCAGCCTGATCGGGGATTTTAACATTCATTAGTTAATTCTGCTGGCTCGGGGGCTGAGTATTTGTACCGTCTTCATCTCAGCTATGGCCCCATCCTCACAGAGGCGCGGCAACCTACACTGCATTAACTCGGAAGACCTGGTCCAGGTCTGTCCGGTGCCTACAAGTCATTATTATTATTGCATCGGGGGTCTACCTTCCCCGGGAAGTTAAACTGCGCGCCTTCAATAAGGCCATCTACGTAATCTAACTTGAATTGATGTATTAAATGGTACCTTGGTATTCAACCGTTAGATAACTCTATCATCGGTTTATGTGCCCCCTCTGGCGGGATCAACTATAATTCATTCTCAAAGGAAATTTTACTTTTTCCAGTTGGCAAACCTAAGGTTTTGAAGCTTGTTTTATATGTATAAAAGTTGTCAACACTTCAGCTGGTTCCTTCTTCAATAATGATCAACCTATCAGAAATTTGGAAATATTTTCTGTAGCCAATTCAAAATGGTGGTGTGTACAGGAATCCATCCTATCAGTAAAAAGTTCTGGAAACTTCTCCTCAAAAATATTTTTAAAAGCTGGGCGCTTTAGGGCCGTATTGTCTTCATTGCTCCAGTTATTTGAGTGTGGCGTGTCCTAAGGAGGCAGGGGCCGCGGGCGGTGTTCGGAAGGTCCATCAACGCAAGGTAATGGCAGAATTTTCATAAATATGTGATAGCTCCCATGGATAGCTTGAGGAGAAGGTTTCAACTCTTTTATTTCATGTAAATTTCTAACGTTGGTGGTTTAAATGTAGAATTTTGGCAAGTCTGAGGAAACTGTTCTATTCCATACTGGGAAATATGTCATGTAAGGGAACAAAGAGTGATTACCCTCTGTTGATTCCCATTCAACTTGCCATGGGGTGACTAAAGTTTCTAAACCTCTAAAATTCTTAACACTTATTTGGTATTTAATGTTTCTCGTTTAATCACCCCGGTGTAGAATAGGCTTAGCCTCTGTATCGTTGGGCCACAAATCCACTTAGGGTTTTATCTATTTCTACAAGGAGGTCAAGAGTTTCACCTCCTAGCCTTTTGTTTATGGCCAGTCATGTTCAACCTTTTCCTTTTAAGCTAAGGCCAATTGGTATGGGCAGTTATTTCCCTGTAAATTTATTGATTTGTGTGAAGTTTTTCTGGAGTTGGTTCTCTTTAGGAACAGTGTGTTACAAACTATTGAGCAATAGATAAGCCCACACCAGAGCAACGGTGTATAAATACTTTAATTAATGACAACCGATAGATTGTAAGTGCACCATAAGAAATTTGATGCCCCTGCGAGGCTGGACTATGATATAATTGGAGCGCAGACTCCCATGCAATGTAAAGGATTGGAGCAAATCGTGCTCTCGTAAATGTTGTACTTGCCAAAAGCAATCCAGCCTTTTTCTGTGAAAATTAGCATTTCTAATTATCTCAAGTTTGTATCTGATATTCGGACTTTTAAGTCCATGTCATTGCTAGAACTGATGAATTCAATAATATTGTTGTTACTCACTCAAATTTTCTATTGATCAATTTTAAAGAAGAGAAAAACGGAAATAAATACAATTTCAAAATTTGTTGTGTTAAGTTATGCTCTAGTTAATTCCTTGTCCACCGGGAATTTTAACCATAATTAGTTAATTTCGCTGGCACGGGTCTGAGTATATGTTTCGTCTTCATTATCATTTCATCCTCATCACGATGCAGGTTGCCTACGGGAGTCAAATCAAATCAAATCAAATCAAAAGACCTGCACCTGGCGAGCCGAACTTGTCCTCGGACACTCCCGTCACTAAAGGCGATACGCCATTTCATTTTTTTCATTATTATTATTATTATTATTATTATTATTATTATTATTATTATTATTATTATTATTATTATTATTATTCAAACAGATGTACATATTTGAAAAGATGTTTTGCATGATTTTGTCTAGAACGTGGCATTTTATGGAAGAGCAGCGGTCGCTTGGTAGGCCAAGGCGTTTCGGGACTATTGTGTAATGCGTTTTAGCTTGGTTTAGTTTGGTTTTAAGACTTCCTGCATGTAAATTTGTTGCCTTCTAGGACGTCTGTCTAGTGTTTAAAATATTTTTGTATAGTGAAAGGACATAAGAACAGAGCGATCCGCCAAGCCATTGACATTTAGTATTATGCAATCCATTGTTTACAAAACACCTAAAATATCACTGAGTGAACAACCCAATTCTGGCCATCAGCCCTGGAATAAAATCCTTTGACGAGCCAGGAATGAAGAACGGAACATCTGGCCACCGGGCTGGCGAAATTGTTATTCCTTAAATTAAATCTATTAATGTGATTCTATTCAATTATCGCATCAGGCGTTGAAACCTCAACTGTCACCAAGATACAGAAACGCAGCGGCTATCAAGGCCTTACTGGCCTTACTCACATGTCCGGGAAGATGAAAAATTTTGCTCTGTTGCTGGAATTAAATTGTCTGGGAAACCCACAGATCGGAGGAAAGTTTTCCTTCGCCGTTCTCTCCAGCGTAAATTGGATATGGAGCAGTAGTGGCCGGCCCTTAAGGAGTCCCGGACGGTGTTCTCCCTAGAGATCGGAAAGGTTCTTTTATTTTCTCTCGACATTTTAAGTCAAATATTGGACTCTAATAATGCTAAGAAAATTACATTTCTTTATAAAACTGTAAATTCTCATCAATAACGAAGACCGTTCGGCAATATCAAACCTAGGTGACTTTCAGCGCGCAGTTCACAGGTATATGTTTTCAGGTTGAAGATAAGGTACGGACACTCGAGCTGCCATCCCAGGGCATAGTGTTGGTGAAGAGTTGGGATGTAAGGGGAATGCGCGCTGGATGACGGTTTCGGGGGGAGGAAGGGTACGGGAAGAGACTTTCACTTGGGCAGAGTTCGTAGCGGTGTAGCAGTAAAGATGTCCTCACAAAACCCTATGCGAGCATGCGCCAGCCAAATCTCCATGGTCGCATACGATAACATTAATAATTTATGATCTTGTTTGCCCTATTATTTATATTATAAGAAGAAAAGTAATAAATAATTATACTGAAATGTAACATTTGAGACCGGGAATTTTGATTCAAATTGGGCCTCTGGCTTACATCCCGCGTTTTGTGAGGGTTGGCAACAGTGAATTAGTGTGTTTTTGCGCGGAGGACCTGAATGAGTGCGGTGGTACTGGTCATTAACAAAGAAAGAGTTGTGAGGAAAAGTACTGTAGCTGCCTACCCCCACCACCACCACCACCACCACCACCGACCTGAGGTACACCGGCCGCCACGATATGGAGGTACCAAGAATTAACCGGTCATGTAGCAATGAAAGGCCGAAATGTAACCATATAAGCCCCGGAAGCTAAATTGGCCACAGTATCACTTCATGTTAACTCGCTAAGAGGGCAATGAACCTAGAAGTAATGTACAGAATCCATCAAGCCTTACTGCATGCGTCGAAGTGGTGTCGTGCAATTACTGTTCGTATGAAGTGCTTTGGACAGACAATATCAACATATCTTCTTTCTTCGCTGCTTTCCACATACTCTCGAGTGTATTTGGCTCGGTTTTACGACCAGAAGACAAAACTGAAATACTGTATATTTATCCCAAACTGTACAACTGCTACACACAGTAGACCTGTGGACTTCAAGTTCCGAAGTAAGAGGTAAAGTTAATGACTAGCAAAAAAAAATCGCCTACATGCTGATTACATCGTTACCTAAATGTTAAAGACGAACATTTAATCAACTTCATCTATTTTACGGAGCCTCCGTGGCTCAGATGGCAGCGCGTCGGCCTCTCACCGCTGGATACCGTGGTTCAAATCCCGGTCACTCCATGTGAGGTATGTGTTGGAGAAAAGCGGAGGCGGGACAGGTTTTTCTCCGGGTACTGCGGTTTTCCCTGTCATCTGTCATTCCAGCAAAACTCTCCATTCTCATTTCATAGCATCTATCAGTCATTAATAAATCACTTTGGGAGTGGCGACCCCATCGTACTAATAGCCTATATCTGCTTCATTCATCACATCCCTGACCCGATCATTGACTGGAAAACAGGTTGTAGGTTTTCATTTTCATCTATTTTACAGTAGGTATAGAATGAAAAGTTAATATATTATCCACCCTTGAGGGTCAAGACATTATGGTCATTAATCAATACGCGGATAATTCTCGCAAGGCAGAGTGGCCAATGTCGTTCCGGGAGAACTTCCTGACGAACTGTAGAACAGATCGCTTTAGCATTGATCTTTCGACCAGGGATGTTCGTAAGGGAAAGTATCCGTAGGCATATGATAATAATAATAATAATAATAATAATAATAATAATAATAATAATAATAATAATAATAATAATAATACCGTGCGAGTTGGCCGTGCGGTTAGAGGCGCGCAACTGTGAGCTTGTATCCGGGAGATAGTGGGTTCGAATCCTACTGTCGGCGGCCCTGAAGATGGTTTTCCGTGGTTTCCCATTTTCACACCAGGCAAATGCTGAGTCTGTACCTTAAATATGGCTACGGCCGCTTCCTTCCAACTCCTAAGCCTTTCCTATTCCATCGTCGCCATAAAACCTATCTGTTTCGGTGCGACGTAAAGCCACTAGCCAAAAATTAATAATAATAATAATACAGCTATACTTATCTTCAAGATCTGTCCGACCCATTGGCTGAATGGTCGGCGTACTGGCCTTCGGTTCAGAGGGTCGCGGGTTCGATTCCCGGTCCGGTCGGGGATTTTAATCCCTTCTGATTAATTCTTCTAGCTCAGGGACTGGGTATATGTGTCCGTCCCAACACTCTCCTCGTCACATTCAGACAACACACCACACTACCAACAACCACAGAAACACGCAACAGTGATTACATCCCTCCATATAAGGTTGACGTCAGGAAGGGCATCCGGCCGTAAAACAGGGCCAAATCCACATGTGAGACGCAGTTCGCACCCACGACCCTACACGTGTGGGAAAAGCGGTAGTTAAAGGAGAAGAAGAATACTAATATTCAAAATCTCAGGTATCATACTGAAACTCGATCTCCTACAATTTAGCCTACGTCTGCTAACCCCCCATGCACTTGTCAGCAGATGATATTAATTGTAATATATTTTATCACACACCTCTAGGCGTTCACTTATCTTTAGATATCGAGCGAGTTGGTCAGGAGGTTAGGTTCGCGGAGCTGTGAGTTTGCATTTGTAAGACAGTGTGTTCGAACCCCACTGTCGGCATCACTGAAGATGGTTTTCCGTGGTTTCTGATTTTAACACCCGGCAAATACTCTGGCTGTACCTTACTTAAGGCGCGTCCGCTTTCTTCCCGCTCCTGATCATTTCCTATCCTATCGTCGCCATAAGACCTGTCTGTGTCGGTGAGACGTAAAGCAACTTTTTTTATAATATTTAGATACAGTTATAATACTAAAATGCAGGCTATAGAGATTTAAATGTTTCAAATTGGGTCAGTAAATATTACTAGTGTATAATAATGTGAGCTATTTTTTCCAGCCTTATTCTCCTTTCATTCTTCATCGGTTTACCCTAAGGTGTTGGCTTTTCCCTCGGACTTAGCGAGGGATCCCAACCTCTGTCGCCTTGAGGGCAGTTTCCTGGAGAGTTACACTTTGGGTCGTGAGGATACAACTGGGGTAGAAGACTAGTACATCACCCAGGCGGCCTCACCTGATATGCTGCATAGGGGCATTGTGGGGGGATGGGAAGATTGGAAGGAATAGACATGGAAAAGGGAAGGAAGTGGCCGTGGACTTAAATTAGGTACCATCCCGGAAGAGAAGGAAACGACGAAAAACCACTTTGAGGATGGCTGAGGTAGAAATTGAGCACCCCTCTATTCAGTTGACCTCTCGAGGCGGCGTGGACCACCTTCCAGCCCTCGTAAAACTTTACAAATTTCGTGGTAGAGCCAGGAATCGAACCCGGGCCTCCGGGTACTGTAGCTAATCACACTAACCTACATTTTCTCAATTTGGAGGGTGGGTGGCTCTATAATGTGTATTAAAGCTAGTTTTACAGCCGAGTGCCCTTCCTAACGCCAAATATATTACGAGGGATGTATTCACTATTACGTTTTTCTGTGGTGGTTGATAGTGCAATGCGTTGTATGTAAATGAAGATGTGTACTATGACACAAACACCCAGCCCCCGAGTCAGTGGCTTTAACCAAAATCCTCGACCCTGCCGGCAATCGAACCCGGAATCCACGGAGCCAATGGCCACAGTGTTGAACATTAAGCCAAGGAGCCGGTCGTTCGCTCTCCACATTTATTTAGTGATATTGTTCTGTTATAATAATAATGTTATTGATTTTACGTCTCACTGACTAATTTGGATGGTCATCGGAGACGCCGTGGTGCCGAAAATTTGTCCTGCGGGAGTTCTTTCACTTGCCAGTAAATCTACAGACACGAGGCTGATGTATTTGAGCACCTTCAAATACCACCTGACGGAGTCAGTATCGAACCTGCCAAGTTGGGCTCAGAAGGTCACTGCCTCAATCGTCTGAGCCACTCAGCCTGGCGACAAGATTTAAAAAAACTCTGAATAACCAGAGAAGAGTGGCACATTAAAGCTAATTATCTGGAAATTACACATTATACCCGTAAGAATACATGGTGAAGCGACAATGTCGAACATCAGCAACCCTGCGTTAAAACTGTGTCGAATAACACGGCTCATTAAACAACGGTCAGAAAATATCCCTCTTGATGCTTCTCATTATAAGTGCGTACAGAATGGTCTTAAAAAATCAATGGCCAGCTAGAAAAAATCCCCACCAGTCCTTTCAGTTCACAGAAGTTTTATGTCCTAAAACAATTGGTGCTGCGTAAGCATTTTCCCACCCATTTTTGAGTAGTGTAGCTAAGTCGATTCGGACCTAGTAGTGTACCTATGTGTTATCCTACCCGGGTTTAGTGACCTCTCGGTGAGGTTAAGACGCGGAATAACGTCATGACGTTGCGTACGAGAGCAATCCTAACCTCACAGTCTCCATTGGAGGGGTCCAATTGGTCAGGGAATGATCTGGGGTGTTTTTGACCCCTAGGTGAGGTTACGACATCATACTCATGCGTACGAGGGCAATGCTAACCTCACGGGACACTTTGGAGGAGCCGAATCGGGCGGGACCACTTGGAGAAGCCGAGTCGGACAGATCAGGGACCCCTTTGGAGGACCAGAATTCGTCGGGCGCCCTTGGAGGAGCCAAATCGGTTAGGTGGCCTGGATATGAGGTTAAGACGTCATTATGAAGTGTTAATCTAACCTTGCGCACGAACGCTAACCTAACCTCGCACAGGCCATTTATCGGCTCCCCTAGGTGGAGTTCAATCGGTTAGGTGACTTATAGTAGAGGTTATGACGTCATGATGACGTGTTAACGTAACCTCGCAACGAGGAACGCTAACCTAACCTCAGACAAGGCTCTTTACGGACTCCCCTTGAAGGAGCTGAACTTGTGTGGTGACTTGTAGGTGTGGTTAACACGTGTGTTAACCTACCCTTGGCCACGAACGGTAACCTAACCTCACATAGGCTCTTTGCCGTCTCCCCTTGGAGTAGTGACGGAGCCATGACGTCACAATTCGAGCGATTTATAATGCAGACTCTTGGTTAAGAATGTATGCTTATCTTCACATAACGTCATAACCTAACGCGCAGGCCTCCTCCTGACAGAGGTGTGACGTCACAGCGCGGGCGATTTGTAATACGAACTACTGGCTAAGGGTGCATGACGTTATAATCTAACGTGTGCAGGTGTAACCTTATGGGCCCAGAGTTCGATCCCTTTCACATGCTTAACTGCACAAGGGCGTTAAACTTACAGACCTCAACTTTGATATCCAAATGTAGAAGCTTAACCTATCTAGACAAGACGTTGACTATGTACTAGGTGTTTTAAGGTATCGGATCCGAGCAACAGTGGAGTTAGATACGCTAGCGTTTGGAACACTCAGTTTTAGATTTTGACTTTAGAGCTTATTGATTTGAACTCCAGAGGCTTACAGTGGCCTACAGTTTCTTTGCATCAGTCAGAGACAAAACCTATGTGTTCAGAACACACTAGAAACTTTAATTTACTCGGACAGGTATATCTAACGCGTGGAACAAGATACCGGGACTGAGCATGTGTCATACTAAGGTCACGATGTTTTGACATGCAGTGATCACGTTGACATGGTTATGCACGTTTAGACTTATTCACTAACAGACTCTCTCTCTCTCTCTCTCTCTCTCTCTCTCTCTCTCTCTCTGTTAGCTCCCTAGACTATCTTGTGCAGGTTTTCCTATTGTGTTTGAAGAAATAAAATATTCGCTTCCTGGGTTCGGGATTCGTATCTTGTGCAGCGTGAATGATGTAACTAATTACTGCTTCATATCCACTTGAGCCCAAGAGGCGAACAACGGGTAGGTGATGAAATGGGGACCAGACGTTCTTCAGCCTATATTTTCTTCAAAATAATATGGCGAACAACGGGTAGGTGATGAAATGGGGACCAGACGTTCTTCAGCCTATATTTTCTTCAAAATAATATGGCGACGACTAGGAAAACATTAGGTTAGTGAGAGGAGGCGAAGGGAATGCAATAAGTACAACATTTAAAATTTTAAGAAATATATAGGACTTCTGTGCTAGTATGGGTTTAGCAGTTACGAATACATTCTTCAAGCATAAGGCTATTCACCGCTACACACGGGAGGCTAGGGGTATGAGATCCATAATAGACTAGTATATCTTAACCGACTTCGAATTCAGGAAGTCTGTTAGGAATGTACGAGTTTTCCGGGGATTTTTCGATGATGCAGACCACTATCTGATCTGTAGTGACCGGGCGAGTTGGCCGTACGGTTAGAGGCGCGCAGTTGCGAGCTTGCATACGGGAGATAGTGGGTTCGAACGCCACTGTCGGCAGCCCTGAAGAAGGTTTTCCATTTTCACACCAGGCAAATGCTGGGGCTGTACCTTTATTAAGGCCACGGCTGCTTCCTTCCCATTCCTAAGCCTCTCCTGTCCCATCTTCGCCGTAAGACCTATCTGTGTCGGTGCGACATAAAGCAAATAGCAAAAAAAATCTGTAGTGAACTAAGTACCTCTAGGAATAGGATAGAGAAAGTGAAATCTGTCTCCAGACGAATAAGGGTAGATAATATCCAGGATGGGGAAATTAGAAGTACATGGATATGATTAGTGAGAAGTTTCGAACAGTGGGCAGTAAGCAAGTTCAGGATATAGAAAGAGAATTGGTGGCACGTATCCGTTTCGATATATATTCGCAACATGGTACTTCAACCTCCGAAGAAACATTAAACAACGAATCATCATTCAAATATATTAAACAGCTTGAACAACAGAACAATGCACTGGCAGAAGAAAATACGGACCTCCTTCTCAAATTAGAAACAGCAAATATTCGTTAAACTAATTATTAGACCGCTTGTTATTGTTGTCATACTTGGTTGTTAAAAACATGAACATATGGAATGGCCGTTCCATTGCGATCGCAATATTATCATTGTTACAACCTTTTATACAGACCGTATAAATATTTCAGAAACCCTTCCTATGCTACCTGATTCACATTGTACTTCATCACTCTAATTACTCTAATGTAATAGTGGAATACCTTTTCTGAGGTTGGATTAAAATATTTATGAAGTCCTCTTATCTCTAACTTGTGGTTAAAAACAGATTCGCTTGCAGCTGTGTATTGCCTCATACAGAGGACAAGGCGCTGAGATGTCTGGGTTCCGATGTCGTTACCGACGGCCAAGTGTGGTGCGGAGTCATGCGCGTAATACCTGCCTCCTCCAACTACCTTGTTTCTTACTGTTGGCAGGAGATACGTGAATATATCCAACCGCTCCTGAAAAAAAGTAAAGGAAAAGCATATTAATAAAAATATTAACATGCAGAGTTACGAATCACTAATCTATTTTCAGCGGAACAGAGTAACTTGCTATTTCACATTATTATGTCAGTGTCAAGGAAAATAAACTTTCTTAGTTTGACGATGATGGATTCAGTTTTGTCTCAATTTGGTCCTTTTCTGAAGTGCTCAAAAAAGATTTGCATATTCTGGTGTACTGCACCTTTCATTTTTCTGTGTGCATGTACGTTTATTATACCTTATTGTAACCGTTCATCACCATGCCATAGGCATGTTAGGAGGTTTAGTCAATCATATATGCCGTTTTCCATAGCATTCTGCGATGTATAATGTCGTAATTAGCAGTCTACATGCTGAACCGGGATGTTATTTGCGATACGCCAGCCCGGAGGGAGCAGTTTTCTGCGCTGTATCGAGAAAAGAACAGCGCATTACTGCTGAACCTTGAAATCGCGCTCTCATTCCGTGCGAACGAGGAGGAGAGATGACGCTGCGCGTGGAAATGTAGGTTGTCGGAGAGTGGGCTGAATTAAGGTGTGTTAACCCTCAAGAAATAAATATCCTTTAACAATTCAACACCGCATTCATTGGTGCCACTTCACAATAATTAACTAAAAAGCGGAAGAAGAAGAACACCTTCATCTGAGATAATCCCTGGAAATTTATGAGTCAGGTCTCATTCGAACAGATGTATTTAATGCTAATTGTTGATGCATACAAATGCAATACTTTTATAGTGGATTGGTAATGACGCCTGTCATATAGTGGTACGCAGACTAAAGATGACTGCCGAAATCTGACAACATGAGGAAAAAATGTGGGAGGTCTTGCGAGATGAACCATGACACGTGAATTTCTAAAAGGACGCTTTTGAGATTGTGAATGGCCCGCTGATCGTATTGGTATTAAATGAGATCAGTAGAAAATAGGGGTCACGGGCTATAATTTGATTGCTTTCACGTCGCTGTAAGATTCCGTTTACCGGAGCTCCATTCCGACCAGGGGCGTGGTCTACCTCCTCCCCGACCACTCAGCCCAGATATTATAAATAAAACCTGGACTTAGATGCAGTATCCCATTGTAATTTGTGTAGCCGCAGTACTCACACGTTAGGAGTGAACGATGGATATCAGTGTATGAAGTATTGTGTCGAGGAAGAAAAACACATCAGTACGATGTAAAATATCGCGAAATAAGTCGTGTGGTACACACTAATATACAGTGGTGATGAATAGAAGTCTTACCTCAACATTTAATCTTTTAAATATCAACGACATTCAGTTGCGGCTCATGATACAATCATTAGTGAAAGGGCAAACGCATCAGGTTGTTTAGAAGTAGTGAGAGAGCTAATTACGTTCAGTAATTAATAGTGACCAATCTAAAGTATTTTAAGAGTGAGTGACGTTCAGTAAAATTAAAGAAGGATATTCCTGTCAAAATTAGCCTTTGCATACTCCATGGACACTCGTCGTGATAATTAGTTAGACTGTGCGATTAATGGGGAAATGAATAGTGATTTATACAAATTTTCCACTATTTGCATTAATCTATTTAAAGTTATTAGTGGATCTAATCACCAGTAGATTCTTTGAAAGCACATAAACAGTGTTTAGTAACTGATTTCCCCATTTTTGTCTGTATGTTCGCGAGTTATCATCGAACCCCGAGAACTGGAGCCTACGAGAATCGCCCATAAGTGCCTGCAGTCATTTCTACAGGGAACGTCTAGAGACTCCACTAAGAAAACCGCAGTTCGAGACATGGAACGTGTTAGGATGAAGAGGAACCAAGGACTGTCAAAGAGAGGAGCAGTCATCATGATGGTGTAAAATCTCAAGTGTACCTCGGGATGACAGCAAACCATACCCAGCATTCGATGAGTACATTTAATTTGAATATATTAAACCACGTTGTATGCATGCCAGTAGCAATTTTTATTTTGTAAATATTAAAATGTTATAATAAATAATATTAAATGTAGGGAATACTATACGCGTGTGACTGGGAAAAGATTATTTATTATTTTAATTAGGGTTTCTTGATGATTCAAGACTAATCATTGATAGTTTAGTGGGCTTATTTGCATGAATTAGTATATAGACCCCATAAATTCTTAGTGCATATGAAGCACATATTTTGAGAAGAATAGCACTTTAGCTAAATTTATAATTTCTTTGCAATGTTACTATCTAGTAAAGATTTCCATAGTAATTTGAATATAGACTATATGTTTGCTTCAAGGTGATTCAGGTATTTATAAATCCCATATAATAATAAATGATCATTAAAGATGTTCAACCGGGCGAGTTGGCCGTGCGGTCAGGGGCATGCGGCTGTGAGCTTGCATCCGGGAGATAGTGGGTTCGAACCCCACTGTCGGCAGCCCTGAAGACGGTTTTCCGTGGTTTCCCACTTTCACACCAGGCAAATGCTGGGGCTGTACCTTAATTAAGGCCACGGCCGCTTCCTTCCCATTCCTAGGCCTTTCCTATCCCGTCGTCTTCATAAGACCTATCTGTGTCGGTGCGACGTAAACCAACTAGCAAAGAAATGTTCAAAGCGAGGTAATATGTGAATTATATAGGTACGCGAGGAAAATTGGATTAGTAAAGTAACCTGTGAGAATGGAGTCTTCTGTGTAAATGAATATAACGGATTTGAGATGCAGTAGTATGATGTGGGAAGATGAAGCTTGTGAAATGTTTCAGATGTATGAATAATAAAGGATTATAATAATTATGGTTGTCATGATATGTTGAATTAGGCTGATTATATAGCCAGTGAGACTATCCTATCTTTCTGACTAATTTTACAAACATATATAAAACTGCATTTATATTGAAAAATCTGAATATTTACATTTAGAATGTAAATTCTGAAAATTAGCATTCATTAAATAAAATACACACTCGTTGGACCTTGTATTCACACTTACTTGTTACCTGCTTACTTACACATACGTTATTTGAAGGGCACCAGCTGCCACTCGGTGCAGCAATAATAGAATGAGACTCTTGACTATCTCTAGGGTGTGGGGTAATAAGCTTACTTTTGACAACATACCATATAAGTTCTGGGAAAAGGAGATTGGCGTTCGGTTTCCCCATTAATTTTGAGGTTAAGATATTTTACTGTCAATGAAATGAAACTATGAATTCGTTTGATAGAACAATATATATATATTCTTTAAATAATATATCAAAAAATAGTGAGTCTTGTTGCGATAAAACAGATGAGAATATGAAATTATGACATTGCAACTGAAAGAAACTAGGCATGAATTTAAATTCTTCTTGACCGGACATTTAACAATTTATACGAAATATTTCCCTCACTGATTCACTTGACTGTACCTTCAACACTTTGAGTGTAATTACGACGTGTTCCTTTGATCTGGTGTTTACTGTAGATGTGTCACGCCTAACTTGGTGATACATCCTTGTGACTGCTTCTTCTCCATATCATCTGACTTCTTTGTAAGTCAATATGGTATTACCTCTTGGCAGGTCCAGGGTTGCCCTCTCTGACTCCATGGTAAGCCTTGCGTCCGTGTCTTCAAGTAAGTGACCAACTAAATTTTGGCCTCACTCTCTCAATGACCAATAATTAATGGCTCACTGAGTCCTCTCCATCTCTCGTTCACACTTGTTGACCGACCGACTGAGGCCTCTTCATCCTCGTAGACTTCGCTGTACTGCTTCCGTTTAACTAATGACTGACGCTACAATATGCATCCACCTTTTATAGAAGTTGGTTGACACAGCTACGTAATATCCAGAAATAACAATGACATACTCCCACCTACGCGACAGATATTACATACAGTGGTGAAATAGCCCGGGGCGGCCGACTCGTTGGGTTTCTCAAAGAAAGTGAGCTCAGTGCTAACTAAATACGATGACGTACCCATGGCGTGGCAATGACTTGCTGAACTGGGACTAGATAAGAAAACCTTGAATCTAGTGAAAGCAACTCTTACCAACACTACAGCCAGAATCAAATTCAGAGGGGAACTGTCCCAGAGCTTTGAGATCAAAACAGGTGTTAGACAAGGGGATGGCCTATCTCCAATCCTCTTTAATTGCCTACTTGAGAAAGTCATTCGTGAGTGGATGAAAATGCTAAAGGATGGCTCTGGATTGAGAATTGGCTACAAGAAAGACAAGTTAACAGTTAACTCCTGGCATCCAGTGTGGAGGAAGCTATCCATCAACTATCCTCTCTCGACCACATAGCAGCTAAAGTAGGGCTGAAGATCGCCATCAACAAAACACAGTTTATCACCAATATCAAAGATGCACCCAAATCAATCCCACTGGGGGACAAAACAGTACAAAGGACTAACTCCTTCAAATACCTAGGAGAATGGATAACCCCAAACATGAATGAAGATCAGGCCATGAACAGCAGATGCATCAAATTGGAAAATGCCTACCACCTATGTAAGAGTATGTACAAATCCAAATCCCTCTCACTCAACCTCAAAATCAGGCATTACACTACTGTAGTGAGACCATCAGTACTATACGCCTCAGAATGCCTAAACATGGTAAGAAAAGGGCAACTTAGAAAGCTGGAGCTGAAGGAAAGGAAGATCCTGAGAAAAATCATGGGCCCTATTAAAGAAGAAGACAAGTACAGAATCAGGCACAACAACGAACTGTACCAACAATTGGAGAGCATTACAACATCTATGAGGAAGAGGAGATTGAACTTCTATGGTCATATCATGAGAATGGACGATCAGAGGCTCACCTCCAGAATCTTCCACACCATCTCTAGAGGGAAAGCGACTAATGCCAAGTGGGCAAGACTCGTCAGAAAAGACCTTTAAGAATTGGACATTGCTCCCAGTGAAATTTATGACAGGAATAGGTACAGAACGTTGATCAGAACATCAAACTCTCTCCAGTCACTAACAGAAAAAACAGTACGTCCGGGAGGATGTGTGAAATGGACCCAGGAGCGAAAAGACTTTCACAGTGCAAGGATGAAGGAGTACTGGTCAAAGAAGAAAGCTGCTAGAGATAAGAACCACGTGGTCCATAGCAGGCCCAAACGGAACTAAAAAAATAATAATACAGATAAAATCCTAAAATAATAAAAATACATATATCATCTTGTAACGGGATTTGAACCGTTACACCAGATAATAAATAATAAGAAGTAATGGCTCTCAAATGAATGCGTACTTGAGAACGAGCCAAGATGACAGAGAGAAAACAAAGAAAGAAAGAAAGAAAGAAAGAAAGAAAGAAAGAAAGAATATAATGTGTTTTTGTAGCCGCAGAGCTGGGCACACAGCTATTGTCATAGAATGACGGATTTACGATGTAAGGATTTGCACGGTCTGAAGGAAGATTGTGTTGTTTCCAACAGTCTTGGCGTCTACCTGCAAGCCCTCTTTCATTTGCCAGTGCAGTATCGATTCCATGCTAATGATACGTTATGTGTAACGTGGATAATCTTATGATTTTGCGAAGGATGGATTCCTCCCATTTTTATGCATTAAATTAGCTCGTGATAGGAATTTCAGATTTTTTACCTCGGAAGCTGAAGTACTTGAGTTCGACTCATGTTGGAACCATGGATTTAACCTGATACTTTGGCTTGATTATGCCATATCTTCAAGATGTATTTTGTGTATATATGTTTGATATTTTCCTATGTAATGTGTTTACGTGTTTTATTATTCCCAAAGTGTTTTATGGTGATGGGTTCGATACCAGCGTTTGTTGATTTTAGTTTGAATATAATTTGTTAGGTAAACCCAGGATACGCGTATGTGTTCAATGTAATATGTAATTGTTGTGGTCAAATAGACCATGTGTTTGATATACGGCGATGCAATCTCATGTGTAAAAGATAATGTACTAGTGGAATGCTTACATTCCACAACCATGATAGTTAATAAACTATATGATTCAACAAGATGGTGCCATTTTTGATCAGCCTATTAAAATAATAGATGCCATTTAGTATCACTGTTGTAGATAAATGAATCCACGTATCGGTGCGTATTAATCAAATGATTAAAGGTATGCCAAGCAACAACTGCAACTGTGAATAAGTTAAAACTACGTTAAGGCATACTATATATTATTATTGCTTCAGTCTTGATTATTTCTTTGTTTATGTGTTGTAATATGGTATCATCTCGTGTACTTACCGAGTGATTTTATCAGTATAATAAAATGTTTAGCAAATATTTCAACAAAGATTCTTCTCATTTAATAATATTAGTGTATTCCTCTCACATTATAGAGAACCATACTTTCGTTATATTTTATGTAGTGCCTATTTTTTCTTACGAAAAATCCTTTACCCATATGCTTCTGAGCCCTAGCCGTTGATGCAATGAAAGTAGGGAGGACGAGACTTCGAGCCCGGGAAATGACTTCCGGAGGTTCTCATCCAACAATTCCATTTATACGTCTGTTTGTGAAACCTAATTATGTAATAATTGCCCTGATATGCCCGGGATGGGTACATTACGAAGGGGTATACAAGGAAAAGCAATTTGCAGTCAGCGGTGAAAAAACAACATAAACGCATCAAAAGCACAGAATGGGTGATATGGCATTTTGAACACAAAATTACCGTTCATTCTGCGGTAGAACAATGACATGCACAGCCACCTCGGGAATTGAAACATGATTGAACAAAAATCCAACTTCTTATGTGTCAGATTATCCCACTATTGGGTAGCAGGTCAGGTCGTGAATGTTAGCAGGAGGATTAGGACGGTGTACATCATTGCTCTCTTCAGTTCACGCCATTCATGTTCAACACAATCCATCTCCGCAGAATATGCCGACCACACCATTCACTGTACTGAGCCGTATCCTACCGGCCCATAATAATAATTGGAATATTATTTGACCAAACATGTGAAATTTATTCTGAAAAGTTACAGTCTTAACATGTTAAAGCATCGTACCCTAAGATAGTTGATACCGGATGTTGAGCAAGACAGTGGTTCGCTGGATGTTGCTTCATATTTCCGTATGACCGTGAGAAAGGATAGCGTACCCAAGCGCTGGCAAGGATCGACACGTGTATTAGATGCTGACCAAGCAAGATATTTCAGCCAATGGGAACTTAGGGATTTGGCAAACCTGGAGGCTACACCGCGCCAAATATTAATTCCAGGATGACCAACGTGCTCTGTGGATAAAGTCAGTTTTTGTAAGAGATCGGTTTTCCACAGTTTCTGAAGTCAGATATATTTGGAAATGTATTATAGAAATGGGTGGAAGAGATTTGCTAGTGTTTGAACTGTGTTTTGTAAATATATTACAATAAGTATTATGTCATAATACATGACGAACTCTCTGATTGGTGGTTGGTTCAGACACCCGGGAACCCCAACATTATTGGCGTACCGAAGCCTCCTCAGTAACCCTTAGCTCTGGAGAGCGTCATTCTGTAGTAAAAGTTTGAACAGTGCGGATGCACCAACTTAGTCAGTCCGTAGCAAAGATTTGAGCAGTACGGTTGTACTAACTCTGCGTTCGGTAGTAAAAATTTGAACAGTACGGATGTACTAATTCTGTGACTCCGTGGTAAAGATTTGCACAGTGCGGATGTATTAACTCTGTGGCTGGCGATCGTGATTAACGTGGTATCATTCCTGTAATAGTAACTGGTTATCATTGATACTGTAAATTGTGCAGTCGCAATATTTACTGTACTTGAGTAAATGAAATAGTACAATTTTGGCAGAGTTTACTTTCAATTGATAAAGACGGTGTAGTGACCGCTGAGTAACAAGTGTAGTGGAAACGTGCTATTGTTTCACTATTTCGCGACGGGCGCGTATTCGCGTGGAACTTCCGTACCGAACCGTGGGCTGCTTTAAAAACTGTGTTTTTACCCTCTAAGTGAAGTGTGTTATATATATGTGAATCAGTGTGTTAGCTGATCTGGTAAAAGAAAGGGTATCTCGGCTCGCAGCATTAAGCAGTGAAGAGGTTATCAATAATAGTCTTCTGTGTTCCAGTGAATTATTTTCCAGCAAGATGATGGATACGCCTGTAGTGGAAGGAAGTGCATTCCCACATGTTAATGCTGTGATTAACATGGAGTAAACCCATAAGTAGTGGGGATGTAAGCTGCTATCCTGGTTTCCCGAGAGTCACGTAGAATGTAAAGTAAGACGCATGTATTATTTACAGCATGATATGTAAGTTATGTTAAGGTACTAGGGCAGTGTAGATAGAATTTTAATTTTCATATGAAGTAAGCCTGACGGCATGTGTTTGTTTAATTTTGTTACTATGATAGATTCGGATACGAGAATAATGCATGTTTATTTTATTTTCATTTTGATTTATGAGTAGATGTTTGGTAAAATGAGGGATTGATAGGATCAGTTATTGTTGTAAATACAGTACTTAGCGTAGGATATTCCGAGTTTTCCTTAAATATATGCTAGAAGGGCTAGATTGACAGGTTCATTTTTATATTACGTCAAATACGTATCAATTTATTTTATTTCGGTTATTCAGAGAGACAGGTATAGCTATTTTGCATGATGCATGGTTTTACAGAAGCTGCCAGAAGGAGCTGCAGAACGTTGTTGTTAAATTAAGATCTTTGAAGTTAAGTTGGATTCTGTTTGCCTGATGGTCTGCCAAGGACTCGAACTGCGTCTCATTATGTGGAAAGGCCAGTGGGATTCATGAGGAATAATGAGATAATAATTGCATGCTGAATTATAATGTATTGGTGCAGGCTGATGGTATGCCTGACAAGATAGAATATTGTGCAGATGTGTGTGTGCCTGCCTAGTGTCTTCTGAATGTATATTGTGATCAGAATGGACAGTGTTAATTCCAGACTATTGAGTCTGATGTTGTTAAATGGCCCAAGCATGCCAAGAAGGAATAAATATACGGGAGTTTCCGTGTAGCTGATGATGGGCGTTATCTCATGGAAAGCTGATTCCTGGCCTGTGTTATCGGCATGTGTGAAAGAGACAGTATTTCCTTGTGGCGGCCTCGGGAGACAAAATCCAATCTTTAGCATAGTGGAGTTCAATATTTCTTTACAGCTCGTAATCTACCCGGAAGTACATGACGGATGACCGCGCTGTTGAGCGCTCAAACGCAGCAGAAGGAGGCAATGTTGCCCATTGCTTTCTTCATGATATCAAGGATTATTTATATGTTTTTCCCTTACAGGATAATGTTTCTACATTATTATTTATGATTGTATACCTTGTCTCGTTGTTTTTAAAGGGAACAGCCCGAGTGCTGAAGTATTGTTGGTTTATCTAGTTCTGTCTAGATCTTTTGTAGTGAACCGGGATTCACATTAGAAGCAGTGTAGCATTTAAGACTTTACTCGATATCCGATGTATATATATGTTTAGTTTGATTATTTGAATTGCTGTAAATATAGTGTAGGATTTGCCCCTAGTATTTTGCATACCTTACATAGCGTCCGGTGCGTCTTAATTATTTTTCTTTCCGTCATAATTTTTCTTATTATGTAACTTTTATTTTACGGAAATAGTTTGACGACTCTCGGGAGTAACTTAAATTTGAAACCGTAGCGTTGGGATGCGATAGTGTGAAACTCCATACGGAAATACCACATGGCAGTGTTTGCGTACACTTGTTGCCATATAACATAAACATTGGACTATAAGAAGAAATTCAATCTTGATTTATATTAATGTTCTTTGTTGAACTTGTTTTTCTTTTTATGTCAAATATGTAGAATCATTTAATTAACGTTTTTAATTTCAACTTATTTCTATACTTTGAGTTCATTTTTTACAAATTATTATTTATTTTTCTTGATTCAATTATTTTTTTCGTGTGATTTGATCGGGGATATTTGTTAATAAATCCATATTACCCCCTATGATTGTTTCTCATTCGTGTTATACCTCCATTTCCTGTCATTGATTGCTATTTTAGAGTAGAACTTCGACTTTTTATCCTGACCCAATCGACAACCAACCCACACTCTGCCCAACCCTGAGTTAGTCGGATGTTCATACAGGAATGGAGGCATCGTCCTAGAGGGTATTTACCCCTGGGTACGGTACAGTACGGCATGCGTATCAAGGAATTGATTGACCACTCGGGATGGATGGGCACGAGCCTTACCATCCACTAGTGTAAAGACCTCGCCAACAGTGGCAACAAATCATGTAACTACAGGTTGGAGGTTGTTGTCTCTCTATACCAGACCAGTCATGTTACCCTGGATAGGAATAAGATGCGTACGCAGACCAAATATGATCCCACTCCGAAAACTTGTCCTTATGCTGATAGTGCTCCAGGATGAAGGGCTCGTTCTATCGCCCACCGGATTATCTCCAGACTCTAATGCTCCTACCGTATGGGTGCAAGACTATGTTCACCTCATCAGAAAATGAAATACTATTCCACTATAATTGATGCCATGAGCTGTGAGTTGTTGCACACCTCATACCAGCTGCCCTATGGTGCGGATTAAGGGGAGCTCCTGACACAGGTTCCCTTGACATCAATCTCCGTCGTGCAGGCGATTTCCCACTGTCTTATTTGGCATATTCACTCCGATGACCCACCGAAGATGCGAGACGTATTCAGCAATACACGCACTTTAAAGGGCATGTTTTTGAGCATAGTGATTATAAATACTGTTCTGGTACATCCAAGTGTAACATTCTTATTTTCTAAGGTTTGAAGCTATAAAATATTGGGTTTTGCTTCATATAAGCAACTCATTGGTGGAATGAAATGCGTATACGTGTATAAATTAATGAGTTATTAACTTACTCTTCTGCCATCTTTGGCGTATTTACTAATTAACCCTGTTACAGGCCGCGTGTAGTAAAATGACCTCTACTTGTTTCACAACATCTACATATATAAAAGAGTTTTATCTGTACATTGCACAGAATTTTAAAATAGTGGTATTTCTGTATAGGCCATGTCCAGAATAACAAGGAAATGCACTTTTTAATTTCCAGTCATCTCTGTCTGTCTGTCTGTCTGTCTGTCTGTCTGTCTGTCTGTCTGTCTGTCTGTCTGTCTGTCTGTCTGTCTGTCTGTCTGTCTGTCTGTCTGTCTGTCTGTACGGGCATTTCGAGAAAATAGCTAAATAGAATTTAATGAAGATCGGTATGTAAAGTCGGGGAATAAGGAACTACAGTCTAGGCTATAAATAATTTTATTCACCCTTGATGAAATGGTAGTTTAGGGGAAGGCACCTGAAATTTAATTTTTAAATACCTATGTTATTTATCCCATCGGAGTACTACATAACAAAACTTATATAGAATACAATGTCCGATCATTTATGTCTTATTCAGCTTTACCATACCGACTATGATAAGATTGGTGGTGGTGGTGTTGGTGGTGGTGGTGGTGGTGGTCATTATTGTTTTAAGAGAAAGTACAACTAGGCAACCATCCTCTATACAGTATAATATCAACCAGAGAGAAACAATGGATGGGGTCCGACACTTCGAAAAATGAAGGTATCGGCCTAAGTAAGACAAAGGCAGCAAAGGGCGTGAAAATAAAAGACTTCTAGGCTTCCATGCTTAATATTGTCAGGGTCAGAAAAGAACGAGAGTTGACCGAGAGGGATCGTTAAGGAACGATCGCTTGAAGAATAAGACGAGAGGGGGTAATAAAAGAAAGAATGACTCCCTTTACATTAGATGCCCTAATATCACAGAGTCGCAAGAAAACTAAATGTGAAGGCCTACAATATCGAAAGCTCATAAAACAAACCATCAGTAACGTTACATTGATCATTGCTTTTGTGATATGTTTTGTCTCATCTGCTGCCACTCATCTCCGATATATGGGATTACTGCTGCTTACGGAGTATACCAGCCTGCCTGAATTTTGGTGGGACGTAGCTGGGGTGTTAGATAACTTTCTTCTTTAGCATGCCATTCCTCTGCTTCATAAATATTGTGATACTACTGGTACGTAACACACTGGTTCATCATAGTATTCCAGCTATTGAATCCCTAATCCGAAGCGCTGATTGGAATGAGCTATGTGCATACTTAAACGGACAAGGGCAGAGGAGTGTTCATGGCTGCCTGCGGCGTGGTCATTCCAGCTCTGGAACTTTGGACTGTTAGATCGACAGCGTAGTAGGCTACTGTTCGTTAAAAGTGAGAAAATATGCGGTTTTACAATTGATCGAGTATTTCATTTGATAGCATTGCTTCTAATCGCATTCCTAGGCCTTTCCTGTCCCATCGTCGCCATAAGACCTATCTGTGTCGGTGCGACGTAAAGCAAATAGCAAAATAGCTTTTAACCGCGACATATCTATTGAATTCACTGTAATGACCTATGTTGATTTCAGATGGGAAATCCACAAAGAGAGTCTTTCTGAGGATGTAAAAAGGCAAGTGAAGAGTATGTCTGCCATTATTATGAAAACTGCCCAACTCGATTTACTGGCAGTAGGCAAGTGGGCCTGCCGTCATAATGAAATCTCCCCAACTAGATTGTGTCTGATAGTAGGCAGGAGAGCATGGCATTACAATAAAAATTCCTCAACCCAGTCTTCACATGAGAAAAGGCGTATGGTGACTTTCCCGTCGCGTTCCTGGGGTAACTTTCAGAGCCATGCAATGTAATCTTACTCACAACGTGTACACTACTTAACCTACATTTCTGTATACAATGTAGAATTCCGTAGAGAAGCACTGGTACATCAGCTAACAAAGCACATTGCAGTGCTCCTTTGAAAATTGGCGACTATGCAAGCCATTCATCAGTAGTGCATGCGGAACACTTGTAAGTAGAAAGTACGGGGCTTGAAGGCCTCCTCGTTTATACGGATTCTGTACTGTCACATATTTTATATGCACCATATTTTCAGATCAGCACGACATTAGACATCTAGCAAAGAAACAAAATGTATCTAATCCGAAATATTTGTAAGCATTGGCTGTTGGAATATGATTACACCATAATGTATTTGGCCTTATAATATTACATTCCATTGTGCATGGGTTTGAAGCATTTCAAATCCAACTCAATAGCTGGATGCGAACTCAATATATTCGCCACTCTCCTTTTAGATCTGAACGGTAAAGATAGCTAACTACAATCTTTGATAAGGTATTAAACATTCTAATTGCTACTGTGCGATATTTACTAACTAAATAACACAGGTAATTGATGGTCGCTGAACATGTGAATAGGAAGAGAGAGAACACTTAATTAAACAACATCAAAGATGTAATGTGCTTTGAAAATTATTTCCAGCAGAGAGACCAGTTTATTTTAACTAGAAAGGAGTCCAGGTTCTAACTAGGATCCTGTTCACTTTCTGTACAAGTAGATAAAAACTAATTTTAAAAACGTAGAGATGGCTTCAGACGACAGATTCTCTTCAAGCGTTCCTGATTCTGACACGAATAATCAGGAGGTATGACTGTCATCGGAATTGCCTGTATAGTCTGTAATTATAAATAAAATTATAATTTTGCATACACACTTCAAATGTTTGTATCATATCCCGCTTTTATCTCAGATTAAGTAGGCCTGAGAAGAAGTTGAAAGTAGGTTCTATTCTTTTTTATATGTCTGTTTATGTGTGTTTTTGTTTGTTTGTTTGTTTGTTTGTTTGTTTGTTTGTTTGTTTGTTTGTTTGTTTGTTTGTTTGTTTGTTTGTTTGTTTGTTTGTTTGTTTGTTTGTTTGTTTGTTTGTTTGTTTGTTTGTTTGTTTGTTTGTTTGTTTGTTTGTTTGTTTGTTTGTTTGTTTGTTTGTTTGTTTGTTTGTTTGTTTGTTTGTTTGTTTGTTTGTTTGTTTGTTTGTTTGTTTGTTTGTTTGTTTGTTTGTTTGTTTGTTTGTTTGTTTGTTTGTTTGTTTGTTTGTTTGTTTGTTTGTTTGTTTGTTTGTTTGTTTGTTTGTTTGTTTGTTTGTTTGTTTGTTTGTTTGTTTGTTTGTTTGTTTGTTTGTTTGTTTGTTTGTTTGTTTGTTTGTTTGTTTGTTTGTTTGTTTGTTTGTTTGTTTGTTTGTTTGTTTGTTTGTTTGTTTGTTTGTTTGTTTGTTTGTTTGTTTGTTTGTTTGTTTGTTTGTTTGTTTGTTTGTTTGTTTGTTTGTTTGTTTGTTTGTTTGTTTGTTTGTTTGTTTGTTTGTTTGTTTGTTTGTTTGTTTGTTTGTTTGTTTGTTTGTTTGTTTGTTTGTTTGTTTGTTTGTTTGTTTGTTTGTTTGTTTGTTTGTTTGTTTGTTTGTTTGTTTGTTTGTTTGTTTGTTTGTTTGTTTGTTTGTTTGTTTGTTTGTTTGTTTGTTTGTTTGTTTGTTTGTTTGTTTGTTTGTTTGTTTGTTTGTTTGTTTGTTTGTTTGTTTGTTTGTTTGTTTGTTTGTTTGTTTGTTTGTTTGTTTGTTTGTTTGTTTGTTTGTTTGTTTGTTTGTTAAATCATCGCGGGAAAATGACTACACATAACTTCTCGAAACTCAGTATTTAAGTTCAGGGATAGCCAGAGTGGGCATTAGGCTTTATATTATTGGATTAACCCTAGAACCGAACTGTGGGGTCGCTCATGACCCAGCCATCATAAAATCATCTCTGCAAATGCACAAAACAACATTAGCTTGCTTTTATTCATTCTACTTCATAGTTTGCATGATAGTTGAAGTTCCAACAACAGTCCAGTATTATTCATTATTTATTGTGGGTTACTTATGCGTTTGGGTCACATACGACCCCACTATATGATTTGTTTGACAATACCTTTGAGGGCAGATCTTCATTACTCATCACATAAATGTCGTATTAACTGAATAACTGGTACTTAAGTTGAGAATTGAACTATATAAATAGCGTTTCCAAGCTGTGGTCTTTCGGCAGATGAAATTTCCAAAATAATGAATGATAAAGTAGGATATGAAATCGAAGTATACAATGATCTGATGGTGACGGAGAAGATTTAACAGTTGATGACAATGATGTAGAGGACGATTTTGAAGGAGTGTCCACAGATGATGAAAAACTAGTTCCTTGGAATATAATCTACGGTAGAAATGGTCACAAAGCATCTACTAATCCTTTCCATTACAGTTCTTGCAATTACCTCGTTAACGACCGGCAAGCTTTTGAAGCCTAGCTGGCTGACTGTATTTATATTCCTTGATCGCAGGGTGCCAGGATTACCCCAGCTCAAGACACGGCGTTATCACCTCTCCGTTTTAACTACGTAGCCTCCGAGAGCGAGCTATGAGACTGGACAAAACTCCGTGCAGCTGTGCAATACTGGAGACCTGACAAGCCAGCCGACACCAGGAACGGGTGGTTTTTGAAATACTTCACGTGGACTGTCACTGACAAAGTAGGTATGCCATTGGTCAAGAGCCATCTACTATTGGTCACAAGAGAGGCGACTGGAGACAGTCATAAATCTAGTTACTGTCGAGGGGTGGTACTGCTTAACGTTTGAGTCGCCGATCGTTAGAGAGGAAATTGAGAGAACTATACAACAATATTGTTACGATTAAAACAATGCATGTTTTATGATCTAATGTAATTCAGAATCACCCAGTTGGTAGACACTCATTTATACACAAACAGCTATAAATGACCACACTCCAGTAGTTTCTGTCTATTTACAAAGTATCTCACAGCAAGACTTCAACTGGGCAGTCCTTACCTGTAAACAAGTGATAATCCCTACTGACAGACTCCACCTTTCACTTTCGCTCGCACCCTCAGTCACTTCCACACAACGGCTGCACGTAGACAGGTTTGAACACAGCGCTGCTGACCACTACAACACACGACGGCTGTCCCTTTGTTCGATTCCAGAAGAAGTCCGCCACTCACACAGTGAACACAGTCAATTCAAGCGGCGTGGCTAGGGAGGGAATGTTCTCGTTTCCCGTTCCAGAAGACCCACTGGGAAACGAGACGTAGAGAATAATAGAGGAGAAACCCCGGCATGTCCTCGGGCCAGCTGGGAGGTCTCCGGCCTGGCTTAGCCATCCCTTCCAGGAAACACTGAAAGGGGCTACGACAGTTACAATATGAAAGTAAATTTTGTACACCGTTATCCATGATCCTATAAACGATGGTGTACCGTTTTATGACGTTATTCATATGTACAAGAAAGTAGTAGTATTGTAATTACTGAAAGTATTGAGCAAACTTACAATTAACAAGAAAGAAATTCTGTAAGGCTATACTCCGGATCAATAAAATGATTTTTTTTTTTGCAAGTTGTTTTACGTCGCACCGACACAGATAGATCTTATTGCGACGATGGGAACGGAAAGGGCTAGGAGTGGGAAGGAAGCGTCCGTGGCCTTAATTAAGGTACAGCCCCAGCATTTGCCTGGTGTGAAAATGGGAAAGCACGGAAAACCATCTTCAGGGCTGCCTAAAGTGGGGTTCGAACCCACTATCTCCCGAATACTGGATACTGGTCGTACTTAAGCGACTGCAGTTATCGAGCTCGGTATAAAATGAAAAATAACAAAAAATGTCAACACGAATGTTTATATAATTACTTAAACTATGTATTTTAAGTGGGTGAGTACAAGTGTGATGCAAGTGACTGGGTGTTGTTCTAGGGTTAGTATATAGTGGCGCAGCAATAGTAAGAGAGCCTAAATAGCAAATGTGATATTTCTCCGTTAATATTCGGTGTACAGCTGTACAAATTAAATGTTGTGGGAAATTTAATTTCCTATCCTATGTTTCATGCGATCTTACTGTTTGAGTAATAATGACGGGGATATTCACGATCATTGCATTTGTCCACAAACATTCAAATATCTCCCTGAATAACATGTCTATCTAAAATTTGCACATGGCAAAGGTTTAAAAAATCCTGCAATTTCCAATATTTCATGCCTCGTACATTTGTACCGTACGAATTGAGATGACGGATTTATTCACTATTTTAAATTTTCTTTATTACTTAGTCCATCAGCGGCGAACTGGTGATGGTGGTGTTTGTTCTCATGACCGCTTGGTCATTAGCTACCACTGATCAGGGAGATATAGTGAAGGCGACTATCAAAATTAGAAGAGAAAATTGAGAGAAAGATGAAAAAGGAATTAATGGCAAAGGAATAATTTTGGGGGTGGGGTGAGTGAAGGTCTAGGCCACGAAATCCCTAATATCGCCGAGCCGGAAGGATTTTTTAATAAGATTCTTTTATTCCGTTCCCTGAAGGGGTACGGCAGGCCTCTTAGGGTAAAGCCGTCTCAATCCAGGAGATGCGTAGCGGGTATATGAGGTGCGAAGAAGAGTGAGAGGGGAGCAGCCATGGCCTGCAAAAGGCTCTGTCCAGGCATTCAAGCAAAAACGGTAAAACCGAAATAGATTGCTTCAACACAGATGTGGTTCGTCGAACTGATGAGCACCTGATGAGTATCCAACGTTAAAGACTTCATTACCAGAGCTGAAGGAGAAAGTTGATTTCAAATGTATGAAATTATCCCAACTTTAATGGGTACCTATTTTTTTGCAGGGTATGCAAATTGTATATGTCCAGTAAGACTCTCTCTTAAGCAACAGATTTACCGTCGAGGGTGTTCCGTTGAGAACAAATTGTTAATTTACGTTACCGAGGAAAAATTTGCAGTAGTTGACCTCGACTGATGCTGGTGAAGATATAGTAGTCATTAAGTGTCGAAGAGCCCCTTTATAGGGTACAACAGGAAGATAATTCGGCTAAATGCATTGACGTTCGTTAGCACGACAACTACAATCATGTACATCACTGGGCAAGAAATTACTGCGTAACCATGTTAGCGGATAATTCTAAATGCGTGCGTTCTTCTGTCGGACGGTGTATACTCAGTAATAAAATTCCAACAGTTGACTTTGTCTAACGTGGAACAACTATTGTGGCATTTGAGGAAATAATTTCATCTCTTTTATAATATCTTCTCGTGCTGCGAGATATATGTCACAAATTACCTAAAAGCGGCATGTTTCATTCTAATGCGGATTTTTTTTAAACAGTCAACTAACTGAAACCCGTCAAGACATGACGGTCAATGGGATAAATATTTATTGAAGGATTTCCCTGCAGACCTATACGACATTCCTTGTACTATTTTTTTACAATGCTCTTTACGTCGCACCGACACAGATAGGTCTTACGGTGAAATGGCTAGAAGTGGGAAGGAAGCGACCGTTGCCTTAACGAAAGTACAGCCCCAGCACTTGCCTGGTGTGAAAATGGGAAATCACGGAAAACCGTCTTCAGAGCTCCTGACAGTGGTGTTCGAACCCTCTATCTCACGAATGCAAGCTGATAACTAGGAATGAAAGCTCACAGCTGCGCGACCCTACCCGCACGGCCAACTACGAGCTCGGTCGAGGTCAACTGAATTTGAGGGTCCATAAATGAGATTTTCGTTTAGATTATGTTAATGAACTCCTGTGTCACGAAATTCCGAAAATCTGGCATATTTTAAGACCTACAAAAATGGAGAAAACGTTAAACGAATTACACTTCATACACTGTTATGTGAATAAACAGAAGGCTTTATATTTGAATGCAGCCGGCAATGAAGACGTGGAGATTGTCCTTGCTATTCCCATTGTGTTTATTCGATTATGTGTTCCTTTTCAGATTCCTATCTTTCTATGTGGGGTCTAAAAATAAGCAAAGCAAAAAAAAAAGCAAAGTCATCTCCACACAGGCCTTGAAGGCCCCTCGAGGAGTGGAATGTAAAGGCTTCCACTATCCGTAACCTCGGCACCTGGTATGGTAGAGTGGTCCGCCCCGCCGCCTTTGCCCCCAGAAATTAACCTGGTGGCCATTCTTGGTGTAGGCTGAGTGAACCTCAGGGCCGTGAGCACCTCCGGAACTGGAAATCTCGTTTCTTAAATTTTACGACTTTCTGACGGGGAATCGAACCCAAGTCCCTCCGGGTGAAGCGAGCACGCCTTTACCGCCTCTACTAGGCAGCCCCTGAGGTCTAGAAATAAGGTACGGTCATACTTTCAGGACACATTCCTCACGCATAGAAGAAGAAAATATGTTATATGGACATGGGTCGGGAAACGCTTTATTTCCAAGTTAGAACTCAGTTCATACAACTCTACATAGAACATTAATCATGGGAAATACACATGAACAGAAGGTACCTGCGTAACACAGTAAACACTTGCTTACATGATATACTGAAAATAATAATAATAATAATAATAATAATAATAATAATAATAATAATAATAATAATAATAATAATAATAATAATAATAATAATAATAATTGTACCGTTAATTATCACTGGCAAAACCTTCAGAAGGTGCGGCCTCCATAGGATCTGGACTTTTCGAGGATAGGGTACCACCCAGAGGGCAAGAACACTGATACCCGAGGAAACCAGGTTAACAAAGTTTATTAAACAAAATAGGTAAACACCAAGAAAAGTAAAAAAGATTAAAATATTTAAACACCAACATCACTCCGACACGTGCCCTATTGTAATTTACAGGGATCCAGCCCTGTTCACAGTTCATCACCAAAGAACAGTGTAAAAGATAATTCTAGATAAGGGTTATTGATAATACGCCACCTCAGGTGGCTCAAGGAGGAGCGCAAATTTCCCCTAACATAACATACTATACTTTCATTAAGGGACGCTTCTAAGCGCCTAAAACTCCTAGGGGAGTTGAATACATCATTCAACATATACGTATATATACTTATTTTCAACTACCCAGGGGACAAACTCCCAATAACTCAAGCTGCAGTAAGGCTGCAGTAAACAGACCCAAGGGGTTCACACATACTTTACGATTTGGAAGCAACTCTGCTTTTATAATACCTTGAAACAACTTCAGCGCCTATTCAGTGGTTTACAATCAAAATAATGTCCTCCCATCGTCTGTAAATGTTAAGCAAATTTTAGGTTCTTACCTCCCATACCCCTAGCGGTCCAGGGTTCGAAGGCGGGTGCGTGAAATGCTCAAGTCAGAGAGCGAGGCAAGAATAACACTTGCTCCCAGCCAGGCCGCACGGCCTCGCCAAGAGTAGCCGTGACGCGAGACCACGTGACGCAAGGCGACACGGTCAGGCTGCGTGAAAAGAGCTCGGCGCATCCGCAGGGGTACGGGAGGGAAAGCAAAGGGGAGGCAGCATAGGTCGGGCCGTTCCCAGGGCGGAAAAAGTTCCTTTACCCTGGGACCATCATTTAGGAATAATTTATTATTATTATTTGCCCAAAGGGACAACTCAACGGGCGAAAAACACAATAATGCATAAAAGTTGAAAAACATTAAAACAGACAGGGGAGGGAATATCAAATACATGGCTCAATAATAATAATAATGCCGTGTGTCCTCCGGAAAGACCTGGTTCAGGCAGGTCTTACGAGTTAACGCCTCATAGGTGACCTGCACGTCTGTGAGGATGGGGTCCTGTCTGTGATGAATTTTAATGCCAAACCCCGAGTCGTTGAAATTAAGCAATGAAGACTCAAATCCCCGACCCGGCCGAGAATCGGACCCCGACCTCTTGGGCAAAAGGCCAGCACGCTAACCATTTAGCCATGAAGCCGTACCAATAAACTCGGTGTTCTCATCCCGAAGTGGTGCAGCTCTTTTCAGGCATTCTCCTAATTGAGGTGAGCTACATGCACCATTGACCCACATACCAGCCCTCCTGCCAATCTTAAATCTCCGGCAGGATCAGAAATGGAACTCAGGTCTCCGAAGACGGTGGCCAGTAGCGCTAACCGTTACGCTACAGAGGCGGAGGGATATATGGCTGAATTAGAGGCATTTTATTGAGAAAGAACAAAGTATGGAAAATTCCTCCTTGCCCGAATAATATCTCTATATGGATAAACGTTCCACAACTCAGTGACAAGAGTTCCATCTCATGGATACGAAAGGAGGTAATATCGTTGCCTCAGTCAAAATAGTGGAGATTCGTCCACTTCACTGATAGAAGGTACTTTCAAAAAACTGTTCAAAAATGATGATTATGATTGTAGAGTTCTTGTAACCTGTACCTGATGGTACTATCAGCCTTCTAAACGTTCTCGTTTTTTTAGTATCGCTGTGGAAGGCGGCATAACTCAGAGCACGATCGATTACATGCGCAGATCTACTGTTGTTGGCCTTGCTAACAGCACGGCCGACTTGATGCGTCTAGCTAGCTGGTTACCGGCCTTGATAATCGAGTCCACCCACTGTAATCGGTGTAGCTTCGTTACTCGACACGTGGCGCTGGTGACCTAAGGTTGTGCGGTAGAAATGTATACTCCTCTGTGAAAAATATATTGACTTATTTACAGATTTATTTTAATTTAGAGGTACGGAGAATGTCACATAGGTTAATGCTGTTAAAATGGTTAATCCAAAAGGAGTCTTTCGTTGATATTTGCCAAACTAATGTCGTGAAATTAAACTGAGGAAAGACAGAGTAGTCCAGCTGACGTTCTGATACCGACTTTGATTGCCGATTTATCTTAATTTAGAGGTATGTAGGTGTATGTTACGTTCACTAATACTGTTGATATTATAAATCCCCAAAGCTACCTTCGTTGATATTTGTCAAATGACGAATGTGAAATGAAACTGCGGAGAGATGGAAGAGTCCAGCTGACGTCCCCTAACTATGAGGAATAAGAGAACGTAATCAGTTTTATTATCTATAGCATTAAATGCAGAGTAGAACTTAATAGAAGGATATTGTTCAATACTTTAGTCTTCTGATGTTAATCTTTTGGTTTAAGCGTCATTGTTTAATTAAAGTTTTAAAATGCTTCAAAGGCTGCTGTCAGGAAGGGGGCGTGCTCGAAACATAAAATACGTTTATTTTCTACTTAAATATTCTGTGTATGGATAACAGAAATATTTTGTCACAAATATGTTTAAATTTTAATTTCATTACATAGTTTTAGATTACAGTACATTACATCCATACTTTGCACTAGTAGAATTTTACATAATAATTCACTGAGAGAAATGTATTATGAGTAAATACTTGGTAAACTGTTCATTGCACAGGTAACACTTAGCTTCATATGTTGGCATTACTGCCATAACAATAAGGGTTCTTACTTGTCTGTGTATAAATGTTCAAATTCAGGTTCTCTTGGACACACATGTGTTATGCTGCTGTCATGTTGCAAATATGAATCCGCCTAAAACATTATTCAATAAAAGAATGCTTAGGGGTAATAAATACCCGACCGGGCGAGTTGGTCGTGCTGATACGGGCGCGCAGCTGTGAACTTGTATCCGGGAGATAGTGGGTTCGAACCCCACTGTCGTCAGCCATGAAGATGGTTTCCCATTTTCACACGAGGAAAATGCTGGGGCTGTAGGCCATTTGCTACACACTCCTAGCCCTTTCATATCCCACTGTCGCCATAATACCTCTCTGTGTCGGTGCAACGTAAAGCAAATTCCAAAAATCAAAAATACCAAGAAATAGAAACGGAAAACTAAGATGAAAGTGCTCATCTAGGGGCGATAGTAGGGAGCTATTAGAAGTTACAAACTTAGTTGTTTCAATTATTCTTGTGCTTGCATGTGATTTCTGCTGTTGGCATGTCTTCACTTTGTGTTCGTTGTTCTACAGTAAAACTGACATTATAAAATGAATTTGTAAGTAAATCTCAACAATGTCAAAACTCATCACAGTATGGTTTCATATATTTCAACTTAGTCTTCTTAGCTTTGTATCAAATTGTTAGTTGTATTGGGAGGCAGGTAATCAATGATTTCTGAAAAAATACAAAACCTTGGAGTGATTTCCTGAAAGATCACAAATTCTTCCACCTAGTACCATGATTTCAGAAACCAATGAACGTAGAGAAAAAGAAATTCAGATCACATGTAAATACCACACCTACTTATCTCTCTGATAGTACTGTTTTAGTAATTTCTTTTCCGGGACTCATGGTACCAGTCACTTTACAACTAGGATAGTTGGAAAACACTGACGGTACATAATCATTCATTAGTACGCTCCTACTTTTGCCTACAAATGAATAATCATCTTCTTTGATATGAAGGCTGAAGACAACAGAAGAAGCAGAAGTAGTGTCAGGGATAAAGTTGTCGTGAGAAAGTTTTTTCGGAAACTCCTTAGTTTTGTCCTGATCTACAGGGAATTCGTGAAATTATAGTGTCCCTTTTTTTCCTTTCCCTGTCTGAAGTACAAAAAGGCACACAGCAATACGACATGTTCGAACATTTGCAAACACACTTAAAGAAAAATGAATCATTACACTACGCAATTTAAAAAAACGAATTAGCGCATAAAGGAGAATTTTTGTTTAGGACGAATTTACCGCTAGACGTCGCTTTGAGCCCTCTCACTACATTTGTTCTTGTTTTCAGGAAATTTCTGTTCGAAGCACGAAAAGGCGCACGACAATATCACAAATTCCAAGATTTGTAAACACAATTTAAAAAACCAAATCACTACATTACATAATGAAAAAACAAACTAATTAGCGCATAATTATCAACTCACAATAATAAACAAACATTTCATTACGAACTCATTACCAACACGCACGACAGCAAGACAATACAAATTAAACTGGAAATGCGATAATTTGCGGTCAACAGCTTCCTGTCAGTTCCATAGGAGTGCAGCACTCCAGCGGCATTATGGAGAAACTTTCCAATTACAATTTTATGCTTGGCTTCACAAATTATTTTCAAGGCCGGTACAAGGAGCGCAGCGAGAGAACCAATCGGCCGTGCTAACAGAATCGCAGTTCGAACTTATGCCGATAGATGGGGCTGTACAGGATTGTGTATGTCAAGGTCCATATAAGACCTAGGTGCGCGTCACGTAACTAAGATGATATAACTATTTCCCTGAAAGTTATTTTTCTTTAAAACTCGCAGTCGTGAGAGGTCACTTGTACTCTTATTGTAAACTTAATTTTAAAAACCAAATCACTACACTACATAATAAAAAACGAACTAATTACCGGCAATTTTCAAATGTTGAAATTTTCTCGATTTCTCGATACTGCTGAGAAAGACAGACAGAAATAGGGATTTTATATACATAGATTCTCGTGTATCAGAAGAAAATAGCCATGACGACTACCTGCGCGCAGTCTGTATTATACTCCCAATTGACTTTAAATCCAATGTCTTTTTATGTGGTTATGATTACTTTCACAATATTTAATCAACTATATTAGGGAGAATTCAGGGGTTGGCTGTCTGCAGATTTTATTAGCAGTGCAATTAAAATACTCCCTCTTTGCTCAAGCAGCCATTAAGTCCGTCTGGTCACCTACTAATAGCATGGATATGGAATGATTTGTTTTCAGGAAGTAGAATTTAATTGTCGCAGACAGACGAAACAGATTTAACTCTTTCTGTCGTAGTTATTTCCTTTTTATTTGAGGTATTGTGATAGATATTCTGCATCACCCTGCTATATGGATTGGCACTGCCGTCACAGGGAAGCAACGCGTGAATCGCTCATTCGTCGTACTTCTAAAGTTCACTAACAGATACAATTAGCGTCCTTACTTCCATACGTGCGCTTAGAGGCAAATAGCTGAGATCTGAATGCTGCCGCGTTGTGTTACCAATAAGGCCCGGATTTTTAAGCACGAATAGGTTAGAAAGTAAACATACTGAAGCGGGTAACAAGTATAGTCTATTCTGCACAACAGTTATGCTATGAGATTTGCATAAACGTTAGGGGTGCTTCCTATCGGAACCCCTGAAATTTATGTTACTCTCGCTACATAACATAAGAACGGCCTAGTCGACACTTTCAAATAACAAAAATTATTTTGCAGTCTAACGTATTATTGCCTAAAAATCCGGGCTCTAGTTGTCAATGCCTTCTGCAATGTGCAGAAAAGAATTAAAGAAAACACTGCTAAAACCTGTTATTTGCTAAACTTTCTTCAAATAGTTTAAAGTTCACACGAGTTATCGCCTAGAATAGTGGTGATTCTACTGCATATCAAGCTCAAAAGGTAAATGGAAAACCGAGCTATTTGGCTACGCGATTTGAGTCACGTAACTGTGAACTTACAGTCGAGAGATTTTGGGTTTGAACCCCACTGTCGGCAACCCTGAAGGTGTTTTCTGTGGTTTCCCATTTTTTACAAGCTGCTTTACGTCGCACCGACGCAGGTAGGTCTTATGGCGACGATGGGACAGGAAATGGCTAGGAGTGGGAAGGAAACGGCCATGGTCATAAGGTACAGCCTCAGCATTTTCTTGGTGTGAAAATCGGAAACCACGGTAAACCATCTTCAGGACTGCCGACAGTGGGGTCGAAGCCACTATCTCCCGAGTGCAAGCACAGAGCTGCCCGCCCCTAACCGCACAGCCAACTAGCTCGCTATTCCCATTTTTCACCAGGCAAATACTGTGGCTGTACCTTTATCAAGGCGACGGTCGCTACCTTTCAACTCTTAGCCCATTCCTATCATATCGTCGCCGTAAAACATGTCTGTGACGTGCGACGTAAAGCAAACAAATAGTTAAATGGAAAGTAAAAGTAGAATAATTTGTATTAAACATTTGATGGCTGGGTTCAAGCGACAAAATACAATTATTTATTGCCTGGACCGAGCTCGATAGCTGCAGTCAATCAAGTGCGGCCAGTATCCAGTATTCGGGAGATAGTAGGTTCGAACCCCACTGTCGGCAGCCTTGAAAATAGTTTTCCGTGGTTTCCCATTTTCACGCCAGGCAAATGCTGGGGCTGTACCTTAATTAAGGCCACAGCCGCTTCCTTCCCACTCCTAGCCCTTTCCTGTCCCATCGTCGCCGTAAAACCTATCTGTGTCGGTGCGACATAAAACAACTAGCAAGAAAAATGTATTGCCTGGAACACTGATTTTTTAATGCATGTGGATATACTGGTGGTTACAAATAAACCTTCCGTACTGTGTGAAGAACAAGGGATCGCATGAACAGGAAACGTAATGTGAACACTGCTGAGGACATGGCGAAGAGACATAATGAATAAATAGTTCCAATGAAACACTTTTAATTCGTTTACGTATCATGCAATGTGCCTGGTTCTTGCTATGCGCCCATCTGTATCCAGGACAGTCTGAAAGCATACGACACAGGGTGCGAAATCGCGGTTGGGGGGAGTGGGGTTTTCCCCCCACCGATGATTTTATCTCAAAGGTTCCCCCCTCACTAAAATTGCCCAGGGGGGATTCTTTCATTATAAAATGAGGAAAACGTAACACATATATTACTGAAATCAGTGTATTTTACTGTGCATGTTTTCATGAAAACATCAACAGTTATACACATGAGATAGAAATAATAGGATGACTGCCAGACCTTGAGGAATAAAACAACGCAACGGTGGCAACTCCGCATATGCAGCCTATTTTTCATGTTTCATTCTGGTAAGTCCATCTGAAACCTGGGAATAATTTTCCATTGAACATCATTCTTGTGATAACAACAGAATTCAAACCAAAACATTTTAAATTTACATTTCTAAGGGGAGGGGGTAATTTACTTAGAATGGAATTATATATCCCTATATACTGTTTGAAATAATCACGAGTAGTTTAGCCCTACGATCCTTCTCCCCCCACCACCATCTTTTTCCGATTTCGCACCCTGATACGACGGTTTAGTGCACATCTCCAAGGGTGTAGGCTTCTCTTCAGATGGGCAAGTGGTGGAACCGTTCCCCTGATAGGAGCTACCTATCAAGTACTGCTGAACCATGCAAATATTTTAGTCCATAAGCTGCGCGTTATTCGTACCAAATTTGGTACGCGTACGATAAGGAGTTTCCTGCCTACAGTAGGTTGAGTAGAGAAAATTTTATTGTAACCACCCGGTATCTTATGGGAAAACAGGTCCATAAAAATTTAAATGTTTATAAAGTTCAGAACCTTACTTCCGTTTTATGTGTTCCTTTAGTTATTTTCTTGAATTTAAACTGGGAAGTGTAGAAAATGCAGCAGTCGATACGTTGATATCAATATTCAATTCTCCACTCGAAAATATAATTTCCAACGTAAAATGCTAAAAAAACATGCTAAATACTAACATTAATAATGCTAGAAATGACCAAGGTCCACCTCCGTGTTGTAGTGGTTAGTGTGATTAGCTGCAACCCCCGGAGGCCCGGGTTCGATTCCGGCTCCGACACGAAATATGACATGTGATACTAGGACTGGAACGGGGTACACTCAGCCTCGGGAGGTCAACTGAGTAGAGGGGTTTCGATTTCCTTCTCAGCCATCCTCGAAGTGATTTTCCGTGGTTTACCACTTCCCCTCCACGGAAATGCCGGGATGGTAACTTACCCGAAGGCCACGGCCGCTTCCTTCCCTCTTCCTAGTCGATTCTTCCAATCTTCCCATCCCCCTAACAAAGCCCCTGTTCAGCATAGCAAGTAAGACCGCCTGGGAGAGATACTGTTCCTCCTCCTCAATTGTATCCCCCGACCCAAAGTCTCGCGCTCCAGGACACTGCCCTTGAGACGGTAGAGTTGGGATCCCTCGCTGAGTCCGAGGGAAAAACTAACCCTAGAGTGTATACGGATTAAGAAAGGAAGAAGAATGAAGAAAATACTAAACTTAATTTTTAAAGTGCTAAATTCTTTGTTTTAACATGGTGAAATCGACCGTCTCTACATATGACACTCCAATATCTGCGGAATATATAGCTGGGTAGCAGTCGTCTTGGCAGGCTAGAGTCCTAAACGGGCCATGAGTTCCACGAGTTTGTTTGATACATGTATTAAATCCTGTGTAGTATAGCTCAGACGATAGAGCACTGGAATTGTGAGTTCATGTTGGCAGGTTCGATCCTGGCTCAGTTCGGTGGTATTAGATGGTGCACAAACACCTACTTCAGCCTCGTGTCAGGTAAAGGAACTCTGAGAGACGAAATCCGTCACCTCAGCGTCTTCCAAAAGCTGTGAAATTACGTGGTGGGATATAAAACTATTATTATTATTATTATTATTATTATTATTATTATTATTATTATTATTATTATTATTATTATAAAATTTGATCTTACTTCGAAACGTAAGAGAGACTTGGATTCACACCTTTTCCCACAGTATTTCCCCACAGAGGCCAAGACAATCTCCGTCACTAAGTGTTTTGGACACCCTTTAAGGAACCCTTGCCCTCATCGGAAGAACTTCTGTTTCTTCAACTGTGTTATTCAGTTTCACTCGCTTCACTTCAGCGAATCTAGGTCAACTTATCGTTGGGTCTAGGAAGATAAAACACGGTTTGAAACAGAATCAGGCACCATACCAGCACGTGGTTTGCAATTGAACCATAGCGTCAAGGCAAATTGACCGATGTGTGGCGAAATTTCCCCAGGGATGAGATGGGCTAGGTCGGATAATGGAGTGGCGAACAGGATGTAGAGAGGGGGCAAGGGGGGAGTGGACGGTCTAATTACAGAGGCTCAGTGTCACTCGCCATTGGCAAATCCTCTAGCAACAAATCCGAACACGAAAGGGAAACACAACAATTACAGGCTCAAGACTACGCCATTCCACCTTCCATTAGTATCATTCCTCGGAAGTGCTCTCACAGAAGTCTGACGAAATGCAATTCTCTACCTTAGTTTCCGAATTGCTCATATGGTTCTGACATGTTACCTTCCGGAAATACGCTTGTCAATCGCAGTTCCTCAATCTTACAAGCTAGCAGGATGAGATTCCACCCCACACTCGCTCCATAGGATATTATTTCTTTAAATAGTTTAAGAGATTATTCTCACTGGAATTCCTTTAGTGAAGTATCCAGAAGAATAAATCCGATAAATTAAATGTAACACTTCTTCTATTCACCTGAATGAATTCATTCAAATGATAGCTCGGATGGTAGAGCGCTCTCCTTCCGAGCTCAAGTTAACGAGTTCGATCCCCGTTCAGTCCGATGGTATTTGAAGGTGCTCAGATACGTCAGCCTTGTGTTGGTACATTTACTCCTGCGGGACAAAATCGTAAAACCAATAACGATAATAATTATTCTGATGACAGGAACTAAATTAATGTTTATGTATCAAGTCGTGACATTACAGTACACCGAGCAAGTTGGCCATGCGGTAAGGATCGCGCAGCTGTGAGCTTGAATTTGAGAGATAGTGGGTTCGAACCCCATTGTCAATAGCCCTGAAGATGGTTTTCCGTTGTTTCCCATTTCCACACCAGACAAATGCTGAGACTCTACCTTAATTGAGGCCACGGCCGCTTCCTTCCCACTCCTAGCCCTTTCCAATCCCATTGTCGCCATGAGACCTATCTGTGTCGGCGCGGCGTAAAGAGAATTGTGAAAAAACCCACGTTACAATACTATTAGTTGTGCGAACAAACAATTCCACAATTCCACTTAGGAAACTCATCGTCACTAGCTTCTGACAAATGTGGGAGTGGTGGTATTGAAAAAATAAGGGATAAAAAACGAAATATGTGTATGGGAGATTGGGGGAAGGGGGACCATGACCACCTACCTAAGTTTCCAAATTAATAGCTCCTGGAGGGCTTGGGGTTCCCATCTTGGTCACCTCTTAGGACAGACGTATGTTAGGTAGACCTATAATTGTGTTTAAATGCAAGTGACGTTCCAGTAAAGGTATCATAGACACACATGTTTAACCCTCAAATGGTAAAGTGAAACAATACGGACGTAAATGTTGAGGTGGGGTCAAAATTCGCACAAACATAAAAATACTCATAAATATGTGCGTATTCTGAATGTATGCGAAAAGATCGAAGAAACATTCACAACAACACTCTGAGAAGTAGGCCAATTTATATATTCCATGTGAATGAGTTAACAAATTGTGTATGATTAATGGACAGAATGATACTCTTCCACCAACTGGAGAAGGATTTACAAGATCCTAAAATATACCCATTTTCATATTGAAAGAGACAGGTGATTCCAAAATTCATAATGAGAAATCAATATCAAACCCTATCTGAGTATAAAAATACAGAAATAAGGAAAAAATTTGTACTTTTCTTCGATTTCGCAATCTGTTCTCTGGAAACTCGCGATCAACAGCAGAATGGCAGTTTTGGCACACTAGACGGCTGCAAGCGACACAGCACAGTATCGGTTAATACAATTCTGCTTCCGAAATTCCAAATTGAAACTCAGGATCGTTATGCACCCATCTCTGCACTGCTCTCATGATAATTATCATTTAGTACATTGTTCACTAAGTCTGGAAAATCAGAATCCGTGATAGAAATCTTTCCTCGAGAGCTGAACGTCATAGTAAAGCCGAATGGAAACATGTGAACTTCAATATTTGCACGAATAATTGAAGTTTACGGCGTCAGCTGCGTAAAATATATCAGAAAATGAAAATGCATTATACTTACGCAAACGGTGAACAGGGGTCAATAATGGCACCACTGTTATTTCAACGCTGGGTAGAACAAGGACGGACAACACTTATCCTTCGGCTGAAGGTGAGTTATACCAGGAAAAGGAACAATTAGGGAGTAAAGCCGTGGTAAAGCGCGGAACGTGGTAGGGGTCTGCAGTATGACTGGTACCTGCATAAACGACCCCACCTCACCATATGAGAGTTAAGAAAGTTTCCCTCTATACACAAGCAATCAATCAGTCATGAAATGAAGTTCGTCTGGCCTCGTGGCTGATAGGGCAGTATACCGGTCTTTGGCTCAGAGGGCCCTGGGTTCGATTCAGGGGAAGGCCGAGGATATTAACTGTGAATGGTTAATTCCTCAGGTCTGGGGACTGGGTGCTTGCGTTCGCCTCAACACACCACAGAAACACGCGTCGCTAGTTACTCATATTTCTCAATAAATTAATGGGAAATTCCTGGATGTTCGTGAGAAAAATTCGTTAAAGTTCTCGTGAATTAAGTACACCGGCCCCACAGTGTATCATACCGGCCTCTCACCTGGAGCCCCGTGTTCGATTCCCAGCCAGGTCAGGGTTCGAGGTCCATTCAGCCTCCGTGATTACAAATGAGGAGCTATCTGACGGTGAAATAGGGGTCCCGGTTTAGGAAACCAAGAATTATGGCCAAGAGGATTTGTCGCACTGACCCATGCGTCACGTTGTAATCTGCAGGCCTTCGGAATGAGCAGCGGTCGCTTTGTGAGCCAAGGCCCATTTAGGAGTCACCGGACTTGATGACCGTTTGCGTGCGTACAGAGCGAAACTTTCTTATACATGTGCATCTACTGATGCATTTATTGACACGTCATTAGCATTTAAGTACCATTATAGCTCTACCAAACATATGCATTCCCTTTATTCAAAGTCTGTCCTAAGACGCGACGGAACCACAAGCCATCCAGGAGTCCAGATTCAGTTACTGAAGGTAACGGACAAGTGATTAGTAGCTTAGATAAGTGCAGAAACATTTCTCTAAGTTATAAAGGTGACGGTTGAATACTACTACTACATTATTATTAGTTGTTATTACTTGTTCATATCACCAACCGTCAATCATTGACACGTACATACGGTGGCGTGCCAGATGCGACCGTGCCGCATGCGATCCGTGCCACTAGCGACCGCATAATCTGTAACCGTGCAGGATGCGACCGGCGTTGACAAGCAAATTGTCATTTAATAAGTTGTGTCATCACCCAAGATAAGGTAAGCTAAACGAACTGCAATGCCATTTCAATAAGTCCTATAAGCAGCTACTGCTCCTACTTTAAGGTGCGTACACACTGCGAGCATCTTGCGAGCCGAGCGGCTCGCGAGCCGCTCACACTACCATGCTCACAAGTGTGTACGGGTTACTGAGCGTAAAGCGAGCATGTTGTGAACCGCTCGCTGCGAGCCGACTGGCGAGCACAAAGGGATGCTCGCGCTCAGTGTGGACGGCCAAGGAACGTGCTCGCAAATGTGTACGGCTACAGTGAGCATCCCGCGAGCATGGCGGCCTGGTCGGACGAAGATGTGCTTACGCTAATAGACACTTTATCGGACACATTCTGTTTTATGGGACCGGAAAAATGGCGATCACTTGAAAAAGAATGTAAAAGAGGATGCATGGCGGGATATTGGTACAACAATTGGACAACCTGCGGATGAATGTGAGAAAAGGAAATCCTTTAGTGGTCACACCGGATCGGAAAAGATCAAAGAGAAAAGCAGTCGCACTACTGAAAAAACAAATTTTCTTGCTCAGAAGACACCTTTTGATGGAAACAACACAGACTGCTCCTGCTCGCGAGCCGCTCGGCTCACAATATGCTCGCAAGTTTGTATGCAACTTTACATAACACTTCTGGGGGAAACTCGTTTTACAACACGAAAATTGGTGATGCGTTTACGTCTTTTCCCACCGGTGAGTTGGCCATACGGTTAGAGGCGCGCGACCCTGAGCTTGCATCCGGGAGATAGTAGGTTCGAATCTCACTGTTGGCAGCCCTGAAGATGGTTTTCCGTGGTTCCCATTTTCACACCAGGCAAATGCTGGGGCTGTACTTTAATTAAGACCAGGGCCGCTTCCTTCCCATTCCTAGCCCTTTCCTATCCCATCGTCGTCTTAAGACCTGCCTGTTTCGGTGCGACGTAATGCCACTAGCCAAAAAAAAGAGATCCTGATTCTCTGAAATTATATACGACTTATTCCTACTTACTTATCGTGTCCAATTAGTACCAGGAGTGTCCGAGGACGTGTTCGGCTTGCCTGGTGCAGGTCTTTCTACCTGACGTCCGTGGGCGGCCTGCGCGTCTGGATGTGGGATTATGATAATGAAGTAGGAAGAGATGAAACCCGGTTGCGGCACGTAGCCTACTCCTCTCGAATAATACCAAGAGGTCTGCTCAATGCTTTACGTCGCCATCCGACGGACGAATCACCATCAACAGCATCATATCCCCTCACTCCATTTGAACACTGCGAAAAGGTTTGGGTTTGAATCCAGGCTATTGGCATGCAATCTAGTGATTAGAAACTGTCTACCACCAACTTTCCTACCCTGCCGGCCAATAGTCTGATGGTGACTTGTTTCATCCAGGCTAAGTGGCTCAGGCGGCTCAGACGGTTAAGATGCTGGTCTTCCGACTGCAACTTGGCAGGTTCGATCCTGGCTCAATCCGATGGTATTTGAAGGTGCTCAAATACGTCAGGTTTGTGTCGGTGGATTTACTGGCACGTAAAAATATGTCCTGCTGGACTAAATTCCGGCACCTCGGCGTCACCTTGAACCATAAAAATAGTTACTGGGACGTAAAGCCAGCAACATTATTATATTTTTCTTTCGACCAACGGCACTCGAACCTGCTAACCGCGGAGTCATACCTTTATTTTAGAAAAGACCAAGTTAGCTACTTATAAGTAATTTGCCACTTGGTTACAGCCCTTAATGCAGATCAATCCAAAGTGATTGATGGGTCGCATCCGGCACAGTCGCATCTGGCACGTAACCGTACATACATACGCACTATTTAAAGTGATATGATAGAATCTGAGGAGGCTCTTGTAGAACGGAACATGTCATTCTTTGTTTATTAGTGAGTATTTTTACAGCTATGTTATATGTATGGAAGTGAAACATGAAAGAGAATAGAAGCTTTTGAAATGTGGTGTTACAGAAGAATGCTGAAGGTGAAATGGATGGATCGAATCACGAATGAAGGGACACTGAATCGAATTGGTGAGAAGAGATTGATTTGGCTATATTTGACCAGAAGAATGTAGAATAATAGGACACATCTTAAGACAATCAGGACGTGTTCAGTTGTTTTTTTTCAGGGAAGTGTAGGCGATAAGAACGGTAGGGGTAGAGCAAGGTATGAATATGACAAGCAGATTAGAGCAGATGTAGGAAACAGCAGTTACGCACAAATGAAAAGTTTAGCACAGGATAGGGTGGCGGAGAGCTGCATCAAACCAGCCTATAGACTGATGACTCAAACTACAACATGTTATCGGAAGTGTTCACTAACCCGTTCTTTCATTATGTAGGGAGAGTAAAATAAATTCTAGGGGTTCTAATGGGCCGCACCCCTAACGTTTATGCAAAACTCACAGCATAACCGTTCTAAGGGATAGACTATACTTGTTACCCGCTTCTGTAGGTTTGCAATTCTAACCAACTCGTGCCTAGAAATCGCGACCCTAGTTATAAGAGTTATAGTTAGGGGTTTCGATAGACTGAAAAGCTTAATACATTAACTAAGTTGACACTGGAAAATACGGCTTCCTTCTTAAGCTACTTCCTTCCTGTCAACACGCATGGTCCTAATGAAAACTGCACCCATAGTCACTGGCATTCTAACCTGCCATAGTGTCAGGGCGACCCCCATTATGACCTCTTTGTTACCCATGGTGGTGGTTTGGGGGCGGTGTAATTAAGTATGGATATTAATTATTTATTTTTGCATTTCATTTCATTATTCCTTTAACTTCCAGGGTTGCATTTTCTCCCCGGATTCAGGGAGGGACCCCACTTCTACCGCCTCAAGGGCAGTGTCCTGGAGAGTGAAACTTTTGGTAGGGGATACAACTGGGAAGGAGGACAGATACCTCGCCCAGGCTGCCTCACCTGCTATGCTGAACAGGGGCCTTTGGGAGTGGTGCGGGGGGAGATTGGAAGGGATAGGCAAGGAAGAGAGATAGGAGCGGCCGTGTCCTTAAGTCAGGTACCTCCCGGCATTTGCCTGAAGGAGAAGTGCGAAACCACGGAAAACCACTTATACGATGGCTGAAGTGGGAATCGAAACCCCCTATTCTCAGTTGACTTCCCGAGGCAGAGTGTACCCCATTCCAGTCCTCGTACCACTTTTCAAATATCGCGGCAGAGCCGGAAATCGAAACCGGGCCTCAAGGATGACAGCTATCACTCCAATCATTACACCAAAGAAGTGGACCATATTTTTTTAAAAATTTCGTGTGGCTGTTACTAGCCCTTTTCAGACAGACCCTCCAACATGGCTGGGCGGCTTCTGCCGTGTGTGGGAAACTACGGGTTGTTATAGTGGAGGATAGTGTTGTGTGTGAGTTGTAGGGATGTTGGGGACAGCACAAACCGTCAGTCGCTAAGCCAGGGGGATTAACAATTTAAGGTAAAAATCTCCCTACCGGCCGGGAATCGAACACGGAGTCCTTTGAACCGAAGGTGACCACACTGCCCAATCAGCGAAGGATCTGGACTAATAATCCATTCAAACGTATTGTATCATAGTCCACCATATTATTATTATTATTATTAAGTTATTATTATTATTATTATTATTATTATTATTATTATTATTATTATTATTATTATTATTATTATTATTATTATTATTATTATGATCTCTTCCTTCAGGACGGTGGAGTGAAAATGAACCGGCGCCCTTTATCATTGAAGTCGAGCAACTAAGCCACTCACATTTCAGAGGGGCGATGAGCAGCGTCATTTGTTTTCTCTTCCGCGCTATTCACACTGTAGACGAGCGGGAAGAGTCATATAGGAGTGTGTACAGAGGGGGAGAACGTTTTCCCAGTCCTGTTTATGAACTGCGCCTTTTACTCTAGTTGCTTGTTCCAGCAATCCAACACACCAGCTTGTGCGCTCAAGAAAAATGTACACGAATAAAGTCAATAATACTAAGTATGTATAAGTAGTGACAGTATGAATACCATCTTGTACATTCATCATAACAAGAAGGAACGTTCAAGGAAATTGCGCACGAAGAAAGCCAATAATATCGTAACTCATTTCTTTCTGTCTTTCTTTCTTAATCCGTTTACCCTCCAGAGTTGGTTTTCCCGTGGACTCAGCGTGTCTTAAGTCGCGAACCGTACTCTCGAAGCAGTGGCGTATACTGAGGGTTACCAAGGCTATCGGTGAAGCCCAAACCTCAAATGAGAACGTTGGAAATCTAAAGCACATTATAACGTAAGTATCTGACACATGGTTCCATTTACAAAAATTGAAAGCAATGAGGAATGACGCCGCTCGTATTTCTGAGTGCAAGGCGTCGGAGACGGACATTGCACCCCAAAGGCTGCTTCCCTCTCCCCTCGCCACTACGCAGACGGCTTGTTCCTGACTGGTCCGGGGACTGACGGGATAGATATGCAGGGCATCGTTCCGTCAGTTCCCCACGAGACATGGTCGTACGTACCTTGCCCTCGAGAGAGAGCTCAGACTCGAAGTTCTCCGGAAGCCTCCGAACGGACACGACTGACCCATGTAATACGGTGTCAAGTCCACGTGTTTGCAGCTGCATGTAAAAAACCTTCTTACTGACTGTTTATAACTGAGAAAATTATTTCTGTGTTTCAGTTTTATTGCTGTTCTCAGAACAATTTTACTTTATTTGAAGTTACAGTGCATAACGTGGCTGACCGTGTGGAGTTACTTTTGTAAAATAGCTGAACCTTGTGTAATAAATCTGGTATGGTACTGTACAAATCATTCTCGCAGCTGAAATATGCAGGTAAATTGTTGATAGTTTAAAATGGTAAGCCTATCCCACATCTTCCTCGGAAACAACCTCCTCATACTCCTAATTCTCCTGGCTTGGAGACTGGGTGTTCATGACGTCTTCGCAATTCATTTTATACTCATTAGGTCACCAATAGTCCTTTCCAGAGGCCATGCATTATTATTAATAGACCCTATTATTATTATTATTATTATTATTATTATTATTATTATTATTATTATTATTATTATTATTATTATTATTATTATTATTATTATTGTATGAATATGAGTATGGTATAAAAATTAGGTAGAAATTCAACAGAATTGTATCTCAGATTGGTGATACAAAGCTGGAAGAGGTAGATAATTTCAAATATTTAAGTTGTGTGTACTCCCAGGATGGTAATATAGTGAGATTAAATCAAGGTGCAGTAAAGCTAATGCAGTGAGCTCGCAGTTGCTATCAACAGTGTCCTTTAGGAAGGAAGTGAATTCCCGAACGAAACTATCTTTATATCGGTCAGTTTTCAGACCAACTTTGCTTTACGGTAACGAAAGCTGGGTGGACTCAGGATATCTTATTCATAAGTTAGAAGTAACAGACATGAATGTATCGAGAATTATTGCTGGTACAAACCGCTGGGAACAATGGCAGGAGGGTGCTCGGAATGTGGAGATAAAGAGCAAGTTAGGAATGAACCCGATGGATGAAGCTGTACGCATAAACCGGCTTCCATGCTGGGGTCATGTGAGGCGAATGGAGGAGGATAGGTTACCTAGGAGAATAATGGAAATAATGGACACATTTTTTCTATTGGCTTTACGTCGCACCGACATAGATGGGTCTCATGGCGACGATGAGACAGGAAATGGCTAGGACTGGGAAGGAAGCGGCCGTGGCCTTAATAAAGGTACAGCCCCAGCATTTGCCTGGTGTGAAAATGGGAAACCACGGAAAACCATCTTCAGAGCTGCCGACAGTGGGGTTCGAAACCACTATCTCCCGAATACTGGATACTGGCCGCACTTATGTGACTGCAGCTATCGAGCTCGGTTGAACTCTGTTTTGGAGGGTAAAAGAAGTAGAGGGAGACCAAGACGACGATGGTTAGAGTCAGTTTCTAACGATTTAAAGATAAGAGGTATAGGACTAATTGAGGCCACAGCACTAGTTGCAAGTAGAGGATTGTGGTGACGATTAGTAAATTCTCAGAGGCTTGCAGACTGAACGCTGAAAGCATAACGGTCTATAATGATGTATGTATGATCTTATTATTAATATTATTATGCCTTTGCTGGTAGGATGTAGTGTTGACGGTGCACTTTGTCTTCTGGTATGGGCTAGAATAAATTCGTTACTTTCATTGACCTGCCTCAGTCTCATCCTTGGCTTTAAAAATACGAAAGTGACTGAGGTATGAGCGATTCTAGTGATACCGTTCCTTACGCAGCCTGTTCCTGTTATGAATGATGTCAAAATATCTCTCAAAGGGTGGGTTGATGCATGCATTTCAGTGGCTTTGACAGACTGATATGTAATAACAACTTCTGGATCAGTGAGGAAAGCAACGGGAATCTACATCACTCCTCATTTCGCTAGTCCTCTTCAGTGACAGCTTCTATGACAGCTGTCGGTGGAGCTGTGGAGGATCGAACCAGCCGTCGGGCTGAATATCCAACATACATTATTATTATTATTATTATTATTATTATTATTATTATTATTATTATTATTATTATTATTATTATTATTATTACTATTGTACCTGTTGGTACACCCCGACACCGCAAAGTTAAATTGTGCGCCTAAAAAGTATCCCCTACAGGAGAAACTCTGAACTTTAAAATCTGTATTAAATCAAAGGTTTCTTGGAAGATGTCACTACTGTAAATTTTGAAGTGTTCTGAACTATGTCTATTTCGATTTGTGTTTGCTCCGTATCAAGAAGTGTGGACATTCTCTTCTAGATGTCACTACATAAAAACTATAACGGTGCACCCTGGTGCGAAGTGAACGAACTGTTTTTGAAGAAATTTTATATCTATAAGTTTGTTCTTTGTTAAATTTCTTTCTTTCATTTTTTGGGTTGGCAATATTGATCTCTGTTTCCGCCAGTTTTGAAATTAGCCAATCATAAATTTCTGTAATTAATTTTCCACCAATAAGGTGTTTCTTCATCGTCTTGTGTATTAGTTTTTGCTGTTAGCCAATAAAAGTTTGTGGGCGGGTTGTTGTCATTCATGAAAGGTCTCGAATGTTCCACGAGGGTATATAAACTGCTGATTTTCTTGTCTCGGTGCCACTTCATCGACAACTTGCTTAGTGTGTGATTATGTAGCAGGGGGCGGGAAGCGCCTCTTTCTTCGGGCAGCAGTTCATCAACAAGGTAATGGCCGTTTAAGAACTTTATTTCTTGCTAGCTCAGCAGTTTTAACCCGCGGGGGAAGGTTCGAATCCTTTTCAATATAAACCTTACTATATTCATGTAAATTAACCGCAATTTAGGATAGAGAGTGCTTAACCCTCTCGAGCTCCAACTCATGTTGTTTTGAGGTGACTACGTTTTCATAACCGATTTTCTTATCTTCTTAATGTAATAAATTATTCTTCTACGAGTCACCTCCCTAGTATGGGATTAGCCCCTGTATAACTGGCCGAGTGCCACCTAGGTTTTAAGAAGTTTCATGTAGGAGTGCAAGCTACGCCTCCAGTCAATTTGGTTTTCTGGGCCATTTAATTAACCCAAAGCTTTGTTTTCTTCATGTGAAGGCCCTGTAGGTTGGGTACAAGATACCCCTGTTTCACTGTATGTGTGCCTTGAGGGCAGTTAGGAGTGAAGTTTGTTGTGGCCTTTGGTAGGCTTGTAAACTTAAGAGCGGGACTGCTCTTTCCAAATTTGATCTCTGCGTGCCTCTAGGAGGCTTGACATTCTAATTAGGGGCAATTGCTCCTTGGTATGAAGGGGTTTTCTGTCCTTTGGTTGTGAGCTGAGGGCTCAAGGAATGTAAAACGGGGCTCGAAGCCCCAAAACTTGTAACGACTGTAATCTATAATTTCTTAATTTTTTGATTTGCTACTTGGTACCTGTTACACTTTTGTTATTTGTTGTCATTTGTTGATTTTGAAAAGAAAATATAACCTTTGTTAAAGTTTTAAATTAACTTTAATTTTGTAGTTGAGACCTATTCCAGCCCGCACCTTCTTTCACCTCTGCTGTTCCACAGACACCTCGGAACAATTATTATTATTATTATTATTATTATTATTATTATTATTATTATTATTATTATTATGATTATTATTGTTGTTGTTTTTGTCTTCAGATAGGTCTACTCTGGACCACGTTAAGCATCGCTCATTTCCGGTTCTTCTTCCTCCAATCAGCCCAGTACTTCTTCATCCTTTCGGAATGGGCTGCTTTGCGTTCTAGCGACCAGGTTTTGCCGGTCCGTTTTCTGCTCATTCGACCTTGGAATCCCTTAATTTTGTTGATGACCATCCTGTATTCTTGTCCATTGTATACTGCCTCCTGTGTTATGTTATTTTCTTCTAGGTCCTCCTCGACTCCTTTTAAGCCAGATAGTTTGCGTCTTCCTACTCTCCATGTACAGGCTGCCTGGCCGAGGCGGTAAAGACGTGCTCGGTTCGCTCGGAAGGACGTGGGTTCGTATCCCCGTCAGGAAGTCGCGATATTTAAGAAATGAGATTTCCACTTCCGGAGGTGCACATGGCTCTGAGGTTCACTCAGCCTACACCAAAAATGAGTACCAGGGTAATTCCTGGGGGCAAATGTGGCCGGGCGTAGAGGTAACCCTTCTACCCCATCAAGTGCCGAGGTTACGGATAGTGGAAGCCTTTACCTTCCACCCCTCCAAGGGCCTTCGTGACCTGTACGGAGATGACTTTGCTTTCCTTACTCTCCATGTACTCCAGAATTTTTTTGGCTGTTCTCTCTGTTGGCATTCTTTTAATGTGTCCATGGAAGCAAAGTCTTCTCTTTGTAAAGGATGTTGTGATTTTCTCGGTCTTTTTATATAGTTTCTCATATGGTCGCAGTCTAAATTCTTATCCCACTTTCCTAGGCCCTAGTATCTTCCTCAAGATTTTTTTCTCCTTTTTTCTCAATGTTCTCTAGTAATCCTTTCCTGTTCAATGGAATGCATTCGATTGCGTACAAACTTTCTGTAATGTCTGAATTTCTCAGTGATTGAGATTGATTTTTGCTACAGACATTTCGACATAAATGGTGTGCTGCTTCCATCTTCCTTGCCCTATTCTGTAACGCTAATCATGGTAGTCCTGTTGAGGTTATCCACTCTCCTAGGTGTTTAAACTTCTGCACTCTTTTAATTCCTCCGTACTTAGTGATAATAGTCATTGTCAAGTCATTTTTGCTCTGAATCATTGGTTCTGTTTCTTCAAACGATATCTGAAGTCATCTCTTTACAGCAATCTCTTGAAGCGTTTCAATCTGTACCTTAGCAGTTTCTGTACCTTCTGCCAGAATTGCCATAGCATCTGCGAAAGCTAGATAGTCAATTTTGATTCCAGATGTCCCCAGCATTATTCCAGTTTTCACCCGTAATTCTGTCAATCACTTCCTCCACTCTCTGGCCACTTTTTCAAGTGTAACATTGAACAGGAGTGGTGGCATCCCGTCCCCTTGTAGGACATCTGTTTCAATTTTAATCGGTTTTGACAACGTACCCATAAACTTTACTTGTGATGTAGTGTCAGTCATGGTTTCATTGGTTAAATTTTTAGTTTTCTCATCTACCCCAAATTCCTCCAAAGTGCTTATCAAGGTTGTTCTGTCGAGCTAATCATACGCTTTCTTGAAGGCAACAAATACAGTACATACAACCACTAAGTTCTTGGCTGTGAGTGCGCGCAGTTTTATTATGGAGTTCAAATGGAAAATTGGTTCACTGCACGATACTCCTTTCCGGAATCCTACCTGGTATTCGCACTGTTCTTTTTTGATTATCTCCTCAATAATATTTTGTAATGCCTTAGATAAGATCTTAGAAGCGACTGGTGGTAATGATATTCCTCTGTAATTATTAACATTTGTTCTGTCTCCTTTTTTGTGCAGTGGGTGTATTAATGTTGTTTTCCATTCTTTTAGTATAGGCTACTCTCTGTCCGCCAAATTTCCTCAAACAGTGCTTCTAGCTGAATCACTAGGTGTTCTCCAGCATACTTCAATAACTCTGCGACTATTGAATCATCATCTGACGTCTTGTTTTTTTTTCAGTCCTTTCATTATTCCCCTGTTTTCATCTTTGTTGGGCGGTTTTGAGTCCAGTATTTTGTTCTTGGGTTTCTCAAATGTCAGAGTTTCTTCAGGTTTTTTACAGTTCAGAAGTTTCTGGAAATAATTTGCAAGGTGCTGACAATTCTCTCCATTTCCAGTGATTAGATTTATTTTGTTATCTTTGAAGGCATATAATTGGTGTATGTATTTTGTTAAGTGGCTCCTGAATGTTTGACAGAAATTACGTGTAATATTTTTCATGAAATCTTCTTCTATCTTCTTTAGTTGTTGTGTATCGTAGTATTTCCTTTCGCCTCTTATGATTTTGAAAGTTGTTTCCTATTGTGCTTTGAATGCCTCCAAGTCTTCTGTCTTTTTTGTTGCATTCCATTTCTTCCATGTTTGAGCTCTTTTTTTGTAGTGCTTCCTCGCAAACTTCGTTCCACCACGGATGTTTCTACTCCTTATTTCGTAAGATCGTTTGTTCCGCTGCTTCTTGTATTGATGTTGCCATGTCAGACCAACTGCGGCTTTGAATCCTGTTTATTCCGTTCTGGTATTCGTCCAAGGTCTACTTATTGATCTTCAGATCCTCTATTCTGTACCTTGCAATTCTTGTTCCGCCATTTATTCTCCTTTGTGTGTTAGTTTCATCTTAACATTTGTTAGTTAGTGGTCAGAGTCGAAGTTGGCCCCTCGGGCCACATGTACATCTTGAATTGCACTGGAATTGTCATAGCTGACCGCAACATGGTCAATCGGGAATTCACCCAATAATTTGTTGTAGGCGATCTCCACGTTATTTGTTTCTTTGCCTTCTTCAGGAAATTGCTAGTGGCTTTACGTCGCACCGACACAAATAGGTCTTATGGCGACGATGGGATAGGAAAGGCCTACGAGTTGGAAGGAAGCGGCCGTGGCCTTAATTAAGGTACAGCCCCAGCATTTGCCTGGTGTGAAAATGGGAAACCACGGAAAAACATCTTCATGGCTGTCGATAGTGGGATTCGAACCCACTATCTCCCAGATGCAAGCTCACAGCCGCGCACCCTTAACAGCACGGCCAACTCGCTTCTGGAACTTGGTGGACATGATATATTCAAGTTGAGTTTCTCACAAAACTCTATCAACCTCTTACCATTCATGTTTGTCTTGTTATGTGCCGTGAATTTTCCTGTGGTTCTTGATGGTTCGTTCCTTCCAATTTGAGCACTGAAGTCTCCCAGAAAAATTACAACATTTTTAACTGGAACATTTTCTATGATTTCTTCCAGGTTTCCCCAAATTTTTCTATTTTTTGTGGATTTTGTTGGTTGTCCTTATTTATTGGTGCATGTGCGTTCTTCTTGTTTTTGAGAGTTAGTGTTGACTAGAGGCAGCCGTACCTTATGTGCTGAAGTGCTGCAGCACATTGCCTATTGGGAAAATAAATTAGTTTAAAAATATTATCTACAATCAAATACAGTGCATTGAAAAAGACGTCAGCCAAAGAATAGGAAATTATTCAACTCCCCTCACAACCAGGTAATTACTGGTGCGCTCCACGCCGGGTGCTGTGCAATCACAGCTCAGGGAGCTTTTAGCCAGAAACCAGGAACTCTGCCTTTTGCGCATGCGTGCCGAACTTTTCCGATACAAAGAGAATGTGTTTCGATGGGCTGTGGAAACAACAGCCAAGACATCACTTCACAGCGATTCTTCGTTCGACCACAGAGAGGCAGCGCTAGCACTAGTCACACTTGCAGTACGGCCGATATGAGAACGTGGCAGCTGGCACCCTCTTGACTCAGCTGTAGTATTTAAGAGGGGATCGCTCAAAGCAAACGGGAAAACAAAATACTACAGAGCTGTTCGCGCCAGGTCTTTTAATACCAAAGAGGATAGAATACTACCAACTTGCCTGTTCCATATCCACATTTGTAAATCGATGAACTATAAAAATTGTACTTTTTATGTTGTCAAAATAAGGACATGATATTGTGATTTTCTTTAATTAAAAATGTCTAGTTTATAAATGACACTATAAAAACATAACATATAAATTTGCATTACGACGTTGCTGATTTTATTTCAGTGATGTTGGTAACATTGGGAAGTTCTGTTTTTGCACGCTCATACCAAGTGTTTGAGATTGTGAATATTTTGCCATTGCGGGTGTTATTGTGTGTTTAATTATATAGTTTTATAGTTTTTTGTGAGGAATGTGTATATGTGTTGGGGTTGTTTGCGTGTTTGTTCAGTGTGGAAAACCAAGTGGAGAGCCTCTTGAAAACCACATACCGGTATGTTTCTAAATATTTTTATTTTTTGGAGTGGGGATGGGTTACAGCACACAACTGATTTTCTGCACCAGCCGCTACTGGTGCTGACATCCTTGGTGAGGTAGACTTGAATTCTGTTATCTTGTCTGCCAGCGAATTGTGTTCTGCAAATGCTGTTCCAAACATTTTCTGTGCTGGTTTACCTTCATATAGCCGATAGTGGCGCGTTTGTGTTATTATTATTATTATTATTATTATTACAGCAGTTTCAGAACCAGGGCAGTAGCTTGTGAAACAGCCATGGCAACACAGCAGGCTACTCCGGCGGCTCAAAACGCTAAAGGCTTAACGTTCACCAAAACAACTATCGAAAAGGCATAACCTAAATCTATTCCCACGTCTTGATCCCAGCATACGCCACTGTATCGAATTGACTGTCTCAAAGGGAATTACGACTCGAAAAGAACGTATCATCATTCCGCATGTAAAATCTAGCCGATGATTTGACTCGTTTTTCAAAACATCTGGATACTAATTGCCCATCGTACCACAAGAAAAGCCCTCGCATTTCGTCAGTTCGGAATAACAATAATGGCTTTACGTCCCACCCGGCATAAAGTAGGATATACTAAGCCCCCAGAAATGAAACAGGTACTCATTGTTGGTGTTGACTACGAGAAACACAGGGCCACATGCCTCCTCAGGAGTGGAAATCTCGCTACTAAATCTTTCGACTTACTGACGGGGAACCTTTCGAGTATAACGTTAATGCCTTTACTGCTTTCATCTAACCAACTACTCGATGCAGCATCTAAATAGAGAGTGAATGGATTATCTCATATGATGTGAAAGTTTTAAAATCGGAAGTTAGGCCTGTATAAAACTTACCTCACAGTTTACATTTTTCGTTGTTTTGGTAGCATTTTACTTCGCGCAAATGCATGTAGCTTTCCGGTGACCCCACTGTCAGCAGCCCTGAATATAGTTGTCCGTGGTTTCCCATTTTCACACCAGGAAAATGCTGGGGCTCTACCTTAATAAAGGCCACGGCCGCTCCATTCCCACGCCTAGCCATTTCTTCTCCCGTCGTCGCCATAACACCTATTTGTGTCGGTGCAACGCAAAGCGAAAAAAAAAATCTACAGTTCTAGCCCTCCAGGCAAGCAACACAATGTTGAAAACATCCTAGAGATATGAGCTACGAAGTTTAGGTTTAATTTAATGGCGCATGGCCTCCGGAGAGGCCTGGTGCGGGTCTTTTTCTCGTAGACCGCCTATTAGGCGACCTGCATGTCTGTGAAGATGAGGGCCCTACCTAGGATGATTTCTAATGCTGAATACGCCACACACACCCAGGCCCCGAGCCATTGGAATTAACCAATTAAGGTTAAAATCCCCGACCCGGCCGGGAATGGAACCCGGGACCCTCTGAACCTAAGGCCAGTACGCTGACCATTCAGGCAACAAGTCGGACGAAGTTTAGGTAAATAAAATATAATAAACTATGAGAATATATTCTTTATTTGTTCCTAAATATTACAATCCTTTTCTTAATCATCGAGTGGAGGTGAGGTGGGGAATTATTTAAGGAACTCTCCCAGCATTTTCCTCGTGTGAAGACGGGTGTGGGGAGGGAACCCCGAAAATCCATCTTCAGTGTGGCTGATTGTGGGATTCGAATCCACCATCTAGTGAACGCAATCTCACAGCTGCATGATCCACATAACGCAGAAAGCTCGCTTAATTATACCGATGACAAGTCTCTAAGTCCACCCAAATATGACTAAGTAGAAGATACGCTCTGAGCTTTCTTAATATATATTCAACTGAAATCGGTTTTAAAGGTTTGTATCTGAAATATGTACACCTATGTTTACTATACTTCTGAACCTCAAATAGTTCATTTATTATTATTATTATTATTATTATTATTATTATTATTATTATTATTATTATTATTTCATCCGTTTACCGTCCAGGGTTGGTTACTCCCTCGGACTCAGCAAGGAACCCCACCTCTACCGCCTCAAGGGCAGTGTCCTGGTGCGTGAGACATCTGATCAGGAATACAACTGGTAAGGAGGATCAGTACCTCACTCAGGCGGCCTCGCCTGTTACGCTGAACAGGGGCCCTGTGGGCTATGGGATGACTGGAAGGGATAGGCAAGGAGAAGGGAACGAAGTGGTCGTGGCTTTAAGTTAGGTACCATCCCGGCATTTGCCTGCAGAAAAGTGGGGAAAACACGGAAAACCACTTCGAGGATGACTGAGGTGGGAATCGAACTCCCTCTAATCAGTTGACCTCCCGAGGCTGAGTGGACCCCGTTCTAGTCCTCGTACCACTTTTGAAATTTCGTGGCAGAGCTGGGAATAGAACGCGGGCCTCCGGCGGTGGCAGCCAATCACACTAACCACTTCACCACAGAGGTGGACTATAGTTTATTTAACTAGTTAAATTTTCTTAAGTAGAAGAAGAATTTATATAAGAATAACTGCAAAATTAACGTTGACGTAGGGAGATTTGATCCTTGATAAAATATTTGTTTACTGATTAACTTCAGTTGTAGAGGCTTCAGGAAGCATTGGCAGACTAAATAGATAGTGGTTTTTTAAGTAATTTAAGGTATGTGCAATAAAATATAACAAGGCTGTTAGCATTAAGGAATTTTAGACGTGGTTCGTTCGTTTTTTTCATTCAAGAAAGCTTGCCGAAAGGCACACCAATTAAAAAAGCAAGTAATGCTTGAATGCACATATTGGTGGAGATTCAATCATACTCCTATACACAAACAAAATCATGATTTTATTGCTGCATTAAAAATAACTAGCTTAATACATTATATTAATTGCCTTGTTGTTCAAAATTATGTCAGAGTCAGAATCGGAGTACAGTACGAATAGGAAATGAAGACTATAATAGCTGCGCACAGCTGTGAGCTTGCATTCGGGAGATTGTGGTTTCAAACCCAACTGTCGGCAGCCCTGAACATGGTTTTCTGCGGTAAAATTTTCACACCAGGCAAATTCTGGGGTTGCACATTAATTAAGGCCACGACCGCTTTCTTCCCACGCCTAGCCCTTTCCGCTCCCATCGTCCCCATAAGACATATCTGTGTCGGTTCAACGTAAAGCCAAGTGTAAAAAGATATATTTTTTATCGAAAGAGATGCCTACCTGAGGCGGCAAAGACATGCTCGATTTAGACGGAAGGGTTTGATTCCTTATCAGGAAGTCGAAACATTTAGATACGGAAGTTCCACCTTTGGAAAGACTCATAGCTCTAAGGTTCACCCCACCTATACCCAAAATGATTTGGCTATCAGGTTAATTCCAGGGGGTCAAGGTGGACGGGCATAAGGCTAACTACTCCAGTCCAATAGATAGTCTGTACGAAGCCAGCTTTGGTTTGCCATAACATTTTGTCAAAGGAATTATTATTTCATGCACGGATAATAAACGATCCCTATTTCATTGAAAAGAAAAGAATTGTGAAACTTCATCTTTGTACTTAAATATATACATGCAGAAAACAAACAATGTGAGGTTTGTGTGAGAAAAATATGGCATGTTGTACATGTCGGGAAAGCATACTGTGGTAACAGAGAGTCAGAGTATGACAGCCCGAAATTAAAACACCACCAACACAGGCTCTGTGACCTGTAAACAAATCTTTCTCACTGAGATGCAGCACTGTCAACCAAGCAGTTCGTTTTAATACCATTTCCTTTCTCTTGTTTCATTTCTCGTAAACTGTTAGTGCAGTGTAGAAAAACACATATGATATTTTCTCCTGCAAATCAAAATTATTAACACGGCTACGGATTAGACGAAACTGATAAAACTATTCTTCCGTCATCAAGAGAAGTGAAACTGATGTCATCACGTTGATTGCGTAATAAGCGGGCTACTGCCGAGCACATGGTTGCTAGGAACTGTCATTATCTCACCTGGTTACGGCAATTACATCAGAGTTGTTGCCGGAAACCACTGATGTCAACATGTAGATAAAATGCAATGATGATATAGATTACAAAGCATATTATATTCACTGTCCGCGAGGAAAAACCAACAAGCGAATGACACATCACACCTGGATATTTAATATCTCAGAAAATAAATAAATTACGGAAGGTTGATGGATTTGAGGTTATGCCCAAAATGTAAATATGTCATTCACAGCAGCACATACAGTAGAACCCCGCTTAACCGAAACCTGGCTTAACCGAAACGCTTTAGCAAAGTTGTATTTTTAAATTTTGTTTTTACCCTCTCGTTCCCAGTCGTCGATGTTAGTACTTCTCTTGCTGTATGTGCTGAGAGCTATTTCTATACTATGACTTATGCCAGAATACACGTCTAGCATATAACAAAACAGTTTCTTACCCTCTAGTTCGTTCCATGATACACTTTTTCTTGAAGAAGAAGCAATTATTATTACTGTATTATTATTGTTATCATTATTGTATTATTCGTCATGAAGATTATGCAGACCACTCCGACCTTGACAATAGCAGTTCTGAGAAGCGAGTTACATTTGATGATGGATTTAATGCACTGGATGTAAGACTGAGTTCGAGTTTTTAATAAAATACAGTACCACACGTTTTAATTGCAGTGCTGTAATAAAATTACTGTATACAATATTCAGTTCAATAGTAACAAAGAAATGTTTCATTATTTCAGATCGCTTTGTGCTTTGTTGAGCAAAGCAATGCATCTACACCAGCTGATGTATTGTTGATTAAACGGTGGCGCACATAGCTGCACGACAGCACTGCACCAAGAAAATTCAGAAGACAATCAGTGATTTTATACAATGAGTAACATTATGTAAACATTTTCATGTTAATATACAGTATGCACCTTTGCTTAACAGAGTTTATACATTTTTGTTTCGACATTTAACTTTCGAAAATATTTACCACGTGTCATCCGAAAAACCGCATCAACCGAAGTGGCTCCGCCCCCTTTATTTCGGATAAACGGGGTTCTACTGTATAAGGGAAAATACACACTTTTAATAACTCATTTAATATTTCAATAACATTAAATTCTAGAAGGGAAATATAGTTTTGAAAAGTGAAATTAAAAAATGAAAATAAAATAATTCTCTTAATTAGAATCTGATAAAGGACGAATTCCTTTCAAGTCGGATCCCTCTCTCTCTGTCCTATTTCTCACTGCTGCTCGCATCGTGTGGATTAATGACAAGGCGGTAGACACTCACATCAGTAGGTTTCAAAGCATTTAATACACGTCAAGGAACTACATTCAGTACGATGAACACTAGCTCATTCCTTCAAAGTTAGTTACATGACGAGATCCGCCATCTTAACTGCGAGCAAAAACAAAGATATTCAAAAAGCAAAAACACAACATTCTCAATAGAAGTTCCCAGACAACTTTACATTCCCCCACCTTGAGTTGTGGCTCAACTCAACACTGATCATAGATTTAGTCTCTCAGGTACTTTAACCAAACGTCCATCTCTTGTTCTGTAAACAGAGACTTCCTATTCATTTCTACTATATGTCTTTTCACGAGAGTTTAATCCTGATGTAAATATGGTATGTCCACGCCTCCGACAAAGAAAGAGTTGTGATTCGCTGAGCGTGTAGTACCGACCTCCACCCCGTCAACGTCTCGTGTTTGGATGTACAGGGCTGTGCATCACATACGATAACAGTGCGAAGATCTGAACTTCTGAAGAAACGACTAAACCTGGATTCTGTTCACTTAGTTTATTGAAGACATTCACAATGCACTGCCTATGGTCACTTCTGAGCGGTTTTCCTCTTCTGTGCTTCACTACACGCGATGGTCCTACCTCTTGCTTCATTTCTCTCACTATGAATACTGACACTGACTGCTGCTGAAAGATGCAACACCTTATCTCCACGCTGTACAGCTTGGTACTTTCCCCCACTACCAGAAGACTTCCTGTATTACACCACGCCTTGTGCCTTAATTTCTCGTTATTTAATCACTATTTTGTACCAAAAAACACATATATAGCGGTATGTATGATAACCATTTGATTACGTACTCTTCCAAACTCTCTAAATGTAATAAACTAAAATAAAATAAAATTAATGCCACGTACTTCTTTTCTTCGAGCTCGCATACAGTCGAGTGAGTGCGACGGTTGCTTCTCTACGTCTATGTCCACGTGCAAAGGCAACGTGCTCCGCCTATTTGTTTACATCAGGATTAAACTCTCGTGAAAAGACATATAGTTGTATCAACAACACGATTACATTTTTCATCTTGATTGGAAGATCCCTCATCGAAGCTCCTTCTCACGTTGTCAGATGTGGATACTTGCAAGGGGTAAAGTCGGGTCAGTTCTCCATTAGCCGTCTGTAGCTTCACCACTCTCTCCGCTCCATCTCGACCAGGGATGATCTTGGTGACTCTACCAAGAGGCCAATCCAGACGCTTCAGGGAATCACTGCCAACAACGACAACGTCTCCTACTCTGACTGCGGGTTGACTCCTCTTCTCAGACTTAACTCGTTGTATCAGTTGTCCCAGATATTCACTTCGGGATCTGCTTCGTAGGTCTCTCTGGAGTGATTGTCTTGCTCTTCGGTTCAAACTACGATGATCAACTTCATCACAATCTGGTAGGCACATTTCTTTCATATTTTGCAGAAATGATGCAGAACTTAGAGGACCCAATTCCAAATCTTCATGCTGTGAAAATGGGAAACCACGGAAAACCATCTTCAGGGCTGCCGACAGTGTGGTTCGAACACACTCACAGCTGTGCACCCCTAACCGCATGGCCTACTCGCTCGGTCTAAATTCTGTTTCCTTACGTTTAAACATGTTTACGTTCTTAGGTGGAAGAGAACATTATATTTGTGTCCTGGATTGAATCCTACAGTTCAAATCTCTGAAACCTGTATCTATAGCCTGATACAGATCCATGTAGTGTTCAGTCAACTGCTTTCCATTGCATTTTCCTAAGCTTGCCTTACCCATACCATACTTTGATTTAAGTAGGATGTTCCTTGCTTGCTTGTTGTTTAAAAGGGCCTAACATCTAAGGTCATCGGCCCAGTAGGATGTTCCTTCCACCTAAGTATGTGTATGTATTGTTTATGGTTAGCGATATATCGATATTGTTTCACTATATAGGCCTAGATATATTATGTACAATACATATCGATTATCAAAGTAGGTTCTCAATATATTGCAATATCAATATATTGGTATTTACTTTATTTCCCCCATCCCTAGATAGACAGCAGGAACGGCGTTGAATGCACGCTGCTGTCATCTGGTTTTCATTCTATGAACTGATTTCTTATGTGTCATCCAGCTTTCAGATTCATGTTTATCCTTCAGCCACCTCTTCGCAACAAGTTATGATGTTATACTGTAAAGCCTTTCCCCAACAGTGACGACTCCATAAATAAGTATTTGGAATTAGATGAGCCCTGGGTGAGGTTCAGAGAATGGCGCACGACAGGAGAAACTTTAATAAATGGCTGAAAAATCCCGACGCCTAACGGCACAAAGGGAAAGAAGAAGAAGATTTAGATGAAAAAATACATGTAGACACAATCATCAATGATCCGCATTTAGTGCTGTTACCCAGGTGGCAGATTCCCTATCAGTTGTTTGCCTAGTCTTTTCTTAAATAATTCAAAGAACTTGGAAATGTCACTGCATTCACGCCTGTCTGATTCAACGTCTTGAAGTCTTTCTATTAAATAAATATAAACTGATAATGACTAATGGAATTTGGGAGCCATAAATATACAAATGCATACATACATACATACATACATACATTATCATTATAGACTGTTATGCCTTTCAGCGTTCAGTCTGCAAGCCTCTGAGAATTTACTAAACGTCGCCACAATCCTCGATTTGCAACTAGTGTTGTGGCCTCATTTAGTTCCATACCTCTTATCCTTAGATCGTTAGAAACAGAGTCTAACCATCGTCGTCTTGGTCTCCCTCTACTTCTCTTACCCTCCATAACAGAGTCCATTACTCTCCTAGGTAACCTATCCTCCTCCATTCGCCTCACATGACCCCACCACCGAAGCCGGTTTATGCGTACAGCTTCATCCATCGAGTTCATTCCTAAATTAGCCTTTATCCCCTCATTCCGAGTTCCCTCCTGCCATTGTTCCCACCTGTTTGTACCAGCAATCATTCTTGCTACTTTCCTACTGACATCAATTTAATCTTCCGGAGGCTAATTTTCATACCATACTCATTGCACCTATTTTCAAGTTCCAAGATGTTAGACTGCAGGCTTTCGGCACAGTCTGCCATTAAGACCAAGTCGTCAGCATAGGCCAGGCTGCTTACTACATTTCCACCTAACTGAATCCCTCCCTGCCATTTTATACCTTTCAGCATATGATCCATGTAAACTACAAACAGCAAAGGTGAAAGATTACAGCCTTGTCTAACTCCTGTAAGTACCCTGAACCAAGAACTCATTCTACCATCAATTCTCACTGAAGCCCAATTGTCAACATAAATGCCTTTGATTGATTTTAATAATCTACATTGAATTCCATAGTGCCCCAGTATAGCGAACATCTTTTCCCTCGGTACCCTGTCATATGCTTTCTCTAGATCTACGAAACATAAACGCAACTGCCTATTCCTCTCGTAGCATTTTTCAATTACCTGGCGCATACTGAAAATTTGATTCTGACAGCCTCTCTGTGGTCTGAAACCACACTGGTTTTCATCCAACTTCCTCACAACGACTGATCCCTTCCAAGATGCCTGTGAATACTTTGCCTGGATATACTAATCAATGAGATACCTCGATAGTTGTTGCAATCCTTCCTGTTCCCTTGCTTAGAGATAGGTGCAATGACTGCTTTTGTCCAATCTGAAGGTACCTTACCAACACTCCACGCTAATTTGACTACTCTATGAAGCCATTTCATCCCTGCCTTCCCACTATACTTCACCATTTCAGGTCTAATTTCATCTATTCCTGCTGCCTTATGACAATGCAGTTTATTTACTATCCTTTCCACTTCCTCAAGCATAACTTCACCAACATCATTTTCCTCCTCCCCATGAGCTTGACTGTTTGCAACACCACCAGGGTGATTTCCTTTTACATTGAGAAGATGTTCAAAATATTCCCTCTACCTCTCCAGTGATTCCCTGGGATCTGTTATGAGTTCACCTGAATTACTCAAAACACTGTTCATTTCCTTTTTCCCTCCCTTCCTAAGATTCTTTTTTACTGTCCAGAAAGGTTTCCCTGCTGCTTGACCTAGCCTTTCCAGGTTATTACCAAAATCTTCCCATGACTTCTTTTTGGATTCAAGAACTATTTGTTTCGCTCTGTTTCTTTCATCTACGTACAAATCCCTGTCTGCCTCGGCCCTTGTTTGGAGCCATTTCTGATAAGCCTTCTTTTTACGTTTACAGGCTGCTCTCACTTCATCATTCCACCAAGATGTTCGCCTTTTCCAATCTTTACACACAGTTGTTCCTAGGCATTCCCTTGCTGTTTCTACTACAGCATCCCTGTATGCCACCCATTCACTTTCTATATCCTGAACCTGCTTACTATCTACTGTTCGAAACTTCTCACTAATCATATCCATGTACTTCTGTCTAATTTCCTCGTCCTGGAGATTTTCTACCCTTATTCGTTTGCAGACAGATTTCACTTTCTCTACCCTAGGCCTAGAGATACTTAGTTCACTACAGATCAGATAATGTCTGTATCATCGAAAAATCCCCGAAAAACTCGTACATTCCTAAAAGATTTCCCGAATTCAAAGTCTGTTAAGATATAGTCTATTATGGATCTGGTACCCCTAGCCTCCCATGTGTAGCGGTGTTTAGCCTTATGCTTGAAGAATGTATTCGTAACAGCTAAACCCATACTAGCACAGAAGTCCAGGAAACGCTTCCCATTCCCATTAGCTTCCATATCTTCCCCACATTTACCAATCACCCTTTCGTATCCTTCAGTTCTATTCCCAACTCTCACATTGAAATCGCCCATTAGCACTATTCTATCCTTGCTGTTGAACCTGACCACGATGTCACTCAATGCTTCATAAAACTTGTCAACTTCATCCTCATCTGCACCCTCACATGGTGAATACACGGACACAATTCTTGTCCTAATTCCTCCCACTGACAAATCTACCCACATCATTCGCTCACTTACGTGCCTAACAGAAACTATGTTGCGTGCAATGGTATTCCTGATAAAGAGCCCTACCCCAGACTCTGCCCTTCCCTTTGTAACACCCGTCAAGTACACTTTATAATCTCCTATCTCGTCCTCCTTATCTCCCCTTACCCGAATATCACTTACTCCTAGCACATCCAGATGCATCCTCTTTGCTGACTCAGCAAGTTCTACCTTCTTTCTTCCATAAGCCCCATTAATATTGATAGCTCCCCATCGAATTCCATTTCGTTCGCCAAGTTGTTTCCAAGGAGTCCCTCGCCTGTCAAATGGGAGTGGGACTCCATTACTCCCATAGGTCCGAGGCTTGCTTAAAATGTTCTGAGCTCGGTAAATTCATGAAGCAGGATGCTGCCCTACTTGCACATAGTCCAAGTGAGGATCTCTCCTCTAACGGGTTATGGACCACCGGTGAATTGTGTAGTCCTAGCCGCCTGAGCACAAGGAGGGCCACGACTCAGAATATGTCCGAGATGCCCACTCCCATTCCATAGGAACTGGTATCCCGACTCTCAGGACCACTTACTAGGCCACTCAGCCGTTGCCCATGGTTCACGAACTAGGACGTGACTACAGTAACCCACAAACATGAATAATAAATAATAAATAAATAAATAAATAATAAATAAATAATAAATAATTCTTAAAATTTTCCGACTGTTGAGACTCATTTTCCAGGGTCATTGCCTTGTAACAAGGAGATCTGAATCACTGATACCTGGAAAATAATATTGGAAAAGGAGTCCATCTGGTACTTTCCCCCACCCATAAAATTAAACAAAATATATCTTAATATCACACAAATTTACTTAATCAATTAAACCAGAATATATCTTAAAATCTGAGCATAGCTCGTCGTAATACACCCTTGGTGTATATATAGCAAAATAAACAGAATATTAATATGAATAATTAATGTCTCTATATTATGAAGTAACTCTCTCTCTATAGGAACTCAGTTTATCCCGAAACAAATATTATACACACGCAGTCATGACTTTTTCGAAAATGGACTCCCTTTTGCTGATAGCGTTAATATATTGTATTTTGGAACGGCCCAACACGTTACCTCATGTAGATATTCTTAACCTTAGAATATTGTCCCACTCCAGCATCACTCTTCCTGGTTCCGTCAACTGAAGATCTCCAAAAACTCCCAACATGGCATGAGACCTCTTCCTTCAACTCGTACCAAACACTTCTCTGATTACCACCAGTATCACCTCTGCACACTGCAAGCTGCAACTTCCAACTACTGACGCGTGCTTGCACCACACTAGCCCAAGCCAACACAACAGCATTTTAAAATAGACCAGTTCCGGGAATTTCTCTACCTCACCTCCGTCAACACGTAAACATCCACTCGGAGAATCGTCACATAGGTACACAACCAGGAGATAAACTGAGTGAACTAAACACGCTAGTCCCAAATAAATATCGAGATTATATACAATAATGAGAGTTCCAAAAAGAGTTACTAAGCCGCGACGGCTAAATACACACATAATTGAAATATAAATAATAATAAAATTAATAATTGTTACCGCTTTTTTTGTGGTAGGTAGAGGTGAAAGAAGGTGCGGGTGTGAACGGGTCTCAAACTACGAAATTAAAGTTAATGTAAAATGTAACAAGGTTATATTCTCTTTCCAAAATTCAGAACACGAAAGACAGGTACAGAGTAACAAGGCAATAAAAGAACAATTACAATATTACAGAATTTGGGCTTCGAGCCCCCAACCTCACAATTCTTGAGCAATTAGCCCAGTTTTACCCCAAACACAAGTTTCAACAGAGGGGCAGAAAACCCCATTCATGCCCAGGAGCACTTGCTCCAAATTACACAGTAAGGCCTCCTTGAGTCGCGCAGAAAACCAAATTTTCAAGAAAGAGCAACTTGCTCTCAAAATTTAGGCCTGTCAAAGGCCACACCTAATTCCACCTTCAAGCTGTCCTCTAAGGACATATACACAGGGGTAAAATACCCAACCTACTGAGGTCTATTAAATGAGAAGAAGGTTAATTACATGACCTCTAAAATAACAATTTGAGAGGAGGCGATCTGCACTCCTAATGCATTTGTCTTAAAACCTAATCTGGCTCTAGGCCACTAATGCAAGGGCTAATCCCATACTACGGAGGTGACTTTAGAAAAGAACAATTTACATTACGTTAAGGAAGAAACGGTTGTGAAAATAAGTTCACCTCAATGCAATATGAGAGGGAGCTCGAGAGGGTTAAGCACTCTCTATCCCAATATGTAGCTTTAAAAGATAATAGATGCTAAGAGTAGTTACATTTTAGGAAAAGGTTACATGGTGGAAACGCTTCGGATCCGCCCAGAGAGTTAAACTGCTGAGCTAGCAAGAAAAGAAGTTATTAAATGGCCATTACCTGGTGTTGAACTGCTGCCCGAAGAAAGAGGCGCTTCCCGCCCCCTGCTATGTACTTTACACACTGAAAGATGGTACTGAAGTGGCGCAGAGACCCTAAAATCAGCAGTTTATATACTCTAGTGGAAGTTCGAGGCGTTTCAGGAAGGAAAACACCCGCCCACAATCATTTTATTGGTGGATAAAGAAAACCCCTACACAATATGAAGAAGAAACACATTATTGGTGGAAAATTAATTAAAGAAATTCGGGATTGGCTAAATTCAAAACAAGGGGAAAGAAAGGGTTAATATTGCCAACTTAAACAATGACTGAAAGAAATTTAGCAAAGAACAAACATTTGAAATTAAATTTTCTCCAAAAAAACAGTTCTTTCACTTCGCACTAGGGTGCACCGTTGTAGTTCTTCAATAGTGTCCTCTAGAAGAGAAAGTTCAAACTTCTTACTACAAGCAAAACAAAATTACATCGAAAACAACACAGTTCAGAAACTTCAAAATTTCCAAGTAGTGGCATCTTCAGGGTAACTTAAAAATTAACACATAAGACAAAGTTCAGACTTCTTCCAGTAGAGGAGTTTCAACTGGCGCAAAGTTTAAATAAGCGGCGTGGAGGTGTACCGCCCGGTACAATAATAATAATAATAATAATAATAATAATAATAATAATAATAATAATAATAATAATAATAATAATAATATCTGACCGGGGTTTGTCAGGTTACAGTCTGTTTACTTATGTTATTGCGTCAGTCGGCTCATTTACTTACCGTTCATGTGATGGTTGAAGTCTTGTGCAATGATGCGACGTACGAACTGAGAGAATGCTCAACGGTTCTTCCCAATATAAGGGTACGTTTATGCTGCAGCTTCGCTGCTGGCTCATGGATGCTCGCCCTAGCACTTCGCTGCTGGCTATAGCCTGGCTGCTCGCCATGGAGCTTTTACCCTGCAGCAGCCCCGCACGCTCGCTGCTGGCAGCTCTCAGCTGTAGTCGAAAATTCAAAACAGAGGAACTGATAGTTAAGGTGGTTTGTATTTTGCATAATTTGAGTATAGATATAGAGGGCATGAACACTTAGACTACCGAGCTCGATAGCTGCAGTCGCTTAAGTGCGGCCAGCATCCAGTAATCGGGAGATAGTGGGTTCGAGCCCCACTGTCGGCAGCCCTGAAGATGGTTTTCCGTGGTTTCCTATTTTCACACCAGGCAAATGCCGGGGCTGTACCTTAATTAAGGCCACGGCCGCTTCCTTCTAATTCCTAGGCCTTTCCTAACTCACCGTCGCCGTAAGCCATATCTGTGTCGATGCGACGTAAAGCAAAACAAACCACACCTCTTAGACTACGAAGACGTACTTCCAAGAGCTACCCCGTCGAGGAGAAACAACACAGCTCCAGCTGAAGCTTCTGAAGTGCGGAATAAATTCAGAGATTTTTTTAACGAGTGAGTCGCAGTTCTGTTGGCGAGTGTAACTTACAATAATTTGGTGTACTGAATGTGAAATAAAAAGTGTAAAATGCTTCGCCTGGATTTTTCAGTGCATTTCTACTGCGGGAGTTGATTGAAGAATGAAGCTACAAATGCTTCATTTCGTAATTTAATAGTGTACTTTTAAATAATGTAAAATATGGGGTTATGGAATATGTCATTTTGACTTTAGTTAGGTCTCCTTAACAAAATGTGTTTACAGTTTGAAAAAATAACTGTCGAACTTTCCATGAAAAACGAGGTACTTCATATAAATCACCTGCTTGTAAAAACAGAGGTCCCCAAAATGGCAAGATTAAAAGAACAAAGTTGTTGTAATCGTTCCGCATTCTATTGCCACGTCATTCCATAGTTTGATGATGATGATGCTTGTTGTTTAAAGTGGGCTGACATGTAGGTCATCGGCCCCTGATGGTACGAGATGAGACGAAATGGATTAAAAGTTATAATTAACCCACTGACTAGGATTAGGAAAATGCTATTTGCTTTACGTCCCACCGACACAGATATGTCTTACGGCGACAATGGGAGAGGTAAGGCCTAGGAATTGGAAGGAAGCGGCCGTGGCCTTAATTAAGGTACAGCCCCGGCATTTTCCTTGGTGTGAAAATGGGAAACCAAGAAAAACCATCTTCAGGGCTGCCGACAGTGGGGCTCGAACCCACTATCTCCCGATTACTGGATAGTGGCCGCATTTACGCGACTGCAGCTATCGAACTCGGTAGATTAGAAAAATGTTAATGATGAGGAAAATTATTATGAATTTAAAATAAGCAGTGGATCTGATTCGCAATGCACTGACATTGAAGTAAAATAATATATTTAATTCCAATTAAAAATACACAAAGGTAAACACATAGTTTTTTTGCTATTTGTTTTACGTCGCGCCGACACAGATAGGTGTTATGGCGACGATGGGATAGAAGAGGCCTCTGAATAGGAAGGAAGCAGTCGTGGTCTTTATTAAGGTAAAACCCCAGCATTTTTCTGGTGTGAAAATGGGAAACCACGGAAAACCATCTTCAGGGCCGCCGACAGTGGGGTTCGAACCCACTGTCTCCAGGATGCAAGCTCACAGCTGCACGCCCCTAATCGCACGGCCAACTCGCCCGGTAGGGTAAAATAGTAGTTAACAATAAACCAATTAAAACACAAATAGTTACTTCACTTTTAAACACGATAAAACAAGCCACTCTCTCTCATAAAACGTAGGAAAAGGTCTACTGGCCGCTCGTCATCTCGTCACTCCTTTTATCACATATGAAACTCGTGTGATGATCCGCATGCCGCTGGCTACAAATCGCATTGCGTTCGAAGACAGGTTCAGATAGCAAGTGAGCATGTGGGCAAGTGATCACTGAACGTGTGTATAGAGTGCGAAGAGAGGAAGAGTGGGAGAGCGGGTGACCTTGAAAGAACCAATCACAGTCCAAGTTACAGGATTGCCAGCGATGGGCCAGGCTCGAAAATCAAACGTGTTTGAGACCATGGATGTGGCAAGGATAGCAGCCAGCAGCACAGCTATAAGCCGTGCTCCAGGGTAAAAGCACTGATTGAGATTCATTGGTTTGTTTCATCATCGCCTAATATCGAGCAGCGAGGCTTAGCGATGTGCCAGCAGCCAGGCTGCAGCATAAACGTACCCTTAAACAGATCATTTTGAGTGGTCATGAGCATGACTCATAGTCGTAAGGTAGGCTAGAGGGCTGAGTTGAATTAATTATCGAATATCAATTATGTTCTAATATTAAAATTCATAGCCTACGTACTCACTACTTCTTTCTTAATCTCTTTACCCTCCAGGGTTGGTTTTCCCTCGGACTCAGCGAGGGATCCCACCTCTACCGCCTCAAGGACAGTGTCCTGGAGCGTGATACTTTGGGTCGAGGGATACAACAGGGAAGAAAGGGGACCAGGACTTCGCCCAGGCGGCATCAGCTGCCTTGCTGAACAGGGGCCTTTGGGGGAGGGTGATGGGAAGATTGGAAGGGACAGGCAAGGAAGAGGGAAGTAAGCGGCCGTGGCCTTAAGGAGAAGTGCCTAGAGGAGAAGTGAGTTATCACGGAAAACCACTTCGAGGATGGCTGAGATGGGAATCGAACCCCCTCTATTCAGTTGACCTTCCGGGGCTGAGTGGATCCCGTTCCATCCCTCACACCACTTTTCAAATTTCGTGGCAGGGCCGGGAATCGGGCCTCCAGGGGTGGCAACTTATCACACTACCAATGCATCACATTTACTACCGAATTTCGAATTACGTTTTGACTACCTTTTTTAACACTGAAAATAAATACAACTTTTCTTTTAAACCTCCCTGTAACAAGAGGACAGTGAATGCAAGAGGGTATTAAATTCAAATGAGCTGAGATCGGGAATCCGTTGTAGTGTACGATTCGTTCAAGGGCTCTGTATGTCTCGCCCGCAGCGCATCTTCAGCACTCCACCAGTGTCCACTGTTCCGATAGTAACTGATACAAGATTTCCGTCGTTTACAGAGGGATACGATGCGTGCGGGTTGAATGACTGGATAATGAATTAACTAGAGCAAACGTTAACACAAAAAATGGAATTGTATTCGTTTCCCTTTTGTGTAATTTAAAAATTGAGAAATGAGGACATCTGAATGAATATCAACAATGAGCTCATCAGCTCTAACAATATAGCGGACTCTAGTAGTCTGCATATCAGGTACAACACTTGAAAGAATTACAAATTGTTAATTTACATTACATATGATCAAGTCCAATACGCATACTGTTTAATAATCACTGAACTGACTGGGGGTTTATAGGAAGACCAGAAGAGGATTTTTTTTCAATTTTCTCATACACTATTGACTATATCTCTACCAAACTTATTTAGATCCCAATCATACAGGAGCAGGTTTCAATATGCATATCATTTAAAAATAACAGAATAGACTTAGGATTCGTAGGAATAAAAGAAGAGCTTTGATTTTTTTTTTACACTATCGATTACATCTCGAGCAAACTTCATATTTAGAGTCTAACCATCCATGAGCAGGTTTCGATACGCATATCATTTGAAATTCACTGAAAAGACTGGGTTTTTATAGGAAAACAAGAAGAGGTAACTTTCAATTTCCTCTTACGCTATTGATTATATGTAAAATCTGTGGACTATATGTGAAAAGTCCTTTCATTTTAAGTAATTTTTGTTATGTGTATAATTTCGTTTACTCTTCAAATGGCGGAGAAAATTACTATTTTCTACGGGATTCATGCTCTGCAGCCAATGACGGACACCCTCGCAGACGTATGGTTATCTGAAGGCTTTAAAATTACACTCACCTAATGTATCTTAACACCGAGGTAACATGAGGTAGAACTTTTCCCTTTGGTGTCTCTCTGGTTATCTGTCTGTTTGTATATAATAATAATAAATAAAGATGGCGTCAGCGAAGGATGTAAGTGAAGATAGCTCCCGGTTCTCTTGCGAAATAATCGGGAATAAATGTGGTGTAAACAAGAAGCGAGTGAAGAATGGTATCCAGTGTGAAAAGTGTTTAATTTGGTACCATTTTGAGTGTATATGTAGTGCTGGTTTTGCTGAAAATGAAGATACTTGGACTTGTGTTAGCTGTGGCGAGAGCAATTTGAATAGCGGTAACAAACCTAGGCCTACAACGGTCAACGAATCGCTGGCGTCTCATTACTTGGAGGATAGAGGTAATGATAATGTACTTGTAATTCACTCTTTATTGCAACAGGATTTACAAGCATTAAAAGCGGAGAATGAGATTTTAAAGGAAAAGGTACGTTTACTGGAATCGAAAGTACCGGTACCAGTAAACACTCAGAACACAGGTGGCTCCGAGAATTCTAGCGCGTGGTGTCAAGTTGCTTCAGATTCTAGGAGGAAAAGTGTACAGTTTAATAAGGACAACTTTGTAATTGACACCAAAAATAGATTTTCATCCCTGAGGGAAGTAAGCGATACGCAAGGTATCCGTATAGGAAACAGTCAAACGTATAGCGCAAAATCCGTTACGAGAAGCGGCAAAGTTAGGCCTAAAATCCCACACAGTGCACCGGCGAAAGTATCGAACGTTCTTATATTTGGTGATAGCCAGGCGAGGGGAATTGCGGAGAAAATGGTCAATGAAGATATTGCAGCATCGGCAGTCATCTATCCTGGGGCCCCAATGAAGAAGGTATTGGAAAACACGGAGCAGGCGGCAAGAAATCTCGGAAGTCGTGATGCAGTAGTGATCATCGGCGGGACGAACGACGTAGCTCACAACGACGCTAAGAATGTTATTTCGGAACTTAAATGTACACTAGGTAAGCTGACTCACACTAACATTTTTGTAGTGAACGTGCCCCACAGGCATGATTTGATTAGAGACTCGTGTGTGAACAATGAAGTGGACAAAGTTAATACAGATATGGTTAAAATTTGTAAACATTTTCGTAATACACAGGTAATTGATAGCAGCAGTTTCGAGAGACACTGTTACACAAAGCATGGCCTTCATCTAAACAATTCAGGTAAACGAAAGATAGCAAATATTGTTCTAGATTTTATTAATCATAAGATATGTACTCTAAAAAAGGCAACTCCCTTGAGTTATAATACTGACCAGGAAAACTAGTAGAAAGAGCCAGCTGTACTTCAAGCTGGCTCAGCCAACTAGTAAATGAAACTCAGGAAAGTAAGGAATTTCAAGTTACCCAATTGCAACAGTCAATTTTTAGGGAGGAAGGGGGTCTGAGATTGCTCTTGGTAAACTGTCAGAGTGTAGTAAATAAACAATTAAAATTCGGTACATTGATGGAATCTTATGAGACTGATGTGGTGATAGGAGTGGAATCGTGGTTGAGAGAAGGGGTGTGTAATAGAGAAGTATTTCCAGAAGCGTACACAGTCTATCGTAGAGACCGAGGAGATAAAAAGGGAGGGGGGCTGTTTATTCTGGTGAAGGAAAAATATTGTTCACATAAATGGTTTACCGATGAAAGGGATGAAATATTAGGGATAAAATTAATTTGTGATAATATGAAGGAGGTGGGAATTATAGGAACATACAGGCCAGGAAGAGACGAAAGAGGCATGGAAATATTTGAGAAAATAATAGATTATACTCATAAAAACAATAATAATGATGTGGTAATAATTGGGGGAGATCTAAGCTTGCCTGAGGTTGAATGGAATGGAGCTGCAAGTGAAGCCCATGAACAGAAACTGGCAAATAAGTTAATTTGGGAGGGAGGATTTACACAAGTAGTACAAGAACCAACTCGTCTCAATAACTTACTAGATGTATTCTTGGTTAAACCACGGGAAATTGTTGATAAAACTGAGGTAATTGAAGGAATAGGTGACCATAAGGCTGTAATAATGGATGTAGGACTCGTACCAAAAAGGCTTAATAAGAGGGTCACACAAGACAAGAAATTGTACAGAAAAACTAAAGTTGATGAATTTGGGACTTACCTTAAATCACAATTCAGTTGTTGGATAAGTGAAGGGAGTAATGTGGATACACTTTGGGCTAAATTCAAAGGAATCGTTTGGAAAGGAGAGAAGAGATTTGTACCTGTTAAGAAGGGTAAAATGACCTCAGACCCTGTTTATTATACAAGGGAAATAAGAAAATTAAAAAGAAAATGTAGAATAGTAAACAGGAAAATCAAAGAAGGTAGGGAGAGTAGAGAAAGTAGAAAACAGCTAATGAGGGAACTGAATAGAGTAAAAAAGGAAGCAAAAGATAATTATATGAATGGCATTCTTCTAGAGCGTAATGACCACAAAGGGAAATGGAAAAAGCTGTATTCATATATCAGGAATCAAAAAGGAAATGGAATCCAAATACCCATAATGGTGGGAGAAGGGGGTGAACACTATTTAACAGATACTGAGAAAGCAAACCTCTTTAGTAGGGAATTTAGAGATTCAGTAGATGATTGTCAGGAGTTGGACACCGAAACAGAAGTTACAGAGGGACAGACACAGAGGGAAACAAGAAGCTTCTCGTTCACAAATGAAGATATTTTCAGAGAAATCCAACTGCTTCAGCAAGGAAAAGCAGCAGGAAGTGATCAAATTACTGGGGAGGTGATAAAGACAATGGGGTGGTACATAGTGCCTTATTTAAAATTTCTCTTTGACTATGTCATAAATAATAGTGTAATACCAAAGGAATGGAAGGAATCTATAATAATACCAATTTATAAAGGAAAGGGTGATAAAAGGAAACCAGAGAACTACAGACCAATCAGCCTGACCAGTATAGTTTGTAAAATACTGGAGAGTTTGATATCAAAGTACATCAGAGGGATATGTGATGATAAAAATTGGTTCATGAGGAGCCAGTATGGATTTAGAAAGAAATATTCTTGTGAGGCACAACTGGTGGGATTTCAGCAGGACATATCAGATCAATTGGATTCAGGAGGCCAGTTAGATTGCATAGCCATAGATCTTTCCAAAGCCTTTGATAGAGTGGAACATGGAATATTATTAAAGAAATTGGAGGGAATAGGATTGGACGTAAGGGTTACACGTTGGGTAAAAACATTTCTAAATTCAAGGGTTCAGAAAGTCAAAGTAGGAATTAACGTATCGCAGGAAGAGAAAGTTTGGAAGGGAATTGCACAGGGTAGTATAATCGGTCCGTTACTTTTCTTAATATACGTAAATGATTTAGGGAACAATATAACATCAAAAATAAGATTGTATGCAGATGACATAATTGTTTACAGGGAAATAAATACCATTGGGGATTGTTCAGAATTACAAAGGGACCTTGAGAGTATCCAACAATGGGTTAAAGAGAATAACATGAAAGTTAATGGAGGCAAATCAACTGTTACAACATTTACAAACAGGAGTTTTAAAACTGAATTTGAATATACTTTGGATGGGGTAGTTATCCCAAAAGATGGCAAGTGCAAATACTTAGGTGTAAGATTTGAAAGTAATTTGCATTGGAAGGGTCATGTGGATGACATTGTTGGGAAAGCATACAGATCGTTACATGTCATAATGAGGCTACTTAAAGGATGCAACAAAGAATTAAGAGAGAAAAGTTACTTAAGTATGGTTCGTCCATTATTGGAATATGCAAACAGTGTTTGGGATCCTCACCAAGAATACCTAATAAAAGAAATAGATAGTGTGCAGAGGAAAGCAGCAAGATTTGTAACAGGGGATTTCAGGAGAAAGAGTAGTGTATCAGAAATGTTAAAGAAACTAGGGTGGGAAACTTTAAGTAAGAGAAGGGAGAAAACTAGACTTATAGGTTTATATAGAGCCTATACAGGAGAAGCAGCATGGGGAGATATCCGTGAGAGGCTTCAGTTGGAAAATAATTATATCGGCAGGACTGACCACAAATATAAAATTAGAAGGAATTTTAGCAGAAGCGATTGGGGTAAATTTTCATTCATTGGGAAGGGTGTGAAGGAGTGTAACAGTTTACCAGGGGTAGTGTTTGATCCTTTTCCAAAATCTGTACAGATATTCAAAAAGAGAATAAACAGCAACAGAGAAAATAAATGAAGTGTTAGAGGGCATTCGACCAGTGCAGATTATTGTAAATTAAAAATGTGTGTAAATAAATTAATTCCATCCCCTGGTCTAAGGAGTTTGGACAGCCAAAGTAGGGGACTGCCTGTAGGGGTGAAGTACAGTGGGGACTTCGAGGGCCCTGGGACCGCTACGGTAGTTGTGAAGGCCCTTCAGGAACTCTGAAAAGTGGTGGTAAAAGGGGCTCTGGTTAAGACGCAGCAGGTCGTTATGCTACTTAGGTTCCAGAATGGGTAAAGAAAAGAAAAAGTAAATAAATGCAATGTAAATTTTAATCTTATACCAGTGGTACAGTATCATTTGAAGTAATTCCACATACTGTATATCAGATGACTATATTTGTATGTAGTACAGGAGATATTATAAGTAGAATTTTGTAAACAATGTAAATTTATTAAGGATGAGCTGTGTGTTTAATAGAAAAAATCGTTAGCGTAAATTATATAATATTGTATTATAGGAAAATTTTATTCTCTTGTTAATTTAATATTTAGTGCTTGACAATAATGCATTTTAGTGTACCATTTGCCACCGAGGTAAACACCTCATTTGCAAATAAAGAGATTTTGATTTTGATTTGTATATTCCTAAAAGTGGAAAAGGGTCGGTGCGACGTAAAACAACTAGCAAAAAAAAAGTGGAAAACTGCTGGACATATTTGAACAAATTACGTATTTGGATTGTACTCACTCAGGATTGTGTTATTAGGTGCATATACTGTCATGGTAATCACATGGAACTGATATTTATAGGAAAGTTATTCTCTAATATTATCGTTAACATTAGGGGCTGCCTGGCCAAGGCGTTCAAGGCGTGCTCGGTTCGCCTGGAAGGCCGTGGGTTCGAATCCCCTTCAGGAAGTCGTAAAATTTAAGAAAAGAGATTTCCACTTCCGGAGGTGCATATGGCCCTGAGGTTCACTCAGCCTACACCAAAAATGAGTACCAGGTTAATTCCTGGGGGCAAAGTCGGCCGGGCGTAGAGCTAACCACTCTACCCCATCACGTGCCGAGGTTAACAATGGTGGAAGCCCTTACCTTCCACTCCTCCAAAGGCCTTCATGGCCTGTACGGAGGTGACTTTGCTTTGCTATTATCATTAACATTAGGTTTATCAAATGAATGTATACAATAAACATTTAAGAATATGTTATTTCCTTTCCGTTATGCCATGTACATATTTATCGTACGACAGATAACGCAGATGATTGCGAAAAATTGAATTTTTAGTCCAAGTCCCGCTGGACATGTCTTGCACTTCATGTCACTTCAAGGTTTTCAGAGGGAAAAACTAAAGAGCAATTTTACTCTTTTCGATAGGACAGATGTTAAGGGAGGTATCATCAATGTCAGAGTTCCACGACAGTAGTCAGAGATACGATATTTAAACTGAGAACCATGGAGAAATCCTCACAACTGCGGACCAGGAATTGTACCGTACAGTAAATTCGGAAATCTTCATCATTCTCTCTCGACTTTGTTCAACTTCATTATATTTCACATGACTGCCACGCGCTTTCGTACGAAAATATAATTTTAACGCCCGACTCCATGGCTAAATTGTTAGCGTTCTGGCCTATGGTCACAGGGGTCCCGTGTTCGATTCCCGGCAGGGTCGGGAATTTTAACCATCATTGATTGATTTCGCTGGCACTGGGGCTGGGTGTATGTGTAGTCTTCATCATCATTTCATCCTCATCAAGACCCGCAGGTCGCCTACGGGAGTCAAATCGAAAGACCTGCACCTGGCGGGCCTAACATGTCCTCGAACACTTCCGGCACTAAAAGCCATACGCCATTTCATTTCATCATTTTAACATGTCGCCTTAAACGTGTGAATAGAGCCATATTACGTGGCATAAATGTCTGAAGGTAACATGTAATTCACTGCAAATTATAGTGCGAAGAACGGGTACAAATGCTTGTTAGATTCTACATTGTTACTGCCTAAGTCTGATTTAATACTTAAGAAGTTTTTAAAATGATGACTGCCGGGGTGAGTGGCTCAGACGGTTGAGGCGCTGGCCTTCTGACCCCAACTTGGCAGGTTCGATCTTGGCTCAGTCCGGTGGTATTTGAAGATGCTCCAAAACGTCAGCCTCGTGTCGGTAGATTTACTGGTACGTAAAAGAACTTCTGAGGGAGAAAATTCTGGCGTCTCCGAAAATCGTCAAAACCAGTTAGTAGAACGTAAAAACGATAACATTATTATTATTATTATTATTATTATTATTATTATTATTATTATTATTATTATTATTATTATTATTACGGGAATATCGTAGGTTGGAGAGGTGTGGGAAGGTGCGAGCTTGAATGGGTGGACAGGGAAAAGATGGGAGCATAATTTAAAACATTAAAATTAGAAATTCTTTTCTTTCCTTTCTGTTTATTTTAACTTGATAAATCACAAACAACTGCTAAATGGGATTACGATGAGCTCTTCAGCTCTTATAACAATAATAATTTGAAGTCCCTAAACAATCGAGTACCCTACAGAAAATTGTTGACGCAATGAATTCAAAGAGATGAGTTTTGTTTCTCAGAAGTTACACTATTTCAAGGAGCACTTTTGCTGCACTCATTTGCACTCTAGGAGACTGAACTCCAAAATGTACAACATTCCAGCCTCTCACAAGTTTCTAATCCAAATTCTACACTAGCTTACTTTGAAAACGGTTCTTACTGCCTTTTCTGCTCGTCAGTCAGATTCACAATTGTCTTTAATTAATGACACTTTAAACAGTCAATAAATGCCCATTCTAAATGGTATTTTTTTTTTGTATTTGGTTTACGTCTCACCGACACAGATATGTCTTACGGTGACGATGGGATAGGAAAGGCCTAGAAATTGGAAGGAAGCGGCTGTGGCCTTAATTGCTTGGTGTGAAAATGGGAAACCACAGAAAACCATCTTCAGGGCTGCCGATTACTGGATACTGGCCGCACTTAAGCTCGGTTAAATGGTTTTATTGGTCAAGAGGAAAGGTTTTTTTTTTTTTTTTGCTAGGGGCTTTACGTCGCGCCGACACAGATAGGTCTTATGGCGACGAGAGGAAAGGTTTAAGAAATCGGCCATAAACAAAATGCTAGGAGGTGAAACCCTTGCACTTCTTTTGAAATACACTTGAAAATACTTAAAACCCCATCTGGACTCATGGCCCGAAGTTACAGAGCCTAACCTATACTACAGAGGGTGACTAGATGGCAACAAATATTTAAAGTTTTAGAAAATCATAGTCACCCCCGCACCAAGTTGAATGGGAATTAAAAGAGGGTGAACACTCTTCATTCCCTAAATTACATCTTTCCCAGCAGGGATTTGAATAGAGTCCATAGACTTGCCTGGATATGACATTTATACGGTGATGTTAAACTTTAGAAATTTACATTAAGAAATAATTTCGAAACCTTCCCCTCAAGTCAGCTTTCTGGAGCTATCACATATTTACAAGATTTTTGCCATTTCCTTGAGCTGGTGGGCCTTCCGACGGCAGGAAAGGCTCTCTCCTGCATCCACTAACGTATGCACTATAGACTGGAGCGAAGAAGAAGACAACATGGCCCAAAAGCTCCCAGCTTTTAAAGCAGAGAGGAAGGTTCCAGAACTCTCTAGGCCGATGGCCTGTACACACCCACAATTTTGATTGGCTAACAAAATAAATACCAAAATTCCTGATTGGCTAATAATTTCAGGAAGGAGAAAGTGATAGAAGAGCTAGTAACATTAGAACACAAAAAGACAATCTACAAATACTTCAGTGTCGAAAACATAGAAATAACAAAATTCCTTTGAAAATTAATTGTCCGTCCAGCCACCGGAGGGGGCACGTAAGTAAATCTGAAGAAAACAGTTCAAAACTTCTTCCATTACACAGTTCAGGGTTTACGTCACAGATGGCCTTCCAAAAGGCGCTCAGTTCAAATGCATGGAGAAGGTGTACCTCCGGTAAAATTATTGTTATTATTATTATTATTATTATTGTTGTTGTTGTTGTTGTTGTTACTGAGTTCTCCGTGGTAGTTAGAGGTGAAAGAAGGTGCTGGGATGAACAGGTCTCAACTTACGAAATTAAAGTTAATTTAAAATTTAACAAAGGTTATATTTTCTTTTCGAGATCAAGAAGTAACAAGTATAACAGGAACTCAGTTGTATATCAACAAATTAAGAATGTACAATTACAATTTGTCAATGGTTTTGGGCTTCGAGCCCCCAGACACACAATCCTTCAGCAAAGAGCCCAACTTTACTTATGTATAAGGTTCAAAAAAGGGACAGAAAACCCCAATCATACCAAGGAGCACTAGCTCCCAATTACCCAGTAAAGCCTCCTCGAGGCACACAGAAACCAAATTTAAGAAAGAGCAGCCCACTCTCAAAGTTCAAGCCCATCAACGGCCACACCAAACTCCACCTTCAAGCGGTCCTCCGGACACCTAAAAGCAGGGGTAAAAATACCCAACCTACTGAGGCCTATTCATTAAAGAAACAAGACAATGACATGGCCCCAAAATACCAACTTGAGTGGAGGCGTACTCAGCACTCGTAATACACTTTATTAAAACCTAATTTGGCCCTAGGCCACTTATGCAAGGGCTAATCCCATACTACGGAGGTGACACGATTGAAAAATGTTATGACATTACGAGTAGAAGGGAAACTGTTATAAAAACGTAGTCACCTCAAAACAAAATGAATGGGAGCTCGAGAGGGTTAGGCACTCTCTATCCCAATTTGTAGTTAAAGAGACAGAATTTATACCAAGTGTCTTTTACATTTTAAATATAGGTTACATGAGGAAAGTTTCGAACACGCCCCGAGGGTTAAACTGCTGAGCTAGCAAACAAAGAAGTTATTAAAAGGCCATTACCTGATGGATGAACTGCCGCCTGAAGAAAGGGGCGCTTCCCTCCCCCTGCTATATAATCACACTAGGAAAGATGTTACGGAAGTGGCTCCGAGACCAGAAAATCAGCAGTTTATATACCGTCGCGGAAAATTCGAGACGTTTCATGAATGAGAACCCACACCCCCCTCAACTTTATTGGCTAGGATCAAGCAACATATCCATATCGGAGAAGACACACATTATTGGTTGAAAATTAAAGAAATTCGGGATTGGCTAAATTCAAAACAAGCGGAAAGAGAAGGGTTATACTGCCAACCCAAAAAATAACAAAGGACAAACTTATGAACACAAAATTTCTCAAAAAACAGTTCCTTTACTTCGCACCAGGGTGCGCAATTGTAGTTCTTAAGTGGTGCCATCTAGAAGAGAATGTTCACACTTCTCACTACAGAGAAAACAAATATAAATCGAAAAAGACACAGTTCAGAACTCTTCAAAATTTACAGTAGAGACATCTTCTGAGAAACTTTAGAATTAACATGGTTGTTAAAGTTCAGGCTTCCTCCAGTAGAGGAGTTTCAACTGGCGCAACGTTTGAATTAGCGGAGCGGAGGTGTACCGCCCGGTACAATTACTATTATTATTAAATGATGACTAGAAATTTTAAAGGCCCCGTTAACGAAAATAATATTTATTTTCCTTTAGTTGTGGTTTTGCCCCCCCCCCCGCTGTTTAGGGGTATCGTGCCTGCCTCTTACCCGGAGGCCGCAGATTCGATTCCCGGCCAGCTCAGAAATGTTTACCTGGATCCGCAGGCTGCTTCGACGTCCACCCGGCCTACGTCATTACAATTGAGGAGTTATCTAACATTGAGATAGGGCCCCGATCTAGAAAGCCACACGACACCCCGTTATCTGCAGGCCTGTTGCACCGTGAGAGGAGGAGGGGGTGGTTTTAATTGCGGTAGAGACTAATATTCTGTACACGCAATAGTTATTACATCCCTACATATAAGGTTGGCGTTAGGAAGAGCATCCTTCCGTAAAACAGTGTCAAATCCACACGTGCGACAGTAGTATAATGGGAGAGTTCTGGCGCCTCCTCCGCCGCACGCCTCCGCCCGCCTCCTCCTCCGCCGCCGCCTCCGCCTCCGCCGCCGCCGCCCGCGGGAAATTTGAATTTTGGCGGGAAATTTGAATTTTGGCGCGAGATTTGAATTTGTAAACAAAGCCACGTGCTTTTTGACAGCTGTCATCGACAACAACGCAACGCTAACCTCACTGCTGCCATCTTGACGGGCCTAAACCTCACTAGTGCCAACTTAACCTAACTAGCATGAGGTAAACAAAGCCACGTGTTTTTTGACAGCCACGTGCTTTTTGAGAGACAACAACGCATCGCAAACCTCAGTACTGCCATCTTGACGGGCCTAAACCTCAGTAGTGCCAACTTAACCTAACTAGCGCGAGGTAAACAAAGCCACGTGCTTTTTGACAACCACGTGCTTTTTGACAGATTTGTAAACAAAGCCACGTGCTTTTTGACAGCTGTCATCGACAACAACGCATCGCTAACCTCAGTACTGCCATCTTGACGGGCCTAAACCTCAGTAGTACCAACTTAACCTAACTAGCGCGAGATAAACAAAGCCACGTGCTTTTTTGACAGCTGTCATCCGCCATCTTTAAACCACAGAGCACTGTGCTGCCCTCTTTATCGTAGTAGATGTAAAATTCGTCACCTGTCATCGGCAGTGCTGCCATCTTGACGGGTCTAAACCTTAGTGCTACCAACTTAACCTAACTAGCGCGTGGTAAACAAATCCACGTGCTTTTTTGACAGCTGTCATCCGCCATCTCTAATCTATAGAGCACAGTGCTGCCCTCTTTAGCTACTTACCTTTGAAATGTGGTGGCGGATAATTTGAAAAATGCTTTTTGGCAGCAGCCATCTTTGAGCACCGTGCTGCCCTCTTTAGCTAGATACCTGTGGTGGCAGACAATTCCACGTGACAGCAGCCATCTTTAATCAAGAGAGCACCGTGCTGCCCTCTATGTGGTGGCGGCAATTTGAAAAATTCTACATTCTCTTGTTTGGAAACAAACCCATGCGCTTTTTTTGACAGCTGTCATCCGCCATCTTTAATCTATAGAGCACAGTGCTGCCCTCTTTAGTTTGAAATGTGGCGGCGGCAAATTCCACGTGCTCTTGTTTGGAAACAAAGCCATGTGCTTTCTTGACAGCTGACATCCGCCATCTTTAATCTATAGAGCACAGTGCTGCCCTCTTTATCGTAGTAGATGTAAATTCGTCACAGCTGTCATCCGCAGTGCTGCCATCTTAATGGGTCTAAACCTTAGTGCTACCAACTTAACCTCACTAGCGTGAGATAAACAAATCCACGTGCTTTTTTGACAACTGTCATCCACCATCTTTAATCCATAGAGCACAGTGGTACCCTCTTTAGCTACTTACCTTTGAAATGTGGTGGTGGATAATTTGAAAAATGCTTTTTGATAGCAGCCATCTTTGAGCACCGTGCTGCCCTCTTTAGCTAGATACCTGTGGTGGCAGGCAATTCCACGTGACAGCAGCCATCTTTAATCATGAGAGCACCGTGCTGCCCTCTATGTGGTGGCGGCAATTTGAAAAATTCTACATGCTCTTGTTTGGAAACAAACTAACGTGCTTTTTTCTGACAGCTGTCATCCGCCATCTTGCATCACAAACCTCAGTGCTGCGCTCTTTAGCTAGATACCTTTGAAATGTGGTGGCGGCAATTTGAAAAAAATCTATGTGCTCTTGTTTAGTAAACAAAGCCACGTGCTTTTTATGACAGCTGTCATCCACCATCTTTAATCAATAGAGCACTGTGCTGCGGGCAATTTCATCACCTGTCATCCGCCATCTTTAATCTACAGAGCACCGTGCTGCTCTCTGTAGTAGCGGGCAATTTGAAAAGTTCTGTTAGCTATCATCCGCCATCTTTAATCAAGAGAGCACCGTGCTGCCATCTATGTGGTGGCAGCAAATTCCACGTGCTCTTGTTTAGTAAACAAACTCACGTGCTTTTTTGTCAGCTGTCATCCGCCATCTTTAATCTATAGAGCTCTGTGCTACACTCTTTAGTTGAAATATGGTGGCGGATAATTTAAAAAGAAAAATTCTACATCAGCCATCTCTCGACGCTAATTGCACAAGATGGTGGCTATACATGACTCCTTAAAGGTGCTTATGCAAGATGGCCGCTATACATAGACTCCCTTGGGATGCTTGCGCAAGATGGCGGTTATACATGGCTCCTTATGAGACGCCCTAGATATGCTTGCGCAAGATGGCGGTTGCTCTTATGAGGCGGCTTAAGGGTCCTTGCACAAGATGACTAGAGACGCCCTAAGGATGCTTGCGCAAAATGGTGGACGCAAGATGGCGGCTATACACGACTCCTTATGAGACGCCTTAAGGGTGCTTGCGCAAGATAGCTGCTGCTCTTAGCTTAGAGGCTAACGTGTCGTGCTAGTTCGATTCATTAAATTTAGGGCTTAAATGCAAAATGTTAAATATCTCGAAAACGGTGCATCGTAGAGCAAAACGGACAAAATTTTTCTGACCAATACCTCGGTTCGCAGTACGAGGAACATGATAGCATAAGTCTAATGATGAGATCGACGGTTCGGTTCCTACTTAGGCCCTTTGGCATTCACTCTGTTTTAGCTTGTATTGAAGCAAGTCTTCGTAACATGATCAGGTCTAGCTATGGTAGAGAGTATAACGTGCCGTGCAGGTTCGATTCATTAAATTTAGGGCTTAAATGCAAAATGTTAAATATCTCGAAAACGGATAAAATTTTTCTACCTGATACCTAGGTTTTTGCAGTATCAGGAACAAGAAAAAACATAGTCTAATGATGAGATCGACGGTTCGATCCCTACTTAGGCCCTTTGGCATTGGCAGCTATCTAATTCTACAAGATGGCGGCTATACATAGCTTCTTATGAGACAGCTTAAGAGCGCTTGCACAAGATGGCTGCTGCTCTTATGAGACGCCCTAGGGGTGCTTGCGCAAGGTAGCAGCGACAAGACGGTGACTATACACAGCTGCTTATGATACGGCCTAGAGGTGCTCACACAAGATGGTGGCTGCTCTGATGAAGAAAGCTAGCTTTGCATCGCGCAGGTATTTTTACAGCACTAAACCTCATACCTTTGAAATTTGGTGGCGGGCAATTTGAAAAATTCGACGTGCTTTTTCTTCACAGCAGCTATCTTTAGACAATAGCGACTATACATAAGCTGTTAAGGCCTCCTCTTATGTCAAGGTATAGCTCTATCGAACAAGTTTAAACCTGCATCGGAATAGCTAGAGTAAGCACGTGCTGCAGTGATGACGTCATTATGCATGTTTAGACTTGCAAATCACTAAAGAAACATAACAAGACTAGAATCGAACACTGCACTCTATACCGTGATCATGTGATCGGAACATTGATTGAAGTGTTTAGAACACTCAATAAGTGATCAAGACTATAATAGAACACTGTACTCGATACAACATGTGTTTAGAACATGTCAGGGGATACCTTTGTTCTAAGAAGATTAGATTACCGCACATTCCTTGTAGGGCTAATAGGCTAAAGGGCTAATGGGCTAATGGACTAAAGGGCTAAAGGGCTAATGGGCTAAAGGGCTAAAGGGCTAAAGGTGCAACAACCTCATCGATCGCTATCAGCAAGAACGCTTGTACTTTGTTAAGTGTAGAAAATTAATCTTTATTGGTAAATGGTTTCATGTTCAGAACAAGGAATGGAAGGCAAAAGGGCTAATGGGCAAAAGGGCTAAAGGGCTAAAGGGCTAATGGGCTAAAGGGCTAAAGGGCTAAAGGGCTAATGGGTAAAGGGCTAAAGGGCTAAAGGAGCAACAACCTCATCGATCGCTATCAGCAAGAACGCTTGTACTTTGTTAAGTGTAAAAAATTAATCTTTATTTGTAAATGGTTTCATGTTCAGAACAAGGAATGGAACCTAGGGGTTACGTCTTACGTAATAAAATCCCCGAGGTGCGATGAGTTACGTTTTTCGAACTAGTGTTTGGAACACTGAACTTTTCAAGATGATAGCAGAGAGTTTAGCAATGTTCTGTTGTTGGATTTTAAATTCCGCGCTACAACATGCATAAGGTGGTAGCCTTGAGGTTTACCGCCGTAAAGATGGCAAGAGTGAGGTTAACAATGTTCTGTTGCTGGATTTTAAATTCCGCGCTATAACATGCATAAGGTGGCAGCCTTGAGGTTTACCGCCGTAAAGATGGCAGCAGTGAGGTTAGCGACGCTCTATTGTCCTTCAAAGTGAGGTTAGGGTTCGTCAAGAAGACAGCTGTCAAAAAAGCACGTGGCTATGTTTACCAAGCAAGAGCACGTGGTCGTGACGTCACGGTCACGTAATCAATCCCCATCTCTACGTCGTTAAGAGCAGCATTAGGATTAGCTATGCTTAAAAGTCTTGGGAACAGAGCAGCAGTATGAATTGCCATGTTTCAAAGCGTGTACACATCGCCTATCGATTTTACATGCATCGACCATCGTACTAAACTTCATCCGCTAGATCGTGCTGCTATCTTAGCATAACCTATACCCATAAAATTAAAGTACAATGAATAGTCATGTTTCAAAGCGTGTACACATCACCTATCGATTTTACATGCATCGACCATCGAACTAAACTTCATCCGCTAGATCGTGCTGCTATCTTAGCATAACCTATACCCATAAAATTAAAGTACAATGAATAGCCATGTTTCAAAGCGTGTACACATTACCTATCGTTTTTGCATGCATCGACTCTCGTACTAAACTTCTTCCGCTAGATTGTGCTGCTATCTTAGCATAACCTATACGCATGACCTTAAAGTACAATGAATAGCCATGTTTCAAAGCGTGCACACATTAACTATCGACTTTGCATGCATCAAATATCGTACTAAACTTCTTCCGCTAGGTTGTGCTGCTATCTTAGCATAACTTATACACATGAATTTAAAGTACAAAGAATAGCCATGTTTCAAAGCGTGTACACATTACTTATTGATTTTGCATTCATCGAATCTCGTACTAAATTTACTCCGCTAGATTGTGCTGCTATCTTAGCATAACCTATACCAATGAACTTAAAGTACAATGAATAGTCATGTTTCAAAGCGTGTACACATCAACTATCGAATTTGCATGTATCGACCATCGTACTAAACTTCTGCAGGTAGATTGTGCAGCTATCTTAGCATAACTAAGACACATGAACTTAAAGTACAAAGAATAGCTATGTCTCAAAGCGTGTACACATTACTTATTGACTTTACATTCATCGAATCTCGTACTGAACTTCTTCCGCTAGATTGTGCTGGTATCTTAGCATAACCTATACGCATGGTCTTAAGGTACAAAGAATAGCCATGTTTCAAAGCGTGTACACATTACCTATCGATTTTGCATGCATTGACTCTCGTACTAAACTCCTTCCGCTAGATTATGCTGCTATCTTAGCATAACCTATACGCATGACCTTAAAGTAAAAAGAATAGCCATGTTTCAAAGTGTGTACACATCACCTATCGATTTTGCATGCAACAAATATCGTACTAAACTTCTTCCGCTAGATTGTGCTGCTATCTTAGCATAACTTATAAACATGAACTTAAAGTACGAAGAATAGCCATGTTTCAAAGTGTGTACACATTACTTATTGATTTTGCATGCATCAAATATCGTACTAAATTTCTTCCGCTAGATTGTGCTGCTATCATAGCATAACCTATACCCATGAACTTAAAGTACAATGAATAGTCATGTTTCAAGGCGTGTACGCATCAACTATCGATTTTGCATGTATCGACTCTCGTACAAAACTTCTTCAGGTAGATTGTGCTGCTATCTTAGCATAACTAAGACGCATGAACTTAAAGTGCAAAGAATAGCTATGTTTCAAAGCGTGTACACATCACCTATCGATTTTGCATGTATCGACTCTCGTACTAAACTTCTTACGCTAGACTGTGCTGCTATCTTAGTCTAACCTATACGCATGAACTTAGAGTACAAAGAATAGCCTTGTTTCAAAGCGTGTACACATTACCTAATGATTTTGCATGAAACGACTATCATACTAAACATTTACCACTAGATTGTGCTAAAATCGTGTAAGTGTGCTGCTATCTTAGCTTAACCTATCGATTTTACATGACTCGACTATCGTACTAGACTTCTTCCGCTAGAGCATGTAGCAATCGCTTTTGTGTATCCCTAACCCATGTGCACGAACTTAAAACATAAAGAAGAGCTATGTTCTAAAGCGTGTACACATCACCTATCGATAATGTATGCATCGACTGTCGTACTAAACTTCTCCTGCCAGAGCGTACGACTATCGCTTGTGTGTGCACGAACTTAAAGCATAAAGAATAGCAATGTATAAAAATCTTGTAAACAAAGCAGCAGCATTACGTATAGTCAAGTTTAAATGCGTGCACACATCATGTATCCATGATGCACACAGTACTAAACTTATTCCATTAGAATGTACAAAGTTCGCATGTGTTTGTGCTGCTATCTTAGCATAGCCTATGTGAATGAACTTAAAGCATAAAGAATAGTTATGTGTAAAAAATCTTGTGAACATAGCAGAGTGTTAACTACGTAGGCGTAGACATTGAACTTTACATGCTGAGGCAACATACAACGTGACCGTGACGTCACGACCACGTGCTCTTGCTTGGTAAACATAGCCACGTGCTTTTTTGACAGCTGTCTTCTTGACGAACCCTAACCTCACTTTGAAGGACAATAGAGCGTCGCTAACCTCACTGCTGCCATCTTTACGGCGGTAAACCTCAAGGCTGCCACCTTATGCATGTTATAGCGCGGAATTTAAAATCCAGCAACAGAACATTGTTAACCTCACTCTTGCCATCTTTACGGCGGTAAACCTCAAGGCTACCACCTTATGCATGTTGTAGCGCGGAATTTAAAATCCAACAACAGAACATTGCTAAACTCTCTGCTATCATCTTGAAAAGTTCAGTGTTCCAAACACTAGTTCGAAAAACGTAACTCATCGCACCTCGGGGATTTTATTACGTAAGACGTAACCCCTAGGTTCCATTCCTTGTTCTGAACATGAAACCATTTACAAATAAAGATTAATTTTTTACACTTAACAAAGTACAAGCGTTCTTGCTGATAGCGATCGATGAGGTTGTTGCTCCTTTAGCCCTTTAGCCCTTTACCCCATTAGCCCTTTAGCCCTTTAGCCCTTTAGCCCATTAGCCCTTTAGCCCTTTAGCCCTTTTGCCCATTAGCCCTTTTGCCTTCCATTCCTTGTTCTGAACATGAAACCATTTACCAATAAAGATTAATTTTCTACACTTAACAAAGTACAAGCGTTCTTGCTGATAGCGATCGATGAGGTTGTTGCACCTTTAGCCCTTTAGCCCTTTAGCCCATTAGCCCTTTAGCCCTTTAGTCCATTAGCCCATTAGCCCTTTAGCCTATTAGCCCTACAAGGAATGTGCGGTAATCTAATCTTCTTAGAACAAAGGTATCCCCTGACATGTTCTAAACACATGTTGTATCGAGTACAGTGTTCTATTATAGTCTTGATCACTTATTGAGTGTTCTAAACACTTCAATCAATGTTCCGATCACATGATCACGGTATAGAGTGCAGTGTTCGATTCTAGTCTTGTTATGTTTCTTTAGTGATTTGCAAGTCTAAACATGCATAATGACGTCATCACTGCAGCACGTGCTTACTCTAGCTATTCCGATGCAGGTTTAAACTTGTTCGATAGAGCTATACCTTGACATAAGAGGAGGCCTTAACAGCTTATGTATAGTCGCTATTGTCTAAAGATAGCTGCTGTGAAGAAAAAGCACGTCGAATTTTTCAAATTGCCCGCCACCAAATTTCAAAGGTATGAGGTTTAGTGCTGTAAAAATACCTGCGCGATGCAAAGCTAGCTTTCTTCATCAGAGCAGCCACCATCTTGTGTGAGCACCTCTAGGCCGTATCATAAGCAGCTGTGTATAGTCACCGTCTTGTCGCTGCTACCTTGCGCAAGCACCCCTAGGGCGTCTCATAAGAGCAGCAGCCATCTTGTGCAAGCGCTCTTAAGCTGTCTCATAAGAAGCTATGTATAGCCGCCATCTTGTAGAATTAGATAGCTGCCAATGCCAAAGGGCCTAAGTAGGGATCGAACCGTCGATCTCATCATTAGACTATGTTTTTTCTTGTTCCTGATACTGCAAACCTAGGTATCAGGTAGAAAAATTTTATCCGTTTTCGAGATATTTAACATTTTGCATTTAAGCCCTAAATTTAATGAATCGAACCTGCACGGCACGTTATACTCTCTACCATAGCTAGACCTGATCATGTTACGAAGACTTGCTTCAATACAAGCTAAAACAGAGTGAATGCCAAAGGGCCTAAGTAGGAACCGAACCGTCGATCTCATCATTAGACTTATGCTATCATGTTCCTCGTACTGCGAACCGAGGTATTGGTCAGAAAAATTTTGTCCGTTTTGCTCTACGATGCACCGTTTTCGAGATATTTAACATTTTGCATTTAAGCCCTAAATTTAATGAATCGAACTAGCACGACACGTTAGCCTCTAAGCTAAGAGCAGCAGCTATCTTGCGCAAGCACCCTTAAGGCGTCTCATAAGGAGTCGTGTATAGCCGCCATCTTGCGTCCACCATTTTGCGCAAGCATCCTTAGGGTGTCTCTAGTCATCTTGTGCAAGGACCCTTAAGCCGCCTCATAAGAGCAACCGCCATCTTGCGCAAGCATATCTAGGGCGTCTCATAAGGAGCCATGTATAACCGCCATCTTGCGCAAGCATCCCAAGGGAGTCTATGTATAGCGGCCATCTTGCATAAGCACCTTTAAGGAGTCATGTATAGCCACCATCTTGTGCAATTAGCGTCGAGAGATGGCTGATGTAGAATTTTTCTTTTTAAATTATCCGCCACCATATTTCAACTAAAGAGTGTAGCACAGAGCTCTATAGATTAAAGATGGCGGATGACAGCTGACAAAAAAGCACGTGAGTTTGTTTACTAAACAAGAGCACGTGGAATTTGCCGCCACCACATAGATGGCAGCACGGTGCTCTCTTGATTAAAGATGGCGGATGATAGCTAACAGAACTTTTCAAATTGCCCGCTACTACAGAGAGCAGCACGGTGCTCTGTAGATTAAAGATGGCGGATGACAGGTGATGAAATTGCCCGCAGCACAGTGCTCTATTGATTAAAGATGGTGGATGACAGCTGTCATAAAAAGCACGTGGCTTTGTTTACTAAACAAGAGCACATAGATTTTTTTTCAAATTGCCGCCACCACATTTCAAAGGTATCTAGCTAAAGAGCGCAGCACTGAGGTTTGTGATGCAAGATGGCGGATGACAGCTGTCAGAAAAAAGCACGTGAGTTTTTTTCCAAACAAGAGCATGTAGAATTTTTCAAATTGCCGCCACCACATAGAGGGCAGCACGGTGCTCTCGTGATTAAAGATGGCTGCTGTCACGTGGAATTGCCTGCCACCACAGGTATCTAGCTAAAGAGGGCAGCACGGTGCTCAAAGATGGCTGCTATCAAAAAGCATTTTTCAAATTATCCACCACCACATTTCAAAGGTAAATAGCTAAAGAGGGTACCGCTGTGCTCTATGGATTAAAGATGGTGGATGACAGCTGTCAAAAAAGCACGTGGATTTGTTTATCTCACGCTAGTGAGGTTAAGTTGGTAGCACTAAGGTTTAGACCCATTAAGATGGCAGCACTGCGGATGACAGCTGTGACGAATTTACATCTACTACGATAAAGAGGGCAGCACTGTGCTCTATAGATTAAAGATGGCGGATGTCAGCTGTCAAGAAAGCACATGGCTTTGTTTCCAAATAAGAGCACGTGGAATTTGCCGCCGCCACATTTCAAACTAAAGAGGGCAGCACTGTGCTCTATAGATTAAAGATGGCGGATGACAGCTGTCAAAAAAAGCGCATGGGTTTGTTTCCAAACAAGAGAATGTAGAATTTTTCAAATTGCCGCCACCACATAGAGGGCAGCACGGTGCTCTCTTGATTAAAGATGGCTGCTGTCACGTGGAATTGTCTGCCACCACAGGTATCTGGCTAAAGAGGGCAGCACGGTGCACAAAGATGGCTGCTGTCAAAAAGCATTTTTCAAATTATCCGCCACCACATTTCAAAGGTAAGTAGCTAAAGAGGGCAGCACTGTGCTCTATAGATTAGAGATGGCGGATGACAGCTGTCAAAAAAGCACGTGGATTTGTTTACCACGCGCTAGTTAGGTTAAGTTGGTAGCACTAAGGTTTAGACCCGTCAAGATGGCAGCACTGCCGATGACAGGTGACGAATTTTACATCTACTACGATAAAGAGGGCAGCACAGTGCTCTGTGGTTTAAAGATGGCGGATGACAGCTGTCAAAAAAGCACGTGGCTTTGTTTATCTCGCGCTAGTTAGGTTAAGTTGGTACTACTGAGGTTTAGGCCCGTCAAGATGGCAGTACTGAGGTTAGCGATGCGTTGTTGTCGATGACAGCTGTCAAAAAGCACGTGGCTTTGTTTACAAATCTGTCAAAAGCACGTGGCTGTCAAAAAACACGTGGCTTTGTTTACCTCATGCTAGTTAGGTTAAGTTGGCACTACTGAGGTTTAGGCCCGTCAAGATGGTAGTACTGAGGTTTGCGATGCGTTGTTGTCGATGACAGCTGTCAAAAAGCACGTGGCTTTGTTTACAAATCTGTCAAAAAGCACGTGGTTTTCAAAAAGCACGTGGCTTTGTTTACCTCGCGCTAGTTAGGTTAAGTTGGCACTACTGAGGTTTAGGCCCGTCAAGATGGCAGTACTGAGGTTTGCGATGCGTTGTTGTCTGTCAAAAAGCACGTGGCTGTCAAAAAACACGTGGCTTTGTTTACCTCATGCTAGTTAGGTTAAGTTGGCACTAGTGAGGTTTAGGCCCGTCAAGATGGCAGCAGTGAGGTTAGCGTTGCGTTGTTGTCGATGACAGCTGTCAAAAAGCACGTGGCTTTGTTTACAAATTCAAATCTCGCGCCAAAATTCAAATTTCCCGCCAAAATTCAAATTTCCCGCGGGCGGCGGCGGCGGAGGCGGAGGCGGCGGCGGAGGAGGAGGCGGGCGGAGGCGTGCGGCGGAGGAGGCGCCAGAACTCTCCCATTATACTACTTGCGATGTAGTTCGCACCCGAATCCCACAGGTGTGGGAAAAGCTGTAGAAAAAGAAGAAGAAGAATATACCGATATTATGTCTTGAGCACCGTCATCCGCTAAAAGAAAACTGCTTAAGTCATACGTACGGACTCAATGTGGCATATTCTACTTGTTTTTGGTCACACTTGTTTTTATGCCACTTTTTTATGCTTATTGAGTCAACTCTTCATGGCTGAGAAGGACGGAAATTGTGTACTCAATTCATAGACTTTATTTTGCAGTGATGCGAATACTGCATTATAGATCCATAAACAAAAATATCTGTTGTTAACATTACATTATTGAAAATATTTCCGAACCCTTTAAAATCTGTGATATAAATGGACACTGCTTCCGTAGCGTAACGGTTAGCACTGCTCTCGGAGGCCTGGGTTCGACTCCGGTACTGCCAAAGATTTGAGTGTGGCAGGAGGGCTGGTACATGCAGCTGATCTCCATTGGGGTTGTTGCACCATAGCTTCATGGCTAAATGGTCCCGGGTCGTTGATTTTAACTTTTATTCATTAATGCTTGTACGGCAGCTTAGGGGCTTCAGGTCTCAACTCGGAGTGTTTCGGCACCTTGCTTGCTACCTATACGAATTGATTACTGATGTTTGTAACATGGTGAAGTTTGTGTATATGAAGAAATGGGTCTGAAGTATGGGACTATTTTGAGAAAATAAGTTCAACTTCTGCTTTGCGTCTTGTGGGTAAAAGACATTCCAATAATATAGTACATCAAACGTGAGGGGCCATTGAAATTGCCAATGAGGGATCTCACCCAGCTACGATACCTAAAAAAAAGAATTTGGAAATAAGACCACCTCTGTACGTTCGTCCACATTTACAATATCAACCCCAGAACAAAAGCTACTCGCGTTTCTACGGTAGTTACAGCAGGGGCCTTAATTGACTAGCAGGCTTATTGCTGGATAAACTGATTGCCAAAGGTATGCAACTCTTATTTATTTGTTTATTTATTTATTTATTTATTTATTTATTTATTTATTTATTTATTTATTTCCGGCTGGGACGAGTATTTTACCTGCTAGTGCATAATTCCTCCGGCTTGTTGGCTGGGTGATTGCATTCGTTTTAATACACTTCTGTTCAGCTGCATGTAATACACCACACTACCAATCGCCACAGAAACACGCAATAGTCCTCCACATAGGATTGACGTCGGGAAAAGCATCCAGCCGTAAAACTGAGCCAAATCTCCACCAAGTGCGACCCCAATAAATTGGGTTGCCGTCTTCTCCAGCTCGCTTTCTTGCTTGTGACTTCGCTCTCTTCACATCCAAAACAGCTTTGTTCGTTGGATATGCACTGGTGATAGGTAACTTATCTTGCCTTTGCACTGCACTAGACCATTCCTTCCACACAAACAAATAAGCAATCCCATGTCACTTCCAAAAGCCAAGAAAACCAAACTCCATGGCGCAACAGCCCCGAAGGGCCATGACCTACCAAGTGACGGCTGCTCAGCTCAAAAGCCTGCAGATTACGAGATGTCGTGTGGTCAGCACGACGGATCCTCTCGACCGTCATTCTTCGCTTTCTAGACCGGGGCCGCCATCTCACCGTCAGATAACTCCTCAATTACAATCACGTAGGCTGATTGCACGTCGAACCAGCCCTCAGATGCAGGTAAGAAATCCCTGTCCTGGCCGGGAATCGAACCCGACGCCTCCAGATCAGTGTTGCCAACTTAGCGGATTTTCCGCTAAATTTGGCGGAATTAGAAGACTGTCGGCGGACAAATATACAATTTAGCGGACAGCGGAATTTTTGGCGGAATTCTATATTTATTATAGCGGAATTTAGCGTTTTATCCATTTTAATTTTTAAAAATGTACTCCAGTCTGTCTCTGAGCTATTCCGTATTTCTTGTCAGGAGCTAGCAGTCACATGAGGAAAACATGGTATTTGGATTTGATGTTATGAGATCATGGTATCATAAATTTGTAATGCGTGGGGAAAGGTTGACGAATGACGACAGCTAATGAAACTGTGAGAGAGTAGCATTTATATTTTTGCTATGAAGGAAGACCGTTTAATGAACTGGCCTGTTTTGTGTGTGGCCCTTGAGGTAGAAGATTCACCAAGTTTGCACCCGGCAGTAAAACGCCTACAAGTTTTAGCTCGCCGGGTCGCAGGCAAGGGGTTAATCCCAGTGGAAATCACAGATCAGGTGAGTACAGACATTTACTATTATTATTATTATTATTATTATTATTATTATTATTATTATTATTATTATTATTATTATTATTATTATTATTATTATTATGTGCGTATGGATCCAATGGATCACGCAAAGCTCTAACGATTCTGTTTTCTGAGTTGCCAAACAGCTCTCATCCTTTCTCCGTGGATCCTTTTTCGTTCTTCTGTTCATTTTGCTCCAGTCTTCATTTTCACTTCGTTCTCTGGTTGCACTTTCAATCCATGAATTTTTTTCCTATAGAGGTTTCTGTCCGCGGTGTCATTTGAGTTCATGTGGGCTTTTTCCAGATCCTTCTTCACTTCCAGTACCCATGGAATATTTTTTAGATGTTCTATGTAGCTGAGAATCTTGCGTGTCAGTCTACTTGTCGGCAGTCAGCGGACGTGCCCAGAAAATTTCAGACGTCTTTTGCGGATGTCTGCTGTACTGTTGGAAAGCTCTTCCGTCACTTTTCGTGACCTCAGTCTATATCCATCTTCTGTTTTTTGGGGGCCGAGAATTTTACTCAGATTATTATTATTATTGCCCATTATTTGAGATCGGATTTCTTGGCGGAATTTTAGCGGATTTTTAATAGTATTTAGCGGTTCTTGAAAATATAAGTTGGCAACACTGCTCCAGGTAAGAGGCAGGCACGCTACCCCTACACCGCGGGGCCGGCTCCCCATGTCACTTCACCTACTTTATATACGGTAAACATGATGCCCGTACGCCGGTACCGCGAGCCTGGCTCTCAACCGGAAGCAGGCCAAGTCAGAGATTTGTACCTGCATCTGAGGGCTGGTTCGAGGTACACTCAAAGTACGCGAGAAAAATATTGAGAAGCTATTGGTTGATGTTTCTTTTTACGTCGCACCGACACAGATATGTCTTATGGCGACGATGGGACAGGAAAGGCCTAGGAGTGGGAAGGAAGCGGCCGTGGCCTTAATTAAGGTACAGCCCCAGCATTTGCCTGGTGTGAAAATGGGAAACCACGGAAAACCATCTTCTGGGCTCCCGACAGTGGAGTTCGAACCTACTATCTCCCGAATACTGGATACTGACCGCACTTAAGCGACTACAGCCATCGAGCTCGGTTTGGTTGATGTTGAGATGGCGGTCACGATCTATAAATCCAGGAATAACGGCCGAGAGGGTTCCCCGCATTCGGTCTGATCAGCGATCAGTAGACCTCGGATTTTAAACAAAAAACAATTTTGTTCCTGAAGAGATAACTTAAAAATGAAGTTACATTTACACATTTCATGTATTCATAGTCCACCTCGTTGGCTGAATGGTCAGCGTGCTGGCCTTCGGTTCAGAGGGTCCCGGGTTCGATTCCCGGTCGGGTCGGGGATTTTAACCTTCATGGGTTGATTTCAATAGCCCGAGGGAGCTGGGTATTTGTGCTGTCCCCAAGATCCCTGGAATTCACACACCACACATAGGCCTAACACCACAATAGCACGGAGTTACTTACACAAGGCCGGTGCCGCCCACCCTCGTCGGAGGGTCTGCCTTACAAGGGTTGAACTAGGCTAGAAATAACCACACGAAATTATTATTTATGTAGGCCTATTTATAAGGTTAAAATGGAGATCCTACAATGTCTAAAAATGCGTAATTTGACGTTAGAACCTATATTTGGCTATATTCCTATAATTCCCACTTTCATACCTAACTTGATTAAAAATGCTTTTAACTTGTTCCAAGAAACTAAAATATTTCCCCACTCGTTTTACGTATCTTGAACAGTGAATTATTGAAATACTTTTCAATCAACATCTTAAAAATCGGGAAGCTGTACACCATACTCTCCGGAAGGCCTTAAGGACCTCCCACAGAACACGCCCGCAGTCTGTGTCACGATTGTCCACTGGCTTGCTGAAAACAAGAAAGTGTCAACTTCCAAGTCGTCTTTAATTAAAAGCTTACAGGAGTTTCCCCACTTCACATCGGATGGTAAAATTATATTCTGTGACGTTTGTGGCATAGAGGTGAGTGATATTTGTTTTATATTTCCTCTAAGGACTTATTATTAAAGTTGCAATATAAAAAATGTATTATTTTTCTGGACAGTAAGAAAGAATCTTAGGAAGGGAGGGGGAAAAGGAAATGAATAGTATTTTGGGTAATTCAGGTGAACTCATAAAAGATTCTAAGGAATCACTGGACAGTTGTAAGAAATATTTTGAAAATGTTCTCAGCGTAAAGGGAACTCTTCCTGGTGACTTCACGAACAATCTAGCTCTTCGGGAGGAGGACAATGATGTTGGTCAAATTACGCTTGATGAAGTGGAAAGAATTGTAAAAAAAACTCCATTGTCATAAAGCAGCAGGAATAGTTAAATATAGAGGGAAGGCAGGGATGAAATGGCTTCATCGACTGATAAAATTAGCATGGAGTGTTAGTAAGGTACCTTCTGAGTATGCAAAGGCAGTAACTGTATCTATCTATAAGCAAGGGAACAAGAAGGATTGCAACAACCATTGAGGTATCTCTATGATCAGTATACCAAGCAAAGTGTTCACTGCCATCTTGGAAGGGAGGGTACGATCCGTGGTGGAGAGGAAGTTTGATGAAAACCAGTGCGGTTTCAGACCACAGAGGGGCTGTCAGGATCAGATTTTTAGTATGCTCCAGGTAACTGAAAAATGCTACAATAGGAATAGACAGTTATATTTATGTTTCGTAGATCTAGAAATGAAATGGCGTATGGTTTTTAGTGCCGCGAATGTCCGAGGACAAGTTCGGCTCGTCAGATGCAGGTCTTACGATTTGACGCCCGTAGGCGACCTTCGCGTCGTGATGAGGATGAAATAATGATGAAGACGACACATACACCCAGCCCCCGTGCCAGCTAAATGAACCAATTAAGGTTAAAATTCCTGGCCCTGCCAGGAATCGAACCCGGGACCCCAGTGACCAAAGGCCACCACGCTAACCATTTCGCCTTGGAACCGGACCGTAGATCTAGAGAAAGCATATGCTAGAGTATCGGGGGGAAAGATGTTCGCCGTACAGTGGGCTATGGGAATATGGGTAGATTATTAAAATGAGTCAAAGGCATTTATGTTGACAATTGGGCTGCACTGAGAATTGATGCTGGAATAAGTTCCTGGTTCAAGGTACTTTCAGCGATTGGACAAGGCTGTAATCTTTCACCTTTTTTGTTCATAGTTTACATGGATCATCTGATGAAAGGTATAAAGTGGCACGGAGGGCTTCCGCCTTCAATTAGGTGCAAATGCAGTAAGCAGTCTGGCCTACGTTGACGAATTGGTTTTAATGGCAGATTGTGCCAAAAGACTACAGTCTAATATCTTGGAACTTGAAAATTGGTGCAGTGAGTGTGATATGAAAATTAGCGTTTCCAAGACTAAAGTGATATCAGTAGGTAAGGTTCATTGTCAGGTTCGGAATACAAAGCTGCAACAAGGCGGATCATTTCAAGTATTTACGATGATTATTCTTCCAGGAAGGTAGCATAGTATTATAAGTGATATTGAGTCAAAACCAAACCAAACCCCATGGCACTACAACCTTGAAGAGCCTTGGCCTACCAAGCGACCGCTGCTCAGCCCTAAGGCCTGCAGATTACCAGGTGTCGTGTGGTCAACACGACGAATCCTTTCGGTCGTTATTCTTGGCTTTCTAGACCGGGGCCGCTATCTCACCGTCAGATAGCTCCTCAATTCTAATCACGTAGACTGAGTGGACCTCGAACAAGCCCTCAGGTCCTTGAATCGAACCCGCGGCCTCCGGGTGAGAGGCAGGCACCCTACCCCTACACCACGGGGCCGGCTGAGATTGAGTCAAGGTCTATCAAAAGCTAGTGCAGTGAGCTCACAGTTGCAATCAACAGTATTCTCTGAAGTCAGACCAACTTTGCTATACGGGAGTGAAAGTTGGGTGGACTCAGGATATCTTATTCATAAGTCAGAAGTAACAGACATGAAAGTAGCGGTAATGCTTGCTGGTACAAATAGGTGGAAACAGTGGAAGGAGGGTGCCCGGAATGAGGAGTTAAAGGCTATGTTAGGAATGAACTCGATGGATGAACTCTGTTATGGAGGGTAAGAGGAGACCAGGACGACGATGGTTAGACTCAGTTTCTAACGATTTAAGGATAAGATGTATAAAACTGAACTAGGCCACAAAACTAGTTACAAATGGAGGACTGTGGCGACGTTTAGTAAATTCAGAGAGGCTTACAGACTAAACACTGAAAGTTTGAGAAGGAAATGGTGTGCCACTGCCGAATATTTGCATTTATTTTTACCTGAGAGAATCCATAAAAGCCCTCAACTTAAATTGAGCGGCCCATGAACTCCCGATATTTGGCCCTTGGGACAAACGCAAGAATAATTTATTGTTGACCGGTCAACAATTTGAACATTCCATGAATTGTACTTCTGGGATCACCAAGAGAGCGGGATTTTAATTCAGTTCTATATTTTAATAATATTACCGGAGAATAAGTTGCTTAAAATAGTCTTGTAATATTAATAAAGTATGAACAAATGAATGAAATAATTAAACGCCTCACGCTTGGGAGTTAATTGCAACATAAAAAATTACATTGATCAAAATATACATTTTTTACCGTAATTTAATTTAATTAACGCTTGGCGACTACCAATGAAATAAAATTGAAAATAAATGAATAAATAAATTATTATAATAATAACAATAGTAATAATAATTTATAATTTGCCAAAAACGTAGGTAAATGGGCACCAGAGGTCACCATAAGATCCCTCAATTGATAATAATAATAATAATAATAATAATAATAATAATAATAATAATAATAATAATAATAATAATAATACCAGGGTATACCTTCCCCGGCTACTTAAACTACGCACCTTCTACATAAGGCCATTTATGTAAACAAACTTGAACTTGTGAACTACCATAAACTTTGGCCTTCTACGGTTAGATGTCTCTACCATCGCTTGATTTGCTCCCTCTCGCAGGCTAAGCTCTAATTATTTCATTGAGTAGACTAATATTTATTGTCGATGCTTATAAACTGGTTCTGAGGATTGTTTTTATTTAATGTCTCGAAGTTGTCCAGTCCTCAGCTAGTTCCTCTTCGATTGTAATTAGCCTATCAAAAACTTCGAAATATCTTCTATAGCTAATTAAAACCGGGGATGTGTATAGGAATCCAAACTATCAGTAAAGAGTTCTGGAATCTTCCCCTTATGCTACTATAAAAGCAGGGCACAGTAGGACCGTATTGTCTTAATAGATGCGGTGTGAGGAGGGTGACTTGATCTGAGCCATGGGCGAGGCCTGCGAGAGGAAGGCCCAGCGATACAAGGTAATGGCAGAATTTTCATAAAAATGTGATAGCTCCTGCGGATAGTCTGAGGAGAAGGCTTCAACCTCTTTTGTATAATGTAAACTTCTAAATCTGGTGGTTTAAATGTAAAATTTTCGGCAAGTCTTAGGACCTACTGGGAAATATGTAATGTAAGAGAACAAAGAGTGATGACGGTCTGTCGGTTCCCATTCAGCGTTGCATGGGGTGACTAAACTATTCAAAACTACGAAATTTCATCAATCTTCTTTGTCATTTGTTTATGGTCGGTCATATGCAACCATTTTCTTTTCCATTTAGGCCACGTAGTATGGGTTATCATGCCCCTGTATATTCTTTTCAGACTGTAAAATTTTCCTTTGGTTAGTTCATTTGGGAACAGTGACTATTATTGAATTGGATGAACCCACATTGGGGTAACTGTGCATGAATACTGTATGGTATTGCGGAGCTCATACTCCTGAGTAATGTAACTTCTGGGAGCAAATCCTGGTCTTACAGAATATTTGTACCGTCAAGAGCAATAACGCCCTTTTCTATGTAAATCAAGCAAACTGTTAATTATCGCAAGTTTTGTACCTGATTTTTGGAATGCTAAGTCCCTGTCATTGTTCGAGCTGACGAGCTCATTAATATTGTTGTTATTCATTTAGATTTTCTATTTGTCAAATTTTAAACTTGAAAAAATAGAGAAAATTTCAAAATTTGTTGTGTTAAGTTCTGCTCTAGTTAATTCCTTTTTCCAGCCATTCAACACACACGCTTCTTATCCCTCTGATGACCATGAAAACCCTGTATCAATAATAATAATAATACAAATAATAATAATAATAATAATAGTAATAATAATAATAATAATAATAATAATAAATGGTAAAATATGATTCCTCTCGGCTCGTGTTCATAAAGCTGCAAAACTGGTTCTCTGCCGATTGGGCCTTATCTAACCCCTGAAAATGAATAAACAGATAGCAACTGCACCTAGGTTCTCCAATAACGTCTCAACTAATTGAAACAAGACTAGCCTGACCATAATCTGTACATCAACACTTCATTACCACACAATAAATATAAGATAGCAACACACCCAATAAATATTTAGACTACAACTACTAGAAGACTCCCAACGTACGAGGGTTGGAACTTAAATAGTGGCAACACTGCTGTGGAGACGCTATGGAACGGAATCTAATATTGTCGCTGATAGCACACGTGGGTTACATACCTACCTTACCTCAAAGCAAATGGACTCGCCCTTCCCACATCATCTGCGTGCGCACAAGCGAGAGAAACACAGTCACTTGTGAGCTAGCGGTCTAACGTAACGTTGTCACTATGTTTTCCAAACAGGAACAACGGAGTTGGATCAAGATTGAATGTGCCAGAGGTCGTACAGCACGACAGTGTCATCAAGGTCTTCAAGAGGCTTGCGGGGAATCTGCACTGCCTTACAGAACAGTGGCACGTTGGGTAAAAGCTTTCAACGATGGTCGGCAAACTGTGGCGGACATTCATCGGGCAGGTCGTCCTACGAGCGTCAGTTAAGAAGAAGTGCATGCACTTGCCGCGTCAATGGACAGTGATCGAAACCAAACTATTCGTGAGCTCACATTCGCTTCAGAACTGTTGCAGAGATTCGACAGGCAGTAGACCGCTCCATTCGCATCATCAACAGAACAGGCTCTGCTAAAGGTATACTGCGACTTCCACATCGCTGGCAACAGGTTATACACAACGCTGGTGACTACATTGAAGGACAGTAAAGGTTGCTAACATGTAACTCTTTGGTATCTGTTGTAAATAAATAGTTGCCACTATTTAAGTTCCAACCTTCGTACATTCAATAATCCTAGAATAAAACAGTGAGAAATGACAGCGAAGACTGCATTACCATTTCTAGTGAGACCGATGATGAATTGTTACCATGCATATACAATACAAGTTATACTGCCCTTCACTGCGTTCCTGTATCAACACAAATTGCCGGTTCTCACCAACGACACATGGTATATCATTTTGGTACTGTACCTCGTTTCCACTGACACCAACATTTGGTTATAGAGACACTTTCGTTTGCACAAACATACATTGTTGATCTATGCCTCCAAACCGGGTTATAGATTACCGAAGGTTACCACCAGATATAGAATACCAAGTTTAGTACTTTAGCACAAAAGTTGTATAACGCGGCTGTGAGCCTGCATCCGGAAGATAGTGGGTTCGAATCCCACAGTCGGCAGCCCTGAAGATGTTTTTCCGTGGTTTCCCATTTTCACACCAGCCAAATGCTGGGGCTGTACCTTAATTAAGGCCACGGCCGCTTCCTTCCAACTCCTAGGCCTTTTCTATCCCATCGTCGCCATAAGACCTATCTGTGTCGGTGCGACGTAAAGCCACTAGCAAAAAAAAACGTTGTATAAGTATTAACAGGCAAACCACAACACTACTTCGTTCGTGCATAATCAAACGTACACTCGTTAATATTCACGGGTCAAAAGACATAGTAGACAATATTCACAGAAAACTGTTCCATAAATTGTTACCGATTCTTCGTCATGTACGCTGGATCGCGTTCTCCCAAAATATAAGTAGACTTCCTCCTCCCCACTCAGTCTCGAAATCTACAAGCTCGGACAGGCCTCTCTGTCCGATAATAAGCAAGAGATACCCCGTGCCAAAGGAACACATGGCTATGTCCCTACGACGCCAGCCGAGGCTGACTTCAGGATGTGCATGTGTCAGGCGTGGGCTCTCCGTGTGACTCGTTAAAGTTTCACTGGATATTTTCCCAAACCTGGAAATAGCTGTGTGTTCCCAACTGCCTGTACAAAATACACTGACTGACAGAGCAAATCCAACACCAAGAAGGAGTGGTTCGAAAGGGATGAAAGTTGGGGAAAAAACAGAGACGGCACGGACGAATAATTGATGTTTATTTCAAACCGATATGCAGGTTACACAATGCGCACGGCATCGACTCATTAGGAGGTAGGACCACCGCGAGCGGCGATGCACGCAGAAACACGTCGAGGTACAGAGTCAATAAGAGTGCGGATGGTGTCCTGAGGGATGGTTCTCCATTCTCTGTCAACCATTTGCCACAGTTGGTCGTCCGTACGAGGCTGGGGCAGAGTTTGCAAACGGCGTCCAATGAGATCCCACACGTGTTCGATTGGTGAGAGATCCGTAGAGTACGCTGGCCACGGAAGCATCTGTACACCTCGTAGAGCCTGTTGGGAGATGCGAGCAGTGTGTGGGCGGGCATTATCCTGCTGAAACAGAGCATTGGGCAGCCCCTGAAGGTACGGGAGTGCCACCGGCCACAGCACATGCTGCACGTAGCGGTGGGCATTTAACGTGCCTTGAATACGCACTAGAGGTGACGTGGAATCATACGCAATAGCGCCCCAAACCATGATGCCGCGTTGTCTAGCGGTAGGGCGCTCCACAGTTACTGCCGGATTTGACCTTTCTCCACGCCGACGCCACACTCGTCTGTGGTGACTATCACTGACAGAACAGAAGCGTGACTCATCGGAGAACACGACGTTCCGCCATTCCCTCATCCAAGTCGCTCTAGCCCGGCACCATGCCAGGCGTGCACGTCTATGCTGTGGAGTCAATGGTAGTCTTCTGAGCGGACGCCGGGAGTGCAGGCCTCCTTCAACCAATCGACGGGAAATTGTTCTGGTCGATATTGGAACAGCCAGGGTGTCTTGCACATGCTGAAGAATGGCGGTTGACGTGGCGTGCGGGGCTGCCACCGCTTGGCGGCGGATGCGCCGATCCTCGCGTGCTGACGTCACTCGGGCTGCGCCTGAACCCCTCGCACGTGCCACATGTCCCTGCGCCAACCATCTTCGCCACAGGCGCTGCACCGTGGACACTTCCCTATGGGTATCGGCTGCGATTTGACGAAGCGACCAACCTGCCCTTCTCAGCCCGATCACCATACCCCTCGTAAAGTCGTCTGTCTGCTGGAAATGCCTCCGTTGACGGCGGCCTGGCATTCATAGCTATACACGTGTCCTGTGGCACACGACAACACGTTCTACAATGACTGTCGGCTGAGAAATCACGGTACGAAGTGGGCCATTCGCCAACGCCGTGTCCCATTTATCGTTCGCTACGTGCGCAGCACAGCGGCGCATTTCACATCATGAGCATACCTCAGTGACGTCAGTCTACCCTGCAATTGGCATAAAGTTCTGACCAATCCTTCTTGGTGTTGCATTTGCTCTGTCAGTCAGTGTAAATTACTAATATCTAACATGGAGACCTACCAGCTTCAAATATTCTTACCTTAATACACCAATACAATAATGATAATATTAAGTAGAATAACAACAATAATAATATGCTGTAATAAATTCAGTGTGGGGATGTGATATGTACCATCGCAAACTGAAAATCGGGACAGAGCCGGGAATCAAAACTTGACCAGCCGGGCGGTAGCTACTATGGCGGTAATACGAATGTACGAAGTTTGTTTAGGTACACAAGACTAGCAATCCGGAATGACGTGGATTCGCTTTCTTTCCTTCCAATCACTGTACCTAAGCTGTAACCGATCTGCAGGACTACTCAATCTCAAGTAGGCTGGCTGGTTCGCTCTGCTCTCGTGATCATGGCTCCTTCATTTTCTAAGTTTCAAAAAATAGGAATTGCGTTGACTTTGTCAATGAAGTCGATACGAAAGAGAAAATACTGGAGCTAAAAGTGGTTATTACAGAGAAAAGAATTTAGTCATGTAAATATTATTAAAGAACTAGAACCATTCGATTTTAGAAATGGATATCAACAAATCGGCCTGAGTTACACAATCGCCCTACGCACAATCAAATTTGCAGAGTGTCGCAATAGTGACTTGGGAGATTAGGTAAGGCCAGCGGATGAGGCTTGGCCTGCCGAGACTTCACAGATCATTCCATTGCAGGAATTGTTCGTAGACTATGTTGCACAACACGACAGGCTTGGCGTCACGGTTGATGGCGAGCAACAGGCTCTGGCCCCAAAGACGAGGCCTGCCCAAAAATCTTTCCGTGTATGGCCAGCTGCCGTGTGGTCGCCCCGACCAACAACCCGACATGAGTTATATCGGCCCGACTGGTCCCGACAAGCGCACACACCACCCGATCTAAATCGGGCCCAGCAGATTGGGTCGTGTGCAGGTGCTTTAAATCTGTGACCATTGTAGGAAAACTGCACTGCATTGTTAAGCAGGTAGTGTTCCCACCCTCCCAAACTCATTATGGTTACTCTCGCATGATAAAAAGTATGCTCGTGTCATAATCCCGAGGTGGTGCAGATCTTTTCAGATACACCCCCATTTCAGTAGAGCTGCATGTACAATTTCAACCACGTACCAGCCCTCCTGTCATTCTTAAACTTCTGGCAGTACCGGGAATCGAACCCGAGACCCCGAGGACGGCAGCTATTCACACTAACCGCTAAGCTACAGAAGCGGACATCATGACGGATTTAGATAAGGGATGAACGAGGCCCCTAAGTTTCCTGCCTTAAGTTTCTGTCTTCCCTGATTCTTACAGTAAAGAATGTCCAAACGACACGGAATATCCGTTTTGTAGTCTACAGATGGAGTTGCCGCCTTACAACCAGACGGTCCGTGTCCATTTCCTGCCCGAATGCTATATCTCCCACCTTAGACCCATTCAGAATACACATGTACTGAAAAGGGTTAGTAAGGAAATGTACATATTTTTCCGTTATAGTCGCAAAATATCCATCCGTTTCCGCGTCAGACAGGTTCCGCTGAATACATGTAAACGTACATGAATATTAAACCATAATTTACGAGACCGGGAAAAAATTTCCGATATGGACAGTTTTCCGGTTCATAAAGTTTCCACAGATTTGTACTGATATATGTAGCCTATTTAATTGGTCCGCCTGTGTGGTGTAGTGGTTAGTGTGATTAGCTGCCACCCCCTGAGGCCCGGGTGCGATTCCTGGCTTTGCCACGAAATTTGAAAAGTGGTACGAGGGCTGGAACGGGATCCACTCAGCCTCGGGAGTTCAACTGAGTAGAGGTAGGTTCGATTCACACCTCAGCCATCCTGGAAGTGGTTTTCCCGTGGTTTCCCACTTCTCCTCCAGGCAAATGCCTGGATGGTACCTAAATCAAGGCCAATGCCGCTTCTTTCTCTCATGCTTGTCTATCCCTTCCAATCTTCCCATCCCCCACCAAGGCCCCTGTTCAGCATAGCAGGAAAGGCCGCCTGGGCGAGGCACTGGTCATCCTCTCCAATTGTATCCCCCGACCCAAAGTCTCACGCTCCAGGACACTGCCCTTGAGGCGGTAGAGGTGGGATCCCTCGCTGAGTCCGAGGGAAAGGCCAACCCTGGAGGGTAAGCAGATTAAGAAGAAGAAGAAGAAGAAGAAGAAGGAAAAGAAGAGATATGTATTTAATTGCAATTGTGGTCGTTCAGTGTATTTAATTTAACATGAAGAAACGCAAAGGCAGTCAAAAAGGTGTTGTTTGCGTACTCTCTTTAATGTTGAAATGAATTTGTGTGATGACGTGTAGTGCATGACATTCTCAGAAAATAGTGTTGGTTCTTATGACTGTGAACTGTGCATCAGGTCTTGCATGAAGAGCGCCTGCGACCGTATCATATTAAACGTGTGCAGTGCCTGCAAGACGAAGATTTCCAACATAGGCAGAAATTCTGTACGTGGGTTCTGAACGAAACGGCTAAACCACTGTTCCCCTACCAAGTTATGGCCGCAGAAGAAGCATGCTCCATGAGGAATGGGTCTTAAATTTCCATAATACCAATACCTAGCCTGCCCTTAACCCACAAAGCCGGCCCCTCGATGTAGGGGTAACGTGCCTGCCTCTTCCCCGGAGGCCCCGTGTTCGATTCCCGCCTAGGTCAGGGATTTTTATCTGGATCTGAAGGGTGGTTCTGGGTTCACTCAGCCTACGTGATTACAATTGAGGAGCTACCTGATGGTGAGATGGCGGCCCCGGGCTAGGAAAGCAAGGATAACGACCGAGACGATTCGTCGTGCTGACCACACGACACCTCATGTGAGACGCGTTGTACGCGAATACCTCGACCGTATATTTCCACATCGTTAGATAGGGTGTAATGGACACAAAGGCGATAATGAAAATCATTATGTTATTTGATTTATGTCCCACTAACTACTTTTACGGTTATCGGAAACGCGGAGGTGCCGGAATTCAGTCCCGCAGGAGTTCTTTAACGTGCCAGTAAACCTACCGACACGAGGCTGGCGTATTTGAGCACCTTTAAATGACACCGGACTGAGCCAAAATCGAACATGCCAAGTTGGGGTCAGAAGGCCACCGAGCCCGTCAAACAAAGGTGAGCAGTTCGGGGTCCTGATTTAAATCCCCTGGAACTTTACCTGTGGAGCCATATCAAAAGTCCGGTGTATACAAGTGAATTCGACACGGAAAATGAGCCTCTTCAACGCATTTTTGCTGCCATACGGGCAGACCTGTAAGTTTTTGCTGTGTATCAAAGACACAGACACCAGCGCCATGGTTGGTTTGTCTGACGATCACCCGCATGCATTGTTCACAAAAGGTCACCGTGTGCGTGACGTAAAGCAGAACGAAAACACGTTGAGAGCTGTACCGTATAGTAGCATGTACATTTCCTATCCACCCCTCACGTTTCGGATATAACTTTCCTTTGTAATTGGTGGAAAGGTATATTATGTTTTATTTTTCGAGGGGGAGTTACTGGCGGTTAAATAGCGATGATAATATTTAGAGACAACTACGTAGATATCGATCCTTAATTAGCATGTCCAAGGAAATTCAGCAATAGGAAAATAAAAACCGTTATTTTTCGTAAAGTGTGCATTAAGGTTCTTTATGAAGATCATGATGATGATGATGATGATGATGATGACGACGATAGGTCTAATAATAAAACACCCGTGGTGCTACATGCAGGCCGACAGGGCCTTAGGCTTCCAAGGCGACTACCGTCCATTCAGATGGCCTGCAGGTACTGGATTGCCACGAATTCAGCCTGAAGGTTTTCACAGCGGCAGACAAAAATAGTTTTGCTTTCTTGACTGAGTTATCTGCCTGTCATATTAGACTGCTCCTTAGTTGCTCTCGTGAGCCTGAATGAGTCCGAATCCTGCCCTCAGTCTAAAATTCAAAACCCTGGATTTCCTGGCAATCGAACCCTGGTAAGGGGCAGGCACGCTACCCCTATACCAAGGTACAGGAATAAAAGCAATAACTTATTAAAAATCTGGGCTGGGTGGCTCAGATTTTATAACGTAGGCTTCATGAGCCTCAGGTTGTTGCTTTTATTATTATTATCATTATTATTTCTCAGCCTTTTTCCTAATTATCTGGTGTCAGCGCTAATGTAGATTGTGCCCAGTTTTGCGGCCGGTTGCACTTCCTGACGCCAACCCTGTATAGAGTAATGTATTCACTCTCGCGTGTTTCTGAGTGTGAAGTGTTATATGTACGTGAAGATTTGCATTAAGACGATCACAAACACCCAGTCCCCAAGCTTAACTAAAACCAAATCAAAACCAAATCCCATGGCGCGACAGCCCCGAAGGGCCATGGCCTACCAAGAGACCGCTGATCAGCCCGAAGGCCTGCATATTACGAGGTGTCGTGTAGTCGGCACGACGGATCCTCTTGGTCGTTATTCTTGGCTTTCTAGACCGGGGCCGCTATCACACCATCAGATAGCTCCTCAACTGTAATCATGTAGGCTGATTGGACCTCGAACCAGCCATCAGATCCAGGTAAAAATCTCTGAACTGGCCGGCAATCGAAACCGGAGCCTCCCGGTAAGAGGAAGGCAAGCTACCCCTACACCGCGGGGCCTGCAGAGGACGTAACTGAACTTGGCTAAAATTCCTGGCCCGGCCAGGAATAGAGCCAAAGTCCCTCTGCACCACCAAAAGTCACTACGCTCTCCATTAAGCCACGGAGCCGAATTATTATTATCATTATTATTATTATTATTATTATTATTATTATTATTATTATTAAAGTCAATCCATGCTCCTGCTCGAACGTTTCACCTCTCCAGATCGCGATGCACTTTACCTTGGTACATGAAATGTTAAGGCTTTCAATTCTTTCCAGGAAATGTGGGGCAACAATTGTTTTGCACGTACTTTATAACTGCCTACTTTCTCATGATTTTTCTTGTCTTGGTTGAACCCTGCCGTAGATATATGTTAGCAAGATGTACTAAAACTTAATAATTGAAGTAATAGCGGTGGAATTTAGTATTATTGTACAAGTAGCCGGTGATTGATGAAAAATTAGAGAAATGAAGAACATCCAACGAATTATTTTTGTTTGTTTAATAGAGTATTTTAAATTAGTTTTCTTCTGCCTATACGGCGTAGTAAATTCCAACACAGTAGAGTACACTTATTTGCACGTCAATGAAATTATTTCTAGGCCAATGTTCATTAAATCTTGCGTTCTTATATTTTTCACACACCCTTTGGATCATGCCTTACAATTTTGCAGCTTAAAAAGTTAAAAAAGTATTCTGTTAATTATTTTACACGTACAGAAGCAAAAATTCCACTAATATAAAATATATCGTTAATTTTAAAAATAACATATTCCACTATTTTAAATGATTACGTTAAAATATAAGCCAGGGAAATTTAGTTACATAGTTATGTGACTGTTAATGTTGTAACCATAGCAACGGGACTTCGAGTTTTACGAGGAATACCACTGACAGGCACGCAACTTCGCATTAAAAAAAGGATCCTACCTACATTGGCTGAGATACGAATAGCGGTCCGCTTGGTGTGAAGTCAGTAACGATGCCACTATAGTGTCGCAGTCCTCCCTCCACTCCATTGCAAATACATAATTTTGAGAAAATATAAACATTTTTAGTTTCGAAGTGAAACTGTATTGCATACGAAACTGGAGACATGGTGTTGCATCATATGACACAGCTTCGGTAAGATTTACTAGGGCTGACGCACGCGTCTCAGAATCACAATATTATGCTCGTAGCGAGAAGAAACGTCACTACAGACAAGAGAAGATCGGGGCTCTCTCCGGAGCGCTGGAAGTTTAAAACAGTGAGAGGACTGATGTCACAAAGCGCGACCTAATTTCACAGTTCTACCATATTCTCTGTTATTCATTATGAGAGTTGACAGTAAACCACATCATAATATCCTGTCAACGGACTGTAATGAAAATATATCCATGTCTTTTGTGCATCCACGTTAACAACTGCTTGGCGACGAAGTGAGACGCACATGTGTGCCACCCCTAAAGAAGAATTACGTCTTGGTGATATCCTTATATCCCACACATATATAAATTACTCACCGAGCAGAATGGCTCCGGCTCTACAGGTCTGCATTAGGGATGCGGTGGGCTAGTCTCTCCGTCTGCTGTCCGGAAAATGGTTTTCCGTGGTGTTTCATTCTCCCCACTAAGATAAATGCCGGGACAGTTCCTTTAATAATAGGCCACGATGCCCCCCACTTCACACTTCTGAACATCTCAAATCACTGCAACATATCTCCTGGCCTAAGAGAGGGCGTCGCCTTCTAGAAGGTCCGGAATGAAAACCGTCAGTAGGTAGGTATAAATTACTTGGCATGTGCCCTGTTCTGATACACATAATAAGTGGTAAGTGACTCGCAATTTATGGTGCTAAAAGGAGTCGGGTCTGAAATTTTGAATTTCTACAATTTACCACTGATTAAAACCAAACTTAAAATATAAGCTCAAATTAATAAAAATTTGGAATTGATTAGTTAATTGGTGGCAACGTCAATGACATTTTTTATTGTTTATTTTTACATGTTGAATGGAATGCGGCGCAGTTTTCGTTTTTTTTTTGGGCCTAACATTCGGCAGACTTGTCAAGAATACTCGTATATTTAAGAACAACTTCCGGTTTCTCAGTCACTTATGAACTATTGGATATTTTTTAAAAAAATTCATTATTCATTCAATAGGCAACAATCTAGTTTCGTGCTATTTTAGGAGTAAAAATATGAAGGTAATAATCAACTGATAATAAAATGTAGAACAACAATGTTTGTGCATATTCATACATCATCTGAAAAATCAGGTGATTATGTTCCGAAACCTGTCTCAAATGGCATTTTATGCATGACAAAGAGCTGAAAAGGTTTTGGGCAGAAAAAAAATGCACTTGAAAGTTTTAAGAAACATACTTACTTTAAAAGTGCCCGGGGCTGGAAATTATTCCCTCACTCCCTCAAATGTCTTTCTCAATTTACGCAGAATGGAGACCTACTCCAAGGTTTCAGTTTTTATACCAACAGCATTATTGAAATGGTATTCTGAAAGCACTTCGAAGCTAGTTTTGTCTGACATCGTGAGAAGACTTCGCTGTACCGCAATCCACTAATGCAGCATTTAGAGTTTTAAAAATGGCGTCAGTGTAAAATTGATAACGGGATTTGAAATACGAAGAATTGGGGGCTTTTTGAAGATTTAAATATTGAAAATTACATTGTTGGTCGAAAATGGCAACATTTCCGTCACGACTCCCCTCAATGTTTTCTATTTTTAATTAATTGATTTACTTTACACGTTTTCTTTCTTTAATAATAGTGGATGTTATGTGCTTAATGTTCTTTCTAACGTGAAATGCCGATGTCACAGTAAATACCGTCAAGACTGTGTTAACTTGTGATGTTTGGGACATCACTGAATGTTTTTAATTATTGAACTATATATTTAATTGATAATATGTATATATTTAATCACTGATAGGTCATTTTAAATTAATATGTGTATATATAGGGCTTTTATTATCCATTTCAATCATCATTTCATTTCTTTGTATCGCGGCTATAACGTATTCTGAACGAACAAATTATTGGGTAAAGTATTTCAACATCACGCACATTTATAACTTGCAGTAAATTTTCCAATAGCCGTTGTGAGGTGACCAGAGTCAGCAGGCTAATTTCAGCCCAGTTCCAGGAAAAGTACGTCATCGAGATTACGAGAGATCTTACCCTCTCCACCTCATGAAGAGACAGTTGATACATTATTAACACCCACTTTTCAAACTCTGCTTGGGTACGCTTTATTTCAGCGGGAAAGTTCAGCCTATGCGAATGAACGTAATGAAGCAACGTGATGGATTCACAGCTGTACATCGGAGAAGGGATGAGACCTCGAATCTTACTGGACCATGTGATATGGCTGATGGAAGGAGACTTTTGAACCAATATATACCACCGACAAGGGCTGGAGAGGACATTAAGATTCACACTCTCATTCAGACTCACATTCGGAGATTCGGACATTCTGATTCTGATTCTCACGCTTGGAAGATACTCTTACTACGATTCTACGTCTACACATCGGAGAAGATTTTAACTTAGTTCACTTCGCATCTGAGTATATTCTACTCAAAAGTTACTCTCATTGGGACTTGTTATCTCAATGACGAGAGGTAGTCAACGGGAGACCGGTTCTGACTGGTATAGGGGAGGAGAGCTTTTATTATGAATTTAGCTACGCTACTGTTCCGTAATACGGAAGAATATGAATGTATTCTCTCCATGAACATAACCCATGGTGGTTTTGCACTTAAAATTAGGACTCATTACGACTTTATGTAAGGAGTACAATAGGAAGTGTTAAAGACAGGAAATGTGGATGTAGGACTGGAATCCAACAACAGATGAGGCAGCCTGTACGAGAGATCCACCCATCTTCAGCTTCAAGACAACAGAGTCTACATTTGGTGAGCTTATGGCATAAGTTACTGCAAGTCTTCGCGCAACAGTTCATTTTCTGAAAGTTAATTTCATTCACTTTTTCTTTTGCTTCCGTAAGTTCAGATTTCGTTAATACGCCGTTACGTCACGTTTTATCTTAATAAATAGCTGTTTTAATTTGTATTTTATGAAATGATTATTAATGATCCTTAAATTCCAAGTTAGTGTACTTAATGATTTGTGTTCCGTTCACCCCACCCCTGGGAGTTTTTTGAGTCTCATTACGTATTTTTATTTATTATTATTATTATTAATTATCTACTTTTGTTTTCAAGCCATAAGCTTGAAGACTGGCGCCCTTGGGATACTGTTTCTGGAGAAACAATGACATATCATTTATTTATTTTAATATTAAAGTGACCTGCCACGTTATAAATTTGTCATACATCTGTGGGCAAAGTGGGTACGTCACATATTGTCGCCACAACTGAGGGGCTCGTAAATCATTAAGTACTGGTATAGAAGGATAAAATCAGTAGTTTGGGGGTAACTGTTGTGTATCCACAGTATATTTTTCTTGTGTGTTTGATTTTGGGGGTAACATGGCCGAGCAAGAGGAGAAAGACATGACGCTGCGTAGTGGACACGTGCTGAAGGGTAGTACTTTAAGTAATTCTAAGGAAGACTTAGATAAATGTGTAGAGGAGGAAACTGACATTAGGAGCGAAGATAGCGAAGGGAATAAGAGTAGGAATGACGAAGTTACGTTAGATTCAGACGATAGTACGATGGGGGCGAGACGGAGGTTAGTCCTAACAGTGAGGGTAATAATAATCAGTTACTTGAAATGATGCAGTTAATGTTGAGTAAGATAGAGGACAGTAAATCTGAAATAAAAAATGAATTGGAACAAATTAAAACAGATGTAGAACAAACTAAATCAGAAATTAAAAATGAAGTAGAACAAACTAAGCGAGAATTAAGTAAGGCAATGAATGAACACAAGATCGAAGCTAATAAAAGGATGGACGAACATAGCAAACAGTTACAAGAATTATTTAAGCAAAATGAAAAATTTAACAAGCAGATAGAGGAACAGAAAGAGACAGCCAAGCAAAACAAACAAGAGGTAGAAAAGAAATTTGTAGAGCAGAGGAGTGAGTTGTTGGGATTAATGGAAAAAGAAAGCAACAACACTAGAAAGGAGTTAGAGACACAGGTGACAAGTATTAATAATAAAGTTGAGATCCAAAAGGAAGAAATAAAAGAATTTAAAGATCAGGTACAAAGCAATATCGATACCGTTAAGTGTATAATAGAAGACAACACTAGGGAACAAAGAGAAAAGTTTGCGATGGTAGAAGGCAATACAGTGGAAATTAAGACATTGAAAGAAAAACAGAACACTGTAGTGAATGAAATTGAAAGAAGAGATAAAGAGGTAGATAACCGCATAGCGATGGCAGAAGCACGCATTCGACGAGAAGTAAGAGAAAGGCAAGTTAACACTGAGAGGAAAAATCATGGAGGGATTTCCAGTAAGGAAATCGAATTACCGAAGTTCAATGGGAAACAAACTAATCCACTAGAATTTCTGAAAATAGTAGAAAAACGGTTTGGGAAACGGATTGAGGAAGGGTTTATGGACTGGGAAGAGGCGATCGACATTATTGATCATGCTTTTGTGGGAGAGACGCGTTCCTGGTTTTCAGTCTATAAAAGTAACATGAAAAGTCTGGAGGAATTTAAGACGAAGTTCACAGAGAAATACTGGAACGAAAACGTTCAAAGCCGTGAAAGAGAAAGGGTAGTATTTGGGAAATTCAAACATAATGAATGTGTCTCTATGACTGAGTATTTTTTGTCACATGTTATGATTTGCCAGAATTTAGACGGAATCGCGGCTGACTCAGATGTAGTCAGATTACTGTTACGACATTTTCCAGACAGGGTACGCGAAGCAGCGTGTATGCACAGTATAAAAACTATTCAGGAAATGGAGCAGTTATTAGGGAGTTTTGATGCACTAGGAAACATTGGGCATAGAACAGGAAACTCACATAATTTTGTTCCTCATAGTGAACCAAGGGACAATAGGAGACAGCCAAACTACGAGAATCGTAATCAGTTTCAGCCAAGGCATAACGGTAGGGGTGGCGCACCTGAAAATAGAACGGGAAATGCCCAACAAGTCAGAGGACAAGTTACTAACGAGCCAAGTGTAGGTACACAATCGCAACCTTTAAACTAAATGCAGGCTGTAATGATGGGTCAGAATTCCAGCCTTACCAGGAAGTAGTTAGGAATTGTGTTATGAAACTATTGCCATATGACCTAGATGTTAAGGAAGACCTTATGTGTGAACCAGATAATAATTATTTAGATTCGGGTGATGAAGTGATTAATCCCGTGGTTCAATTAGAAGTTTGGGGGGCGTATGTTAACGCGTTAATTGATACTGGAAGTCAGAAATCATGTATTAGTTCAGAATGGTATGACTCTTTAGTTAAACAGGGTATTATGATAGAAGAAATGCCTGTTAAGTCTACATTCATTATTACAGCTGTTGGTAAAAAGTCGAAACAAATATGCAAGCAGGTTGCGGTGCCGATTTGTATAGAGGGTTTTATTTCAGTACAAGGTATGTTTGGTTATTCCTCACCTTGTATTTGATCTCATCTTGGGATGTGACTGGCTGACTTTAAAATCGGCTCAGCTAGATTACGATGATGCAATGGTAAATCTGAAGTGGGATAATAAGTATGTCAAACTCGAACTGAGAAATGGAATTCTGAGGAAAACGAATGTTTGTGCTATGTGGAGTGTTATTGAGGTTTCTAGATATGAGGAGAAACCCAGTGAGGGGTTTAATTTATGCCAGTTGTGGTTGAAAGAGGATCAGAAGGATGCCTTTTTTGAAGCTGCGAGTAACAGTAAATTAGAGGAAGTCCAGAGGGACGAATTGTTGGCAGTGTTATGTGAACATGCTGAGATTTTTTCTAAGAAACCCGGTAAAACACATGTTTATGAACATTCTTTTTCAGTGCTGGATGACAGTCC